>NC_090445.1:1568375942-1568680043 GCF_031143425.1 Pleurodeles waltl | reverse complement strand
AGGTCCTGAAAGATACAGCGTATTTGGTGTGAAGCCTTTGTATCTGCAGTAAAATTCGACTTAGCGACTGGTATTTGCAATTACGAAATAGCAGGTAATGACATGCGATTGAGTATTAACCCATGTATTGTTTAAAAACAATATTGGGCTCCACTTGCTTGTGTGGAAATGGATTTATCCTCTGTTTCTTTGTATTTAAATAGCATCGGAGTTGGCGATTCAATTGTTCTTATGAGTTGCATGATTTGTAATGTCCTACTTTGGAAGCCTGAATTTATCAATACGATGAATTCTTTTTTTGCACCTTTTGCACAACAAAGATTAAATAATTGGGTGCTTGGAAGCATTTTTATTTCAAAATTGGTTTCCCCTTTTTATGCCACATGCTGAAATTGTTCTGATGGTTCAATACATGTTTGTTGACTGCCTTACAAAGGTCTATGTGTATTATTTTCACCTCTGAAGAAGTCATTGGGTTAATCCTGTTGACGAAACGTGTTGGCTAAAAATTAATTACAACCTACGATTGGCTGGAAATTTACTGTATGAAGATGTTGCAGTACCTGATGATTCTGGAAAGGAATGAAATTGTCCGGGAATAAAAACTTATTTGTGAAGATATAAACTGTTCGAGGACTTTCTGTGGAAGTGGCGTGTGCCCTAAAAAGTGTTTGTCTTATAACCATGCTAGAAGTCTCCCTGAGTGATCCCTCTTGGCATATACTGTGGTTACCCACCACTTGTTGTCGTGTTTTCCCAAACGTGTTTCCGCATTAGATTGCCGCTCATGCTTCTGCTGGAGTTGCTCAGTTGGCACAGTGCAGTTGCCACCTGTATTTCCAGCGGCTGCAGCTCATGCTCAGTAGCTACCAATTCTTCATGTAGGCATTGTCATATCCCCATTAGGCTGCAGACAATGGCCTTGCATGACAAACTTGTGTGCATTCCTCTCCAGTGCATGGGATGGAGTGTATCCCTTGTAAAGATCAAAGTATTGCATAATACAGTGCACTAACTCTTCCCTATATGGGGGGTTGAAAAGGGCTTCAGCTTGCAATCTTCATGTAGGTATGGTGGGGCGATGCCTACTGCATCGCAGGGAGACCAGTAGGGGGGCAATGACCTAAGAGGATGCTTGATAAGTACTCCGACTGAGAGATCAGCATGCCCACTTGGTCTGTGCAGAAGAATAGGTCGATCCTGGTATGCATGTCATGAACAGGGGCATAGAATGAGTATTTGCAGTCCAGTGGGTGTCTGAGTCACCATGTGTCAAGTAACCGACCGTGGGTGAGCCAGTTGTTTAAATGCTGTATTGTGTGTACACAGGTGGCATGCCACATGAGAGGGGCGGAGCAGTCGATATCTATATCTGTCACGCAGTTGAAATCACCTCCCAAAAGCCCCAGGTGCTGTGGGTTCCAGAACATTGAGAGTGTGAGCTTGTTGAGAAAGCCCAATTGGTCAGTGTCGGGGGCATTAATCACCACCAATGTGAGGGGAGCTGTTTCCAGGTGACCTTCTAGTATTACAAAGAGGCCCTGGGTCTTGGCTATGAGCGTCCGCAACAAAGGGGTCCTTGGGTGCAATCCAGATGCATACCCTCTTGCTCTTACACTGATACAGATGTGCCCTACACTTGCATATTCCACTTTGGGTGGACCTTCTACAGTTATGCCAGTGTAAAATGTGTTTCCTGTATCATGGCAATGTGCGCGTAACTTCATTTGAGATATGCGCAAATGTAATATTGCTTAGTGGGAGTAGCCATGCCATGCACATTCCAAGTCAGGAAGTGATACTGTGGGATGTGATTATCTGCAGTGGTCCCTATTGTATAAAGTGATAGTGTGCATCTCAACTAGAGGAATGATGGACCATTGTACCCTGTGTTGGCAGCAATCAGCATGCAGAGACGGATAGTCTATGTCACAAGAGGTGCCGCTCGAAAACAAATTTGTGACCATCAACTCCATTAGTGAAATCCTTCAAAACAGTAACTAATACTTGAACTACAAAAGGCCTGAACAGTTGCATCCCCCCAGGTCAGTAGTCTCATGTGTTTCTGTCCATATTTCTTCAAGTTGTAAGCAGAAACTAGGAAACTAAGAAAACATCCAGATAAGTTCTCTTTGGAGATCTGGGGGGACGTGGTTCTGCAACAGTCTGGGCCCATCTCAGAGGACCCTTCATTCAACTCTACAGTTTGGCAAGAGCAGGTTATTTCCATTTTGAGTACAGTCAGGGGTCACAATGTCGATATAGTGATTTCAGTAGGTCATCAGCCGAACTCAGTGTGACTTTCAGGCCATGGGCTCTGCTCGTAGTCGAGCTTTCAGATACGCTCATGTGTGATCCAGAATCCAAGACAGGCTCAGAGGGCAGAGCAGTGAAAGGGTTCCTACTATGTTGGAAGGTTGTCACTACTGTCCGGGCCTGTTCCGCAGCCACCTGGTCCGGGGTGGGAATATCTGTGCAGTCTGCATTTAGAGCACACTGGATCACCCAGTGTCCCTCTACTTTGTTGTGTTCAGCAGTTCAGGCCATGTCTTTTGCGTGGACACAGGTCCAGACATCTCCAGGAGTTGAGAAGACATGGGAAGTCTTGCCATCCATTACCTTGAGTTTTGCTGGGAACAGTAATGCATAACGGAGATGCAATTCTCGTAGGTGGTGTTTCACTTAGCCCTTAACGCACTGCACCTCAGCCGTGAAGTCCAAGTATGCTATTATTCCTGAGTTTTCGTATCACCAGGGGCCTTTCATGCAGAAGAGTGGTAGGATCAAGTCACGATCCCGATACTTGAGGAATCAAGCTGTAAGTGGCCTTGGCAATGCTCCTGATGGAAGCGTCCGACCTAGTATGAGGAGCACTCTTTCCACGGAGAACAACTTGGGCCTTATTCTCCAGTACAGTTGCCATCAGCAAGTCCTGGAGGAGGAGCTCAGGGCTGGGGTGTTTCGATTATTCAGGAAAACCCAGGAAGTAGATGTTATTGTTCTCAGCATCTTCTGCTCTGCGCTGCAAGGAGGCCACTTCTGCCTTCATAGAATTCAGACTTGCTTGTAGTTTCTGCATTGCAGGGCCCATAGAGGTCAATGCAGATTTTGCGTTACCCAGGAGTTTATGATGGTCCGCCCTCAGTAAATTCACATCCAAAAGGATAGCTTCTACTTTCACCTCCAGTGAAGTTTCAGTGTCTAGTACGGCATGTAGAAACTTCTCAAATTGTGCCAAGTGTTTGTCAAGTTTAGACTCTAGGTGCGGTAAGACAACTAGTGCAAGGGCAGTGGATGTCAAAGGCGGTGCCGGGGTCCAAGGCCAGGGTCGTAGGGGTTATAGGTTTTCCCATCATGATAGTGTGAGGCAGCGGGATGGCAGGATGTGTATCAGTTGAGGTGACATTGGTGCCCAAGTTACCTGCAGATGTCCTGTGTGCACTGGGAGGAGAGCAACTCAGCTCTGTCCATTCCTCAGGGTTTAGAGGAAGGACAGAGGGCTCTTTGGTCAGTCCGCCAGGGCAGGAATGTCTGAGGTCATCTGGTCATCACATCGGACCGACTTTGCAATGATGTGGCCTCTTTGGTAATATCCCTTGTCGATGGCAGGTGCAGAGAGGAGAAGGGCCCATCTGGAGGGCACTCAGGTTAGGTTGCAGTCCCGCCACACCACAGAAGTGTGTAGTATGTGTGGCAGTGGGGGCACTTTGTTCGCTCAGTGGTCCAGCACCTGTGTTCTTCCAGCAATGGAGCCACACCGGACAGGGCCCAGTTGTGCGGCTGGGGGCTAGGTATAGGTCGCAGTTAGTGGGTTCATGCACCAGGGGGTCACACCAGACCACGCTCCCTACCAGGGCACCCCGTGAAAGTCTAGGTATTCTGATGTGTCAGCAGAGCATAACAAGGCCTCAGCCTGCGAGAGGCGCATCCACGTGTTCCACAGTATGTAATTGCTGGGCCTCGGAGGGCTTCTGGTTCCCTCGCTCTGTGCATCCACAAGGCCTAGTGGCAAAAGCACCCATGATGGCACAGGACAGATTGCAGGCCCAAAGTGTGTCAGGGCTCAAGTCAAACCTGGGTGCCATGTGGCAAAGCAAGTGGCTTCTTGAGCACGTCCAGTGTCCTGTTAATTAGCTCTCTTGACAGACGCTGTAAAGAGTGCGAGTTCCCATGCGCCTCCAGTGGTGGGGGCAGGTTCCTTAAACATGTGGCCCCTCTCATGGGTCCCTAGGTTGGTCTGTGTTCCCAGGTCTAACTAACAAGTCGGGGTGGGCCCCACACCAGTCAGCAGGACCCCAGGGTCACTCACGTGGCTCACCGCCATCATGCAGTACAGCCTCGTCATCTAGTTTTGTGCTGTGTCCAGAGTGCAGTAGCTGTGTTGGCAACGGGGCCCCCACACTGGGGGTGTGGGGCAGCACCAGTCAGTCGTCCACCTCAGGGTCCACTAAGTATTGCTCGCAGGTATGTGCACTCCTAAGGAGACGCTCTCCCTCAAACGCACTCCCCCGTCTGTCCCTGCACATTTGTTGGCGGCCGCTGGCTGCAGTAGTCCAAGCGATGCTGGTGGGCCCCTCAATAGGCCGAAGGTTCTCTGGGCTCCAGACATGCCTCACTTCAGCCAAACGTCCTGATCACTGCCCTGATCCTCATTCCGTCCTCCAGGCACATCAGCAACGACGCCTCGGGCCTGCACACCGAGTGGACACTTTGCCCCTCGCACCAGTCCTTTCTCAGGCGCTCCTCCAGTGGCTTTTGGCGTCTGTTTCAGACTCCTTGGTCTGTGTCTGTTCCCTGAATGGGCAGTATCAATAGGATGGCACACCAGCAGCTTGGATGCCTCGGATTTGGCAGGGTATAAAGCAGGCCCAGCAAAATGCTCATTTAAGGTGCGTCTGATGCGCCCCCCATCTTGCCCACACACCCTAAATAATTGAAATAACTAATACCACAATTATATAATTAAAATTATAACAATATTTAGCAATTAAAAGGATTAAATAGTGTATACAGTAAAATTACATTACAAAAACCATAATATAATTAACCATGTAAAAAAAAAAAAAAACATTTTGTATTGATCTAAATTGAAGAGGCAAATAAATAATGTACATTATTATTATTCTAACTAACCAATATAAGGTTTAGAAATTGTAGAAAAGCACTCACCTTACTCCCCTACGAACTCAACTATCCACCAATTATGTAAAATAATTAAAATAAACTAAAAAACAATTTCCAAAACAATAAAATAGCTACCAAAATTTACAAAAAACTAAAATTACCATATTAGAAACTTAAAACACGCAAAACCATAAACAATACAAAATCGTTATTAGTTATAACTATTCAATTTTATTTTTGAGACGATATTAATGTTGTGCATCTCTAGCACAGTTACAAACAATGGATAACCTTTCTTACAAATCAGCCACGAAATGGAGAGGTGCCTTTTTGTTGCCTTTGCCTTGCGTTTCCCAAGGTTTACATTTTGGAGGTGCAAAGTAATGCATTGTGTTTTGATTTCACTCACTGGCCAGGCTGTTTGCGCACTGCAGGCTTTATGAGTGTAAACAGTTTCATACATCTGTCCCCCAGTTATTTAAAATGCTCTATGAACACTCCAGAGCCAGGCAATATCCATTCTACTGCAAAACATCCAACCTACTTTAAAACTACGTTGTTTGGCCAAGATGCTAGAAAAGGTAGTCATGTTAGAGGTATATGTTATCCTTAAACTCAACCATTTCTAGGACTCCTTACAGGGAGTTATGCCAGGCATAAGCACAGCATCAGCACTGGTTGCTCCTGTCAGCAAACTGAGACAAGAGATGTCAACAGTGACGTGTTATTGAATCTGCCTGCTGCATTTGACAGGGTTGATTATATCAGACTGCTCAATCATCTTTCACTTTTCGGCATTAAATGGAAAGTCTGTGACTGCATTAGCACTTCTTTGCTTTTCGTCTGGATCTTCTGCGTTTTCTTGTGTGGATGGCAGAGCTTTATCCCTATGCAAACTTTACCTGATGCATATGTCCAGCCCGTGGCTCCTGCCATTTTATTGTTTGTCTTACAATTCTTAGCTGCACTGATCAATTTGGAATCTATGCTAAGTATCAGAGGATTGTTCCTTGATTGAACTCCTGCCCATCAGTAGCTCATCATTTGATGCCAGCAAGTTTTCCTAAAGTTAATAAGACCAGCGTTTAGATCTGTGTTTGCGACACAATGATGTAAGACTAATCCATGCTTGACGTTTTAGACTCTGGTTCTAATCCTGTCATTTTAGTGCAGTGGAGTATTCAGAAAATGGTATCCACGGAACCAGGAAGGAGCTCTATGATTGCGCATGTCGTATAACCAGCGGTGGCTGCCGCATAACTGAAGGGGAGGGCTGGGGAGCGGGGTGTTGTGACAGAGATGGGGTGAAAATAAAATGCACTTACCTTGCCTCCGTCCCTGCCGTCTCCTGCCGCCTCACACTACTCTTCTTCTGGTGTCTCAGCCTTCACTGCAGGTACACCAGCACAGGCTCCCCAGCAATCCTGGTGCTGCAAAACCTTGCACAAAAGCAGCACCAGGATTGGTCTGAGTGGCAGTGACTTCTGCTCAGACACAGCCCTGGGGTCTGTGCAGTTTCTCCAGCCCAGCTATTAAGCACAGCTGGGCTGGAAAACTTAAGCGTGCACATGTGTTTGGCTGGCCTCAGACAGCTGGCCAAACACACATGCACACTTAGGTGCACTCTCCCCTTCTTCCCTCCACCCCCGGCACAGACCCACCCCTCCCTGCACTGCTGGCTGTGCCAGAAGCAGAAAAATAAAACAATAATAAACCATTGTTTTATTTTTCTACTTCTGGCACAGCCTGTGGGGCAACACTTCTCCGTCATAGCAAAGGAGCCGTCCCTGTGTGTAACCCAGACTGGAATTTTTCAAGGTCCTCTAACTAGGGCTCTCCTTACATTCGATTTTCCATTTGAAGAATATTCTAAATGTTGCTCCTGGTTTCTGCTTATGCTAATCTGAAGCCTTCATATTTCTCCAATCCTGTCCTAATTCTATTGATTGCAGAAAAGTATAATCAATCATTCAACTTAAATCAATTCTAAAATCTCAGGTCTGAATGGATTCCCAGCATGAGTCTAGTAAACATGCAGTGAGTTCTGGTTACCCAAACTGCTGTAAATGTGTATGCCCTTCGTCCACAAGAAGCATTATTTCCCCTAATCTTTAAATGCTATGCTAAGAAAGCCTTCAGCGTTTAGAATGGTACAGACAATTCAAAAATCTAGAATACAAAACTCATATCAATAGTCAAGATGGTTTAACACAGAGCCTGTGCCTATGCCAACAACCTCTCCTCACATTACTTCTACATGCAAAGCGAATTTGACAACTAAATCTCACTGCTCTAGATATGCCGAAAGCCCTGGCACTTTGAAACATATTACCTTTCTTTGCCGAGAGTTATTCATATTGTGATCCCGGATTTCCTTAACCTTATTTTAAATCCTACTCCAAGAACATACACTTTCAATAAAGGAATTATTACTTTACTCTCCCAGCCTTATTGTGCCCTCACAAAAAAAGACATCAGACAGATTAATTGATTTGTGTTAAGTGCAATTCATTATATCATATTTTCTTTTTGATTAACACAGAGAAGTAATAAGGATATCACCAGCCTATGCATGTGAATACTCTTGGAAATATGCCACTGTTGAGGCTTCCCAGCAGTACACCTCCTGGTGACAGTAACACACACAGAGGCTTGAATGGTGCAACTGAGATGTAATGATAAGGAAAACAGAGAAATAACCTAAAATGAAATTGTGGGAAAATGCACAACTTTGGGAAAAACAAGTAGCAATCTTCCAAGCAGTCATCCAGAAAGCCTAGAGATCGCACAACTTTCTTCTTATCTCAGATGAAACATGACCAGTTAAAAACTTTTAAACATTTTCTCAAGTCCTTTGTTGTGGCCATAGGAAATTGGGTTACTGGATGAGAGGGTGAAACCCTACTCAAGCAGCAAACACAATTCCTCTTAGTGTGAAACAGAAGCAAACCCCAAATTAACCTGTGCTTAACCCCCTGGTAGTTTGGCACAAAAGCAGTCAGGCTTAGCTCAGGCAACGTGTAAAGTGTTTATGCAGCACTTCAAACAGGAATAAAATGAAAACACAAGGAAAAACCCACACCAATTCAGACAATGGAGCAAAATGAAATACATTGTTTGAGACAAAAACAACAAATATCCAATCAGTAGAACCGGAGATATGCAATTTTGAAGATTAATCTTTCGCTGTACAGACCTGTAAGCTCTGATACACCATTCCGAAGAGAAGCAGTATAACCAGCTATTAGCTGCAATCAGAAAAGAGATAAAGAGGGAACAGTTGTTCCCTAAAAAACATTTGACTTGTGTTAGGCTACAAGCTGTGCTGAGTTTTTAACTCAGACTACAATACAGCAGTCTCATAGTCTTTTGTATCTCACTGCACACATTAGGCACTGCTACATTCATTTTGCAACATGATTGGGGCACACTTCCAAACTTCACTCACAACATCAAAACATACTACTCATAGCCTATATCTCAATCAAGACTCTTCCATCAATGCACAACGCATGAAGCAGCTACTTTTACAATGATCTAAAAGGCACTTAGGAGTTTTCTCTGGATGGGAAAGTATTATACACATGCTACAATGGAGTACAATGCAATAGATCAAAGCCACATATCCCATCTGGAGTAATACAACTTCAACAAACATCAAGAGATTCTGACTGATAGACATGCACATCAGAGGACAAGTCAAAATCTGCATGTAAAGATATTAATCCCTGACAACCACTGCACCTTAGCATCCTTTGCAGTTTTCCTTTGTCCGAGAAAGTTTCATTTTTTCTGATTTGTGACAGTTTGTGTGACCTTGATGCTGAGAAACAACCTCCAGGTGCTGAATGGTGCTCCACAGAGACACCACTTGTGTGTGTCTGAAAACAGGAAACCCTACATTGCCTCCCCATCTTGTGGTCTCAAGTGGATTGACCACCTTACCTCCGTCTCAGTACATATCCCGGGTGGTGGCAGCATATTATACTTATTATATTTGGGTTACAATAGCTGCATGCCAGAGAGTTGTCTACTCACCCTCCCATGTAAATTACGCCCAGACACTGCTGGCAGTCATGGTGGGCTTTGTGCTTTTTATTTGTTTGTGTATTTCAGAGTTTAAGATGATCATGAATATTATGTGAATGGGTTTTGCATTACTGATCATTGGAATGTTTGTCCATACAAACGCTTTGTAAACAATAAAAGATAGAAATGATTTTAAGGTCATTCTTAGCTATTCAAAAACATGTATTTGTAAGAATGGTGAATGCAAGATAAAGGATGGATGCTGCCTGCAGAGGACAAGGACAACTACGTCCCACTCTTCATCTTCCTTCCCCGTTCATTTCAAGCCTGTGTGGAGAAAATGCACAAGGTTTTCTGCCAGGGGAAGTGCCATTAATATGATCTTGGAAGAGTCTCTTCTCAGAAACCTCTCTGAGAAGGAAACTCTTGCCTAGTCTGGACCTAGGCTGTTCCTTTTGCACTGACTCTGATCAGAGAATGGCATAACTGCCTGTTCCTGTAAGCTGGTGCTTGCCACCAGCTTATTGAACAAGGTCCTCAGAAGACTTGGCTACTCTTGGTGCTTCTAGAGTGTGGAATTGTGTGTTGACTGTTTCCACATGCCTAGAAATAAACCTGAAGGCCCAGCTGAAGCACTATCGGTCTACAGTGCTTCTTCTGCTAACACTGCATTTGAGAAAGCCTCCAGTAACTCCAGGGAGAATCCTTGCTGCCCTGCACTGCATGACAGGGAAAGGGCAGGAATGCGCTGTATTTATCACAACATTTTGTCCTTTACCATGCACTGGCACCCTTTTGGCTGCCTAGAACCAATGGAAGCACCCTTGCACAAAGGTGCTAGGATGCCTGTGTTGCATACAGGATTGTTTTTGTGCAGGGAATGGACATCTTCCTGCACAAAAACAATCCTTGGAGGCAGAAACAAGGCGAAATACTAATATTTCTCCTTGTTATCCCTCCTTTGGGAAATTGTAAGATTTTGTTGCATCCTCAGGTTTACAAGTTCTTGTAAATCTGCGGATGCGTCAAAATCCATGGGAGTTGTGTGGGAACACCCATGGAATTTCATTCGAGGGCAGAGTAACTCAGCCCTCCGCTTTGCACTGCGTTGCGCAAACCCAGATTTTTTTAAGCCGCACAAAGTGGCTTTGCAAGGCTTAAAAAATCGGACTTAGAGGTTCGCGTCACACATGTACCACATTGTGTGGTGCAAACGTGATGCAACCCTCTCATGAATATGCCCCAGAGTGTTTCTGTGTGTATTGTATTGTAGTATTCATGAAGGGTGTGTCAAAGTATATTTTTGGACCGACATCACCCTACACTGTGGTGAATTGCATGGTTGGGTGAGTGCTACATTTGTTCTGATCCTATGTGGGAAGTGTTTTGGTGTTGTGTTGAAAAGAGGTGCTCTTATCCGTCTTGGGGTGCAGTCTAGGAGTGTGATGAAGGAGATGTGAAAGACAGACATACAACATTTAATTGTAATTACCTGTAGATTACAATTTATATCTTTGGTCTGTTTTGCTTAATTGTTTCTTCTATGATATAGGCAGTGAAACGAGGCAGAAATCTTCCTGGATGGTGTGTGTTATAGGTGGTTTCTTCGGACGCGGTAAATGTTTACCATGCTTCACCTTGATCCTGGTCAGCCTGACCACCTCTTGCTGTCAGGCTGCTGTAGCAGTAAATGTCTGTGAATAGTACGGGGCTGGCTGGGATTTCAAGTTTCATATCACGACTTGCCATAGCACTATTCACATAGAGAGTGAAGAACCAGCTGTCTGTACTAAAACACTTTCAACAGTTATGGCAGGTGTCTGCGTAACTGAAGGTGAGCACAAATTGAGCAGAACAAATGGGAGGAATTCTTTGTATTGCCTGCTGGTGGTCACCATGACCTGAGCTCATACAGCACCCACTTATGAGTTCCCACTGGTAACTGCTCAACTTGTATGTACACTATCTGATTCATGGAAACACTCCAGGGTTAAAGTGTTTGTTCCTTTAAATGATTACTCAATCAGCAATATGCCGAGAACACAAAAAATCAACGGCATCTATTTGTAGTTTGATGTGTATGTTCGAGCTTCCAGGAAAGTTAGCCCTACAAAATAATTGCTAAGTTACAAACCGCAGTTTCAGGGTTTTACTGATTTTATATTGAGAGGCACTGTGGGCCTCTAAAAGCCCTTTATAAAAGCGCATTGTAGTAACTGTGGTGATTTTGAAACATATTTATTTATTGTTGTGTAAAATGTTTTCAGCAGAGACGTTCTAAGGCATGGGCAAAGTGGACTCTGGCCCAGTGTCCCCGAATTTCAGAGCCCCCCCACCCCCTCCAGGCTATGTTCTGCAGAGAGCCTTGCCCTGATGACCCTGAATAGCTTGTAAAGTTATTTTTTAAAATACTATTTTCCTTTATTTTATTTTACTGTGGGTAATGTGTGAGAGACTTTTACAGACATTTCATAGAGAAATGTTGTGTTTATTGTTCATGCAACATCCATAAAAAAGGTTCCTATACATCACAATAAGGCCTAACATATGAGAAAAGGGATGGTGTCATAGAGATTATTTGCAGTAATATCAGTGAGCTTCTGCTGTGTTACAATATTGAAAATTAGATGCAAACTCACTAGTGTGCCTGTCCACTTTCAGTGACCTGGCCAAAGAGGGCATGAAAGAGCTGAAATTGACTCATGTTCCGAACAGGGGCCCCAAAAATACTTTTGGCCCAGGGCCTCCAAAATCCTTAAGATGTCCCTGCTTTTGAGTGGTATAGCAAGAAAAGAAAAATATCAAGCACTGGCATAGTCAAAAGGCCTCACATTTGAGAAGTAGCTGCTTTGCCAATGGTTTTTCACAATACAATGCTGTACAGCATCGGGGTGGGGGGGGGGGGGGGATGAAAATGCTTATCCCCAATGATGTTCAACATCAGTTAAAATAAAAATAGAAAAAAGGTGCAATGACGCGACCACTGCGCTGGTGTATTTATGCACCTGTAGTGAGTGGATGCCCATAGGTTAGTTTCCCTTACACGTGAATGGACCATATTGAGGTTTCCTCAGTGCACTCACTTCTCTCTCACTCTTGGAAAGTCCCTAAGGATCTATGTTTCCCCAGTACATGCCTTTGGATTACACCACATTGGTTCTGGATGGACCCTAGATAATTTCCCAAGGCTGGGTGTATCCAATGCATAACTGTAGGCCACCTACCTGTCATTCCGAGGGGATTAAATATTGCATTGGTCATAACTACCTGTTTTCAGTGTATAGAGGCTGCTCCTTTGTCATGTCACTCAAGGGTAGACTCTACTGGGACCTTTTTAAATTAATTAATTAACCCACATGCAGAAGCAAAGCACTATCCTGCAGTTTAGGCCGACTAAGGCTCCCACCCCCTTCCTCAAATTTCCGTACATTGAGTAAAATGGACTGGCTATTAGTAACATTTCTTATTTACATTGCTTAGAAATGGTGGAAGCATGGTATTAAGCACTATATAAAATAATTAATTATTATTAGATCATCTCATTGCTCTTCCTGTCATTACATGCCTAAATGCAGCAACTCTAGACAGATTAAGAACCCACTCTGGTCACTCACTCACAACACCAAAATGGACCCCTGCGCCAATGAGGTTTGACATATCATTAGGCATATGAAGCGATATAAAAATGCAATTCCAACCTAAAACAACTCAGTCAGTAGAAAAGATGCATTTCCTATTTCGATTTAGCTGTCCGCTCACACTCTCCACACATGAACTTGGTGATGTGCAGATGAGCGTGAAGAAATGTATTTTTCAATGTACTTTTCTGAAAGACTATGGTACTAAGATAGTTTCAAAGAAGGTGTTTCCTTAATTCCAAGGTTGTTGTTTCCAGAATTAAAGGGGGTCATCCAGCGATTCATGTCACAATACACCTCAAAACCCCGCATAACATCTGCAAACAAAGCAACGTTCTAGAATGCCTCTAGTGGGCTATTGGTAGCAATGCAGATCTGGGTAAAGACAACAGTTTTTTCATCTCCACTCATCAACCACTTTAAATAGCAAAACTTCCTTTGTATAACGCTGAAGTTGATTTTAAAAGTTCCACATTCAGTAGTGTCTTGTCCAAGTAGGACTAGAAAGAATCACTGTAAATTCAACCACTCACACTCCCATAACTCCCTACCGGGTAAAGGCAAGAGTATGATATTCGATAATCAGTCAATCAATCATGGATTTGTAAAGTGCGGCTATTCACCCATAGGGTCTCGAGGCGCTGAATGTAGTTGTGCTGCTCAGTCGAAGAGTCAGGTCTTGAGGTCCTTCCTGAACTTCTTCACTGATGTGGTCCGCCTGAGCTTCAGGGGAAGTGCGTTCCAATGACTTTGATGACTTCCTCCTCACCACTCATTAGATGACAAGCATGCCATTACTTTGCAATCATTTTTTCTAACTATGCTGGCTTCTCGAACATTATTTTGATCATTCTAACTTCCAGCGCATCATATTTGCCATTGTTGACTCATTTTTTCCATGCAGCGTGATGGCGTCGTTTGTTTTCTCCTGCTATCATGTAATTTCCAGTCAAAGACTATAACATAATTCTGAAGGGGTCTGCACCTTTGTCTCCATTTGAGGCTTGACAGGCCAGGATTTTGCAAAAATACATTAAGTTGTGAAAGCTTTGTTGTTGAACGTAAGAAATGTCAATATTCTCCTAGACTTCAAAACCTTTAATAGCAAAATTATGCTTTTAATAAAACAACTTTTTATTTACCTTATTGTCATTGGACTGTACGCTTAAAGATCATTATTGTGTCTGCAAAATAATAAATTCATCATCTGTGCACCTCTTATGTTGCACGTAAACCAGTGTGCTTTGCAGGCTGTGTCTATGATATCCTTTTTCAAAGGTGGTGATACTTGTCTTCATTGGTGCATTATTCATACGTTTTCCTGTTTTCAGCTTCTATTAATTGTTAATTCCACTGGGTTCTTCAGTGTTTTCTAATGTTTTGAAAAATTATAAAAATCAGCGGTTATGAGTCCCAGGGAATCAAGGGAATTGTGGGCAGTGCTGATAACGAAGCTGTCATTTATTCTTGCTTCTAACTCCCTTCTTTGAATACTTATATTGAATTTACTCTTTCAAGTATTTTATTTTATTATATCTCACACCTCAATGCCCAAGATGTGTTTGCACCTCATTAGGATTTGATGATAGCTGATATAAGGTTGGGTGGGCATTTAACATAACATCTTGCTTATCTGTTCTTCAAATGGCAAACATTGGCTGAATAAACATTTTCCATTTGGGACATGAGATATGTATTGCAGGGTGCTCAGTGCTCTGTTATTGCAAGCCAGTGCCACTTTGTTCCGTTCTTTGCCTTGAGATACCAAGAAAGAATTGGGTGAATGGAAGTATTTTTATTGCCCCTTCCTTCTCTTCCTTGTCCTGTTGGAGAAGCCTGATAATGAATGAATATTTATACTTTTAGCAGAGGAACTCAAGAGTCTGATTTAGATCTTGGCGATAATGGTTACACCGTCACTTTTGCGACTGAAAACCTGTCCGCCATCTTAGCAGTCCGCCTGCCAGATTTAGATATTGGTGGTCCGATAGGCAAAAGCCCTCATTCGTCCCCATCTCCGCCAATACACATCATGACACATGTCACACCCACACACAACTGTCAATTTGATGTCAGTATTCATTGCCAAGTGAATCCTGGCACCACAATGACAGTACATTCTAAGTTGTCAACTGTGTCCGTGTGTGCACATTGCAAGGGGACCTGTACCTGTGATGTTGTGCTTCCTGTAGTGCATGTGGGTCTGTATGTATATGTATGTGTGCAATGCGATTGGCTGTTTGTGGTGGAGGGACCTAGAGTAGGTGATATGGTGGTGTCAGTATGTGTGCCATGTGCATGTGGGTATGATGTTGTTGTGTATTGTGGGCTGTGTGTTGTATTGCTGTGTGTAATATTTAGGTGAGTGTTTTTGTGTGGTGGACATTGTGGTGATGTGTGTAGTTGTGCCTGAAGTGAGTGTGTTTGTGTACCTGAGTGTGTAGTTGTGTTGGTTGCTGTGGTTGTGCTGTGTGTGGGTTCAGTGTAAATGGTGTGTGTATGTTGTGTCATGGATGTATGCCAATGTGTGTGTTCGGCATGTACGGTTTGTGTTGTTTTGGAATTGTAATGGATGATGGTGTCTATGTGGTGTGTTGTGTAGTGCATGGGTACATATATGCCCAAGGCACAGTGTGTGTGTGTGTATATGTGTGAGAGACTTACCTGTATTCCACAGTCACTGCCATTGTCTGTTGTACGTTGTACGTTGGGTCCAGCGATATCCTTCCTCTGTCAACAAACCGCCACCAGGTCACCACCTGCAGGACTGTAACATCTAAATACGGCAGGCAGGCTACCATTGAGTTGAAGGTTTTCTTAGGTTCGCCGTCGCAGTGGTTGGGCGGTATCACTGCCAAGATCTAAATCAGGCCCTTAGTTGGCAGCAAACTATGATGCTGTAGGAAGAAGCAGCTAAAGTAGGAAAGAGACTTCAGTACCTGCAGAGTGCCCTGGTCATTTGCATTAGCAGTTCACAATGAGAATTGAGTTTATTTCTGTCTGTCTGGTTTCTACAAAGCATGTGAGTCAGTCTGTTTTCATAAAGTAGTGTGGATACTGCAGTCAAGTGTGCACAGGTACATTTTTCATCATAGAGGAAAGAAGAAGCACAGCTCTATGTGTTTCTATTAAATACAATCACAGTGTATTGTACAGGTAACAATGCCAAATATCAAACTTGTTTCGGCACCATAAGCACCAAGCTTCATTTTGGCATGCAGGTACTAGGAATAAATGGTGAGTTTGGTGATAACAGGGCTTTACCTTCTCCAGAGCGCAGGCTCCGAACTAGTTAATGTACCTGATTTTGCTGAAAATCGCATCAGCTGATGCGCATACTAGGAAACGCAGAGCAGTGGTTGCTGCTACATGTGTTTGGACTGTATGTGCTGTCTACAGCTCTTACACTAATTCACATTTTTTTAGAGTTGATGCAAGTAGTAAAAGCAGCATAATTTTACCAAAACCAGTGCAAGGAGCCCTTCACATTTGCATGGGCTCTGAAGCTGTTCATCAGATGGCTCCTGATTTTTTTGTATGAAGGGAAACAGACTTCTATAGGCATGCTTTTCAGACCATCATAATGTAAACCTAAGAACAAAAGTGCTGGGTGCAGTGTTTTATTGGGCGACATTGATCTTTGTTGACACAGTCCTGGACAGAAAGCAGTGTGTGCCCTACTCTCAATAAAGGAGGATGGCATCACTGAGGCGCTGCTTGCCATGAGACACTGCTCAAAGTTCATTTCCAGATCTGCTAGCCACTATAAAACAACATTCAGTAAACAGTAAGCTGGAACCGTTTGTGATAAGCCATACTCACAAATCAAGAGTGGAAGTCGGTCCTGGTGTTGTGTCGCCATTTAAGTTATAGCTCCATGCACGTTATTTTAGCATACTAGGCCTGCCGCTATGTACTTTAACATAGATGTATTTTATTCGGCTTTGCTTTATTATTGTTACAGTAGCCACTTTTAAAGTCTTGTTTTGTTTTCTCCCTATCTTTGCCTAGGCCAGCACTCAAACAAGACATTTGTGCTAACTCTGTGCTTCTTTCAAGGCTACAGCAAGATAGGTTGCCGGTGAACGTGGTATAAGTTTAGCCTCTGACATTCATAGAAAATGCACATCCTTACGTAGGGGCATTTTCTTAGAACACCAGCTGTTTTATTATAAAAAACACTTTCCTGTCCCTAACACGTTAAAGGGAGATTCCAGCCAGAGAACCACAACTGCATGCTGATTGCTGAATTCTTCGCTACAGTGTTTTGCAGACTTCAGGCCTTTGCTCGGGTATGGGGGATGATGTCTTCCAAGGGGAACCTGAAGGGCTTAACATGATGTGCTCTATCATAGCCTAGGTAGGAATTAGTCTGTTGACTCTATTGACAATATGGGAGTATTATCTTTATGTTTTACTTTCCTTGTCACAATTTTAATCTTGACATGCTGTATCGTCCTGGTTATTGCAGTCCACGCTTTGCTAACTAAGATGCAGTCACTATGCAGAAATATATACTGCCTCTGTTTGTCATTGTGTATGTGAGACTAATGTAACTGAGAGAAACGGATGAGACCTGAGTGACCACAGATTCCCTAAGAAACCAGTTATGTCATGCGCTCGGCTGCCCAATCATCCCTGCCCTTGGGTAGAGATGAGGCACTGCTAGTTAGCCGGAGCAGAACTCGGATTGGAGCGACAGGTGTCACCTGTAGTGGGTTAGACTCAGTCTCCCACACCTCAAGCGATTCTGCCACTCGAAATCCAGTAGTCTCATTAGAATAATGAGAGCCTACATGACATGGCGCAGCCAACATTTGGTCAGGCTCTAATTTTCGGGTCCTCCTGAGTATCTCTGTCTCACTATATACAAAGACACCTCAGTACTCTATATACGGGGACGTCCGTGGTATTGAGGATTTCCTCCACGGCTAAGTATGTTATCCTGTCTGATGCTGGAGGTTGTTCAAGCTTGAACTCTAAAAGGATAATCCCCATTTGGTGTGCCTTCTCTGAACAAATTTATCAACTACTATGGCGAATCCACAACAGGTAGCAATTGAAGTAAATATGAGACAACCCCTGACTGCACATTTATTAGCAAATGGCCTAACGGCCCAGAGGGGTCCAGTCACATTTGTTGTTGACGCAGATGCAGCTTATAGAACAGAACTATTTTATTTATGGGTCACATTTCCAGCAGTTGATGGGAACACAAACACATTTCAACACTATACTATTCAACACTATACCCTTGCAAACGTACCTGGACAATACAGAGCATATGCATATTTAGAAATACCTTTATCTTATCAAGAACATAATAATTGGCTTGATGGCGCCCTACCACACACGATTTTACCACTTAGGCTAGGTCCTCTAAGTAATGAAGGACCTACCTGGCCTTTATTGGCCACCTATACACCTCACTCTACAGAAGCAAATTTAGCAGTAGCTGAGGTTCATCGCTTATATACTGAATTGACAGCAATATACAGACGATTAGTACAGTTGTAATGCAAACACTGAATACAAACCCAGCACGTGCTGCTCCAGCACAATCACATGCAGTGATGCAAATGAGAAGAAACTCCGTTTTGGTTAGCTCAAAAAATAAATGCACAAAGCTGTGTAGTGAAAATAATGAATCCTTTATTAAAATTATACAATGCACCGAGAATCTGTCAGAGATTAAAGATAGCAATAGGGAGACAAGAGAGAAGGAGCTCGGTCCCCTTGGGAGCAGGCAACCCCAAACACAAAGATCCGATCAAGTCAAGCAACCAGAGCGTCAGAGTAAGGAAGGAATTGCAAATACATCGGGATCCGCACCGGAAAGGGAAGACTTACATAAGCCCCTAGGTAGCCCTAAAAGATCGGGTAAAACAATTGGAAAGGAACCCCAACTCATGGATTGGGGCAAAGATAGCAGTGATAACTTTTACTCCTTGACCGAGGAGTCAGATCTTAGCAGCATCGATCACAGCTCTGGTGAGTCTGAAGATAGCGAGACATCTGAGGCTGGCAATAAATCCTCAAGTAACGAACTTACAGTGCGGCAGGTGCGCCGACAGCGGAAACCAGGTAAAACAAGGCTTGCTCCTTTGGAGGGTTTTGAAAACTCAACATCTATGAGTGGTAGGACTTTAAAGTGGGACTATTCCGGTATTGGACTAGTAGACACTCCCACCATGAGTAAACAGGACTCAGTTAATGGTAAAATGGAAACAGATGTAGGTGCCCCTGCCGGTAATTCATCTGTGATGGGCATTGAGGCAGGGATCTTGCAGTCAATATATAGCTCAATTAAAGAACTGCAAACAGAGACTAGCATCGAAAGTTGGCGCGCAAGGATTGCCACAAAGAGATTGCAGGGGACGGTCCGTAAAGTTGTGAAATCGTGCACAGAAATCGAAGCTAAGCTATGTTCTATGGAGGAAAGGATAGTGGCAGTTGAGGAGGATGTGGATACTCTTAAAGAACAGAGCGCTATGAGAGACGAACAACTGACGGATGTAATGTGGAAAATGGAAGATTTTGAGAATAGACAGAGAAGGAATAATCTTTGATTTCTGGGTATTCCGGAAGGGGTAGAGGGAAGTAATATACGGACTTATATGCTTAATCTTTTACATGGGGCCTTCCCGGAACTGGGGAATTGGGATTGGGAGAACGAGCTGCAGCGGGTCCACAGGTTTCCAACAACCCGGCGGGAGGGGGGCCAACGGGCAGATTCTAAATACCCTAGAGCTATCTTAGTTTATTTTGGGAATTATCTATTACGACAAGAGATATCTGATAAAGCTCGCCCTAATACCCCACGTACTGTGGATGGGGTTACTTTCTTCACTCGCCCCGATTTCTGTCATGCCACCGTTGAGCGGAGATGGCGGCTTTGACAGCTCATTAAGCCATTTTCAGATAAAGGAGGGGAGGCATTTTTGCTGGCCCTGCTCGACTTAAAACAGTAATGAATGGAAAAGTAAAAGTATTCACTTCAGAAATTAAAGCCAAAGAATATTTGATGGGGGCCAAGCAATAGAGCATAGAGACACAGGGAAGGTTAAGGTGCTTGGGAGACTGGTGGGTTGGCGGGCCCACCTATACACAACACCAATATTCAGGCCATCGGCAGTCTGATTGCTCAACAGGGTGGGGGGCCAGTCTCGGGGAGGGAGGGAAGGAACCTGGGAGGGGGGTGGAGGAGACTGGTCCTGGATGGAGGCAGGGGGGAGGGGGAGGGGAGCGGGGGGAGGAAAGGGATGGCAGGGGGGAGATGGAAAATCAAGGGAATAAAATGGAAAGGAAAGGACCAAGGGAAGGGAGAGAAACGGGGGGGGGAGAAAATAGGAGGAGGGGAACAAGGAGAGAAGAGAAGTCAAGAGAAGATACAGTTAGACGTGAAGGTCTTGGGGGGCAGAAAGAGAAAAGAAATGAAACAAAAATATTAGATGGTTAGATTTCGAATTGCCTCAATTAATATATGAGGACTAAATGACCCTCGTAAAAGAAGAAGAGTGGCTGAGGTATTAAAAACATTTAAGGCAGATATGTATTGCCTACAGGAGACACACGTGGAATATAAAAATTCTGAAATTCTTGGTTCGCTTGGTATGAAAGTGATCGCCCGGTCAGAACAAGAGGCTAGAACCAAAGGGGTGGCAATACTAGATCGGACCAATAAAGTAAATTTTATCAGGCAGAAGGCGGACAGGGGCGGAAGATGGGTAATCGTAGAGTTCAGCTATGGGTATAGTAGCTTCACATTATGTTCTCTATATGGGGTAGTCACGGATAACCCAGTAGTTTTAGATACCCTTGCTATCGAGTTAACAGGATGGGCCCCTCCCTATATTCTATGTGTCGACTTTAATTTTAATGGTTCTTGGGAGGGACTACCGGACTTATTAGCATCCACAACTAAGAAGTATCAGGGGAGTAAGCCTCGGGTATACAAGGCAATGGTCGCCATTCAGAAAGAATTAGGATTAGTGGATGCCTGGGTGAAATTACGTAAATCAGACCCTGGATATACTTATTATTCTGCTCCTCATGCGAAATTAGCACGACTTTATTATTTTTTGATCTCCCCTCTACTTTTAAAGCGGGGTAGGATTGAGTTATACCCACGGATTATATCAGATCATAACCCACTAGTATTCGATCTAGAATTGGATGGGCTAGAACCAAAGGCCAGGAGATGGACATTTGAAAGAGGACTCCTCAAGGACCCAGAATATTGTGAGCATATGAGAAAGTGGATAGTTGAATTCTTGGGGTTCAACCAGGGGTCAGCCTCAGTAGAGATAGTCTGGGATACCTTGAAAGCAGTAATTAGAGGTGAAACGTTGAGTTTTAGTATTAAAAGGCAGAAGACGCCCAAGGCAGAATAAAAGACTCCCAAATGAAGCTGAGGACAGCAGAAAGGCAATTGGTCATAGCTATAGAAACTGGGGCGGATAAAAAGAGGGCTCAGGAGGAAGTTGCTATAGTTAAAGCAGCAATTAACGAGGCTATGGCCCAAAGATTAGCGGAAAAATATTTAGCGCAGCGCTCACAAGGTATGAGAATGGAGAAAAAACCGGGCGCTTGCTAGCGGTACAGGCAAGCCAGAAGACAGCATCCGGGGTCATTAGAGAAATTAAAGATTGGCAAGGACAGATAGTATCAGAAGTGAATGAAATCATAAAGGTATTTCATAGATATTACACAGAACTATATAACGATACATCTGTTTATCTGGAGGAAGAAATGTTGGAGTTCTTATACCCCATGAAGTCCGATAAGCTATTGGAGGGTGATAATCTATACATGGGAGAGCAGATAGATATCTCGGAAATTGATATGGCAATGAGTGATCTTGCCACTGGAAAAGCTACGGGTCCTGACTTGATCCCCTTGGAATTTTATAAAACTTTCAGAGCAGTATTACTCCTGGTAATGGTAGAGTTATTTATTCAGGTACAGAATGGAGGGGAAATCCCCCCATCATGGGATATGGCCAATATGGTAATGTTTTTGAAGAAAGGGAAAGCCCCGTTAAATCCGGCCTCATACCGGCCAATTACACTAATCAACAGTGATGTTAAAATATATTCAAAGATACTGGCCGCTCGATTATCTCTGGTGATTAGGAAGTTAGTCTCCCCTAGGCAGCATGGGTTTGTCCCAGGAAGGGATACTACCAACCATATTCAGAGAGTCCTTGCACAAGTAGCGGAGGAACCTATGGCAGTTGCATTATTAGACGCAGAGAAGGCATTTGACCGGGTGAACTGGAATTACTTGTGGTATGTAATGGAGTTTTACGGTTTAGGGAAGAAATTTATTGTAGCAGTGAAGGCTCTATATAGATCACCGGCAGTGAAAATTCAATTAATGGGAGGACAATCTGAGAGTATCCAGGTCAGGAGAGGTGCCAGGCAGGGATGCCCATGTTCTCCCCTCCTGTTTGCTCTATATATAGACCCCCTGCTTAGACAGTTGGAAGAAAATAGTAAGATTCCACCAATAAATAGGCAGGGATGGGATACAAAAGTTCTAGCTTACGCAGATGACATAGCTATATTAACACCCACCCCTGACTTGGCACTGAGAGAGGTTGAAGAGGTGACGATGACATTTGGAAGAATTTCTGGATACCTGCTGAATAGAGCTAAAACACAGTTATTGGCCAATCAATATACAAACACTCAGGATACACGGAGGGTGGATCACGCAGTATATCTAGGTATAAATATCACACCAAAAGTAGAAGAAATTGTTAATTTGAATGTGGATCCCATACTTGTGAAAGCCAGAAAAGATATGTGCAGATGGAATAATTTACATCTGACTATTATGGGGAGGTGCAATATGGTGAAAATGATTCTCCTTCCTAAGCTGCTGTATCTGTTTCGTGCTGTACCATTGAGCTTTACTAACCGTAGATTTAAAGAGATAGACAGAGTGGTTATGAGATTTATCTGGGAATATGGTAAGTGTAGAAGAGCAAGCAAATTTATGTCTCCCCCTCGAGAAAAGGGGGGGTGGTCCTTACCGAATATAAAATTATATTAAATGGCAGCAGCTTTTCAGTATGTGCGCCCATTATGGGGTCCTAAGAAAGAAGGGATTGTAGAAGAGGATTGCCCTAACATATACGAGTTGCAGATAGGAGCAGTAGCCAATGGGTGTCTGGCAACATATCATGAGCCTGGATATTATAAGAAAACTCGGTATAAGGTTTTGGAAGCGGCCTATAAGTGTTGGCGATCATGGTATAAGAAGAAAGGACTTGGTAGATATAATTATTATATTATACTATGATTGAGAAGAATCCATTGCTCCCCGAAATATTCAAGGATAAGTGTATGGCAAGGTGGGCCTCTTTAGGTATAGTGAGGTTAGGATTTTTTTTTGATAACTTGGGGATTAAGGCGTTCGGGGATTTACAGGTGCAGTACGGCTTAGAGCGAAGGGATTTTTTTTAATACTTACAGGTACGGGATTTTCTTGCAAGGAAAACAGGGGGTGTGCAGGGATTTAGAAGTAATCAAGTGTTGAACGACATCCTGGCTAATCCCAATATAGCAATTAGGTCAGTGTACCCATTACTTTTGGCAGAACAGCCTGATGATTTAGAGAAGAATAAGGAAAGGTGGAGGGAGAAGTTGGTGGATGGAAGTAAGAACTTTATGAGGTCATTAGAGCTGGGATACATTACTCTATTATCTTCTTCCCTGCAAGCACAACATTATAAGACCTTGTTCGACCTATATCATACTCCAGCTCATATCGTCAAATGGGGGAGTCTATCAGGAACAAACTGTCCAAGTTGTGGGATGTATGGAGCAGATATTGTACACATGATGACTACATGTTGGGAGCTAATGGGGTTGAGGGTGGGTATTCAATCTGTCTTGAATGAGGTTATGGGATATATTCTTGTTCTTACCCCCGAGATTATGGTTTTAGGGGTCGCTGGAGAAGCGCGTGGTCCACATAGAGCATTTGCCTTTGTGGCTATGGCAGTCTATCGAATATGTATATCATCCGCATGGTTGAATGTACGACCCCCGT
This sequence comes from Pleurodeles waltl, assembly GCF_031143425.1. Taxonomy (NCBI): domain Eukaryota; kingdom Metazoa; phylum Chordata; class Amphibia; order Caudata; family Salamandridae; genus Pleurodeles; species Pleurodeles waltl. The sequence continues at coordinate 1,568,656,191 of NC_090445.1, read as the reverse complement.
CTTGGCAGCAATGGTTGGCTAGATTGATGTCTGTATATCATTTGGAGATGGCATTATACGAACGCAAGGGGAAACATGCCAGGAGGAGAGGGAAAGCAATATGGGGGCCATTTCAGGACTGGATTCGGGCTCATAATGATTAATGTTCAAAAGTGAAACCAGGCTATCCTTCTTCAACTTAATTTAAATAACTGGATATTCCTCCCTGTCTGGATTAGTCGGACTGTTGTGTTTTTCATTATTCAGTCAGGCGGTACTCATCTCCTGATGTTGTTCTCTTTTGGTTTAGAATTTCATTTATCCAGTGTAACATGATTCAAGAATGTATTAGCTGTATGATTCCTTTCCAAATAAAAAAAAAAAAAAAAGAAATGAAGCGGTATTTCCTCATATGGGACCTCAGGATAAACATAGAATTCTAACGATGTGCTTGCCAGTTGGGATGGTTCCCACAGTAGATAACTGTAATACCCGAGGCACAGTATTTGCCACGCTCTGTACTACCGCACACAGTACGCCGACATTTGCCAATTTACCGGAAGTGTTTAAAAAAATTCAAGATGAATAGAGGGCTGCCCCGGCCCTGGACTTGGGGATGCAATTAATGGGCAATTTTGCAAAGGTATCCTCCATTATTCCAAGCAATCTTAAAGGGGAAGCAGTTGCAATAGCAGTGCGCATGCGGATCCATGATGTTCCTCAGCAGGATCAGGAACGCGAGCTGCCCAAGATTATTGCAGAGACCTAGGGCAAATCTAATAAAGATTTTTCCAAGCAAGCTCCTGAGGGCAAATAGAAACGCTGGGATAAAAAAGAACAAACTCCTAAAAAAGAAAGGGGAGAATCTCCGCGTATTGAGACCCCGCAGAATAGACATAATCTCCGAAATAGAGATAATATAAAAACACCTGATAGATATCAATATACTGATACACGCCAATCTCGTCCCTTTCAGGACCCATCGGAAAAACGCAGTGAGAGAGGTGGGCGATCAGAGTGAAGAACAGAGTACGTGAAACTGAGACAGGAATCACAACGCTCATCAGAGGGTTCTGTAAAAAAGGAAGAGAAACCTCCTCAACAAAAACCCCAATTTAAAAAGAAAAAAGTAGCAGCAGTTGCAATATGACATGCTGCTCAAGGTCGTCTTGAACAACAGGAAGTGGGCACTAGCGCTGCTAGACAGCACAGCAGAGGTCACAATAGTTCACCGGAGTCTTCTAGAGCATCTGGAGGTGAAAGCAACTGATGACTTTCTACAAGTAGAAACGGCGGACATGCGAATCTCCACACCTGATAGGGTATATAAAGTAACATTACAGTTAGAAGGAGACATTGAACTCACAATAGACGCAATCCTTTGGGATCGCGTGGTAAATATATATGATATCTTATTGGCCGAACAAGATTGGCCACCTGAATTTGTCCTGCCCATATGGGGAAGAGGTTATTAAGCCTTCTTTCTCGCCTCTGGTTCCAGAGGAGCTCACTGAATCCTACGCCATTGGTTAGGCATTGGCGCAGGCACCCGCGTTATATCGCAACCATGTGGGATGGGATAAATATCCCCTTACCATGTAATACCTATTAAAAATTAACCTCAACCTCAGTATTCAATAAAACATGATGCAAAAGCACCAGTGAGAGAAATCTTCACACAACTAGAGTACCAGGGCGTAATTGAACCCTGTGTCTCCCCAATGAACAATCCTCTATTCCCTGTAGCTAAACTGGACAATTCATATAGAATAGTCTTAGACTACAGACCCTTAAACAGTCATACATGCACATATGCTATACAAAACTCACATAGCATAGCACTAATGAACAACATAGTGCGCAAAAAATACAAAACAACCCTGGACATTTCCAATGGTTTGTTCTGCCAGAATATAGCGCCTGAGAGTAGAGACTTAACAAGTTTCGGTGCACTAGGTTCTCAGAATTTTTTTTGTCGTTTACCTCAGGGGTACAAGAACAGTCCAGGACTGTTCGCAGCTTGTGTGACTACAATTTTATACAACATTGACCCCGAAGCATTGTCCCATGTAAATGATATCTATCTTACGGATAATGAAATACTACAACATTTAAGACGGGTAGCCCGTATTGTTGTGGGATTTGCTGAATTCGGCTACAAATTAAACTTCAAAAAGACAAAAATAGCCTTCCTCTGTGTCCTATTTCTGGGATACAAGCTATCGAGTGAAGAAAAGAGCCTAGTGCCACAATTTTTAGAAAAGTGCGCACAATTACAACCACCAAATACGATGAAAAAATTCCAATCTCTATTGGGTTTCCTAAATTTTGGTAGAATTTACATTCCAGATTATGCATCACGCATAAAACCCTTATATGACATAATACGTCCTGATTATTCAAGCAAATTTTGGGCAGTCAAACACACGCATTCTCCGAGATCTGTAGACAGACATGCTTGCAGCACAACATTTACACACAAGGGACAACAAAACACATTTGGTCATCAGAGTAATTGCTGGTGCCATCGGTTTCACCTATGTAACATTTAATGAGGGTGAGACTGTCCCAATAACATACAGATCACATTTATACACTGCAGCAGAACAATGCTTTGCTCCCACTAAGAAAATTCTCACTGCCGTTCAGATGGCTGTCATCGAAGAAAGACCTCTAGCCCAGGGTAAACCCATTATTGTAATTTCGCCCATACCAGCCCTGGAGTCTGTTACAAAAGCCAGCGTTACAAACGCAAAAGCATTACATCCAAGTTGGATCCAAGGGGGCACGTCTTTGACAGCCACTGATGTAGATTACATTTTTGACCTCAAGAATTTTTGCAATATGAAGTAGAATACCCAGCTCCAGCAAACACACTGCCTATTGAACAATATCATAGAGTCATGTACACTGATGGCTGTGCACAACCTGCAATTGGCACAAAGCATCAATACTCCGCTGCTTGCGCAATCGTACGTGGCTACATGGAGGACAATAAATTCTGTCCCCTACATACCTTTACGCAAACCCTAGGGGATTGCACAGCACAACTGGCAGAGCTGAAAGCTCTGTTGATGGCACTGGAACATACGGCTCCTGCACAGCATACGCTGATCGTTTGTGATTCGTACTATTGTGTCCAGTCCTTCAACGAATACCTGCATTATTGGTGCCAGAATGGGTTCAGAGATTCTAAAGGCAACACCATTAAACACAGATTACTGTGGGGGAAAGTAGCAGATCTGAAGGAAACGCTACCATATGTCCATGTTGTACCTACACTTGGACACCAGCGCATTGGAATACACATGGCTGGGAATACACTGGCTGATGAAGCCGCAAAGTCAGCAGTTGCTACGGCCAATGTTGCTGCAGTAACCCGCTCAGGAGCAAAACCGGACGCAGACATATGGGCTGCCTTGACAGCTATGGCTGATGGTACGCCCTATCCAAAAGCATTCCCTGCTAAATATTCCTACCGAATGGGAGGCTGCCTAAACGCTGAAGTTAAAATATCAGGCGTAGGGGTTTGAGAAATTCCCAATAAAGATATAAGGCCAGAGTTGATTAAAGCAGCGCATGAGGGGGCAGCATCTTCCCATGCTGGTGTGGCGGCTATAATATCATTGCTACAGGCCCATTTTTTGGTGGTCAGGCCTATAAAAGAGGCCAAGCTGTATGTCCTTTGTTGTAACATCTGGCAACAAATCAAAGTTTCCACTGCTAAACGCCCAGCGCAGACATCCCTCCTAATTTCAAACAAACCTTTACAATATGTGTACTTGGACCACTGCGGTCCCCTTACACCTGATAGTGCATATAAATATATCCTAGTCGCTGTTGACTCCTGCTCCAGATTTCTATGGGTGTGGCCACAACGCTCGGCTGACGCTTGGACTGTTATTAAAGATTTGTGAGTCTTTTTTTTATTTTTATTTTTTTTATAAAGAATTTTTTATTGGTTTTGCAATAGAATAAGGTAATACAAAACAAACAAAACAATTATATACATAAATAACAAGGCGCCAATGGGCACCAAACAGTGGTCAAATCCAATGCCCCAGACAACACCCTGAATGAATAGATTGTACACGTCTATGCCGGCGTGTCACGTAAGTGCCTCATTTCCCTCCAAAGGAGTTGGAGGAATGTGTATGGATTCTTCCTCTCATTGTGTCGGTCTGCAGCATAGGGGGTTAAGTTGTCATGCCCTCCCACTTCCCCCAGATCTTGTTATATTTATTCGGGCACCCTCTAGCCTCATATACGAGTTTTTCACATTGGGCACACCAATCCATCCCCCTCCTCCATTTGGTCAGGGCCGGTGCCTTAGTGGCTTTCCAGTCCGCCACGATATCTCTTTTGGCCACTAGGCATGCCACCCCCAGCAAGGTTCGCTCTGCTCTGCGTAATCCCGAATCTCCCATAACCCCTAATAGGGATGTCAATGGTGTCAGCTCCATGTCCACTTGCAGGGTCAACGATATCTCTCGCGAGATCATCTTCCAATAGGTATTAATAATCGAGCATGACCACACCATGTGGAAAAAATCAGCGTCTGGACTCATACATCGGGGACAGTCAGCTGTAGGTCGGAGCCCCGCCCTGTGCATTTTGGAGGGTGTAAGGTAGGCAGTATGAAGATAATAAGTCTGTATTAGTCGGAGACGTGTCGCCATGGTCAGGGCGTGGGGAGCTGCCAATGCCTCAGTCCAGTCCTCCTCTTCCACAGGGCCCACCCATCCCTCCCATTTCCGACGAAGCTCCTCCAGGGAACAGACAGTGGTAGTGATTAATGTGCGATATACCTGGGAAACGCCTCCTCTACCCAGATTCCCCATCAGAGCCCTCCTCTCCATAGGGCTGCTTACGGGTATGCTGTCCCCTGTTTGGACCTGCGTCAGAAGGGCATGTCGTACTTGGAGATACTTGTGGAATTGTGTCTTATTTAGTGCAAAGGTTTCTTGGAGATCCTCGAAGGAACGCATATGCGTGCCCTCCCATACATTACCCAGTGTAGAGATACCTATATTATCCCATTTCTGGAATCCCTCAAGACCCGCCACCTCTCCCAAGCATGTCCCATGCCACAGTGGGGTCTGCTGAGTAGGGCGCCCCCACCATCCTGAAATCTTTTGAGCCGTCCGCCATCCCTGCAGCACCACCCCTGTCACCCCAGGAGTCCCACGTGTGATCGGGCCGCCATACAGGGCGTCGAAGATCTTGGGGTAGCTCAGTGTCTGGAGTTCCAGTCAGTACGCCGGGTCTGTCCATCCCCCCCAACCAGTCGTTGATCACAAGTAGTTGCATCGCCAGGTGGTAGTAAAGGACATTAGACATTCCTAGGCCCCCTTCGTAGACGTCTCTCTGGCAGATTTTAAGCACTAGACGGGGACGGGTGCCACTCCACAGAAATTGGCGTGCTAGCGAGTCCATTTCTCTAAACCATTTCATAGGGATGGGGTTTGGATAATTTTGGAGGAGGTAGAGAAGCCTGGGAAGGACCATCATCTTATAGAGTGCGATTCTTCCAAGCAAGTTAAGGGGGAGGTCCTTCCACCGTTGAAGATCGTCCTTGATTCTTCTGGTTAAAGGCGTGACGTTGAGCTCCCATGTTAATTCAGGGAGCGTTGCGACATGCACCCCCAGGTATTTAAAGCTATTCCTCCGCACTGGTATGCTTTGTTGCCAATCTATACAGTCTCTAGATTGATGGAGCGGAACCAACAGGGATTTTTTGGGGTTTAGGGCGAGACCCGAAGCCTCCGAGAAGATGTCTAGAATTTGCATGATACGGGGGCCGCTCCTGGCCGGGTTAGCTATGTATAGTAGGACATCGTCCGCGTATAGTGCCACACGGTCTTCTGGACACACGGGCCAAGACCAGCCCTCCATCAGAGGGTCCTCTCGAAATAACTTCGCCAGGGGTTCTATTATTAATGCAAAGAGTAAGGGGGATAGCGGGCATCCTTGTCGGGTGCCACGGCCAATCGGGAACACACCCGAGACCACTCCGTTTACTTGGACCTGAGCCGTTGGATTAGAGTAGAGTAGTCCCACAAGGCCTCGGAACTTGAGTCCAAGTCCATTTTTTTTTAATACTTGTTCAAGATAGGACCAATCCACTGTGTCAAAGGCCTTCTCAAAATCAAGTAAGAGCAGCGCCAGAGGGGTGTGTGACAGGATTTTATGGTGTGCTAAGGCGAGATGCAGGCGCCTAATGCAGTGTCTGGTGCTCCGCGTAGGCATGAAGCCGCATTGGTCAGGGTGCACCAAGGCGGGCATTGCCTCTTTTAATCTAGTGGCGAGGATTGAAGCTAACACCTTGATCTCAGTGTTGAGGAGGGAGATAGGTCGGTAAGCCGAGCAAGATTTGTGAGTCTTTATCGGTACTTATACAGTTGCGGTTTTCCACTCAGACCAGGGCCCTGTTTTCGCCTCAAGGGCTTTCAGGGATGCCTTGGGGGTCCAACTCCAGTACTCGTCTCCATTTCATCCTGAGGGAAATAATGTCGTGGAGCGATTAAACCCTGATTTAAAGCAATCCTTAACAGCCAGAGTCTTAGGTACAGGTCGTAGTTGGCTTAATCACCTGTATGGAGTCCAGAGAGCACTCAACAATCTGCCTAGGAGGGGTCTGGAGGGTCGAACTTCATATGAGTGCCTGTTTGGAACTCAAATGTTTGTTCCAGATCTTGATGGTCCTGGCGTGGAGGCGGCAGAAACACATTTTGACATAAATGAAAGTGTCGCTGTCTTACAGGAATTACAACAGTTCTGTGACGATAACTTTTCTGCAAGTGCTGCCTCCATTGGAATTAAGGATGTACCTGTAACGCCTACAGGCTGGATTCCTAAAGTTGGGGATCTAGTACGTGAAAAGGTTGCTGTGAAAAAGGAATTTGGTCCTTCTTATCATGCACCAGTCCCCGTCTTAGGAATACATGGTACCAGAACTGTCATTCTACCACCGTTGGCAGTTGCCAAAGAAAATCGTTTTGTCTCTATCGACAATGTCAAACTACACCATGTGGCCGATCCTGCAGACCCGACCAAAAGGAACAGGCAGTAGTTCCCGAATCTCTCTCACTACTGGTCAAGAGGTTCCTCTACAAGTTGTAAGCAGCAACACCGACACCTCTCCGGGCTTGGGAAGGGTGAAAAATGATTTTACATTAGTTCCACTGACATCAAATAATACAGAAATTACTGATCGACACAACTTCGACACAGACGGATGGTGCTATTTATTCAGTGCCACTACGTGAACCATCAACTCCACCAACAAACATGGCTCCAGTCTTTGCACGAACTGCCTCTGGATATTTTGCCGACATCAATGATGACTTTTCAGACTCATTCACCTCTTCGACACCTGAACTGTCAAAACCAAGTAATCGGGTAAATTGGCTTAAAGTAACTTACTTCATTCTTCTATGGAACTATCTGTGGCTTTCTTTGACTGTACTAACTTTCCTGGTTTGGATTGGGTTTGTCATCACTTTCTTTTTGTTAATACATGGTCATTTTCTTACTGAAAAATCAGCAGTTGAACAGGTGGATGAGGTCCTAAAACCAAATATTTCTTCTCACAAGGTCCACAGAGACTTGTCTTTTGTGGACATTTCTGCTATACCAATTCCTGATAGGATTGTTTGGTATAAAGTAATATTTGACATATACGGCCCTACGGAGGTGATTAAAATTCCATATGGGTTTAAACTTTCAATGAACGATATAATAGTACTGCGGTTGTTTCTGATGATTGGGATGTGAAAACAGTTGATTCTACGATGACTGAATTGCAGTATTATACTGTATTTGAAAATGAAGATGTTTATCAATCTAGAGAAAATTATGGTGATATGTTTTGCTATAATTATTATGGGCACCATTTCATCCACAGAACAAGCAGCTTAAAGACTGTTTTTAATTATACACAATGGGAACATTGTCCGACTCCACCACAAGGGAGTTCTAAAACGTATTCTGAGAGGTTTTCATATTTTTCTGGGCACAATGTTAAAAATGCTGAGTCGTATTATTTCAAATTGCCACTTACAGAAAACATGCGCATACTATTGACAAATACGAAATTTATATATTCAGATTCCTTTGTTTCCCAGTTGACTTGAAGAGTGTGGGGGGAACTAGACATTGGCAAGTACAGGGGAAGGAAGCTTTATTTAGAGCTTGCCTGATACCTGTTCAGATGATATTTTTAAATGAAACTGTACAACAAACGAGTTGTTTAGGCTTAGCAAAGATTAAGGAATTGAACACGCCCAGTATACCTGCCCCTGCAAATTTTTATAAATGGCAAAAATATATAAATGCAACTGAAGATCAGCTCGATGAATGGGTCCAGAATGGCACATTTAGGGGGACATTCTGACCCCCGCGGGCGGCGGGAGCCGCCTGCCTGGAGGGAGCCGCCAAATGGCCGCTCCGCGGTCGAAAGACCGCGGAGGCCATTCTGGCTTTCCCGCTGGGCTGGCGGGTGACCGCCAGAAGGCCGCCCGCCAGCCCAGCGGGAAACCCCTCCCCACGAGGAAGCCGGCTCCGAATGGAGCCGGCGGAGTGGGTATGTGCGACGGGTGCAGTTGCACCCGTCGCGTATTTCAGTGTCTGCAAAGCAGACACTGAAATACAAAGTGGGGCCCTCTTACGGGGGCCCCTGCAGTGCCCATGCCATTTGCATGGGCACTGCAGGGGCCCCCAGGGGCCCCACGACACCCCTCACCGCCATCCTGTTCCTGGCGGTCGGAGCCGCCAGGAACAGGATGGCGGTGAGGGGGTCGGAATCCCCCATGGCAGCGCAGCAAGCTGCGCCGCCATGGGGGATTCCCAGGGCAGCAGAAAACCGGCGGGAGACCGCCGGTTTTCCTTGTCTGACCGCGGCCAAACCGCCGCGGTCAGAATGCCCTGCGGGGCACCGCCAGCCTGTTGGCGGTGCTCTCGCATCCCCGCCGGGGTCGGAATGACCCCCTTAATGTTTCACTGACACGTCATGGCGGGTGGTTATTGTAGCCAACAGATACCGTGGGGGGGTCACAAACGTTTTGTTAACTCCTCTGGAGGTTTTAGAACTAGTAGGCCAGACCCTCGCTATATATCGTCCGAACATGCGGGTATAGTAACAACATACAGTGTAGGGAAACTCTGCCAGCAACTTCCTCACTAGACGCAGTTAAAGAACACCTCAGTCTCCTGGCTTATAACACAGATTTACAGGACTTCCTGATAGGCCCAAGAAAACAACACAGAAAATGTTTCTTATACAAAGTATATAATGGGAGCTTTCACAACAAGAAGCTGCTGCCCGGTTAAGGCAAATAGATCAGGAAAATTTTAAGAAGGCATTAGCTGTTGTAGTTAATGGGATTATTACCCTGTCCAACCGAATATATACCATGAATAACATTGTTTCTTCTGCTATAGACATTATACAAACAGATATGTCTTCCTTACATCATGGACAGAGTCAGCTATGGTCCATCATGCAGTTGGGTTGGTCGCTTCAAACACTGAAGGTGTCGCGTTCCCTGGCAATATGTAAGCGCGAGGAAAATATTTTCTTCTTTTAATTTAATGCAACAGCAACAACTAATGGCTAAGAAAGAAGCGACTTATGTCATGCTAAACATCGAAAAATTAGAAAAGTTGCCTTTTACTGTAGCTGAAATACCATCTGCTGAGAGGTTAATACACCGGGTCATTAATCTGCCTATTTCCACACTACAATTCCCATCCTGTTTAAAACACATTCCGGTAGGCAGATACGAAAAACTAGGAGATAGATACATCCATGAGGTGTGGGAGCTACCCTTCGCATACAAATGTCTCAGTGACATGAAAGAAGTCTTTCTTAGCGGTAATGAATGTGAGACTTCTGTCAGCCATTCGATGGTTTATAAACAGCTCTCCTTGCACGGGCGTGTAACGCATCTGCAGCAAACTTGGCTTGTTATCTGAAGGGAGTTCCAGTCCCCTTGATTAGACCTACGTTTCAGGTGCTTTCAAAACGCAGCTATGTTCTCCTCAATGGTGAAGACTGTTGTGGGATGTGAGCTGGAATAGTTTATGTTGTTTTGGTCTCTAAGATTGTTACATGCTGCGGGAACATACTTTTTCCTCCCACTAAAACAAAAGAGGTAGTAGACATTTGGCCTCATATTGCTACTTCTAATGTTAATTTTGACAAGTTGAGCAGACTCAAGGCTTTATTGTTTCATAACCATGTGGCTCTTACATCTGCACGTGAGAACTATGCACTTCAGGTGGCAAGGTCGTCAGCAGAAATACAGTCCCTTTTAAGTGCCAACTTTTCGAGCCCCTTTGGTGAACTCATGGGACGGATATTTAATGCTTCCAGTACTACTGGAATCGCAAATTTCTTTAAGGCTGTTGGTTCTGGTTTCGTTCACATCTTCTCCTCCATATTCGGTTTAATACCATCAGCCAATCAATCAATATTCTCCAGTATTTTCGGGGGATTTCCTATAACTTTGGCTATAATAGTTGGTGTTTTCCTGCTGCTGTTTTTTATGCGCAATGGCTGTCCCGCCGCAACTAGAAGGAAGGATAGCGCTCCCATCAGCACAGCTGTTTCGTAAACGCATGATGCAGTATTTTGGAGCAACACTTCTGGAGCAATTGGAGTGTGACTAGTCTCTGTCATTCAGACCGGTTTTACATTGCGTGCAGCCTGTGTTTCGATGCCTCTGGTGCTCTTTCGAACATGCACTGGAAGTTTGTCTTTCTTCGCAGTGCTTGCTTTCTTTGGACGCTGATCTGTTGATGTTCTCGCTGAGGGCTCATTACCAGACATGTGCGTTGAGGGTGCGTTTGCTACGAGAAGCTACTTATGAGTTGCCCTTCCTGGAGGATGTGGCTCTTAACTCATCATTGGGCACACTACAGAACGCCGCCTTGGCTGAAGCTCAGGCTATGAAACACAACTGCTCCTTGGTCCTTCTCGGCGATGCCTTTCCAACTTTAACACCTGCCCAAGTGGAAGATTTCCTGTCCTCCACTGTCCCGGAATCGATTGGAAATTCAAAAAATAACTCTGACTCTTGAAATTTGGTCCCTTTTATGTCACATGTTAACAATTTTAAATTGTCTTTTTATACGCTCCTATGTCCTTTTAACTTGTCATTATTGACTTTTTTACATATATATCTAGGGGTGAGCTTAGTAGCTTTTTAAGTATATTTAGGCTTTGAATCACCTTCGACCGACAAGGGGAGGGTGTTGTGTAGCCATTTTAGTTATAGCTCCATGCACGTTATTTTAACATACTAGGCCTACTGCTGTGCACTTTAACCTAGATGTATTTTATTCAGCTTTGCTTTGATACTGGGTATTCTATTTCTCTTCTGTTAAGAGGTAGAGAAGGCTAGACCCTCCTGTCACACAAGTGGGCAGCGAGTTGTGGTCTATTTGAAGATTATAATGGTGTTGTAAAAGGGGCGGGGTGGGGCCACGGGTATTTTTTGTTTTTAGGGGCTGGGGTGGGGGGTCGGGTAGTTTTGGGTTTTAGGGAGGTGTGGGTTCGGGGTAGTTTTAGGGGCAGGAGTGGGGGGTATTGTAGTTTTTGGGGGTGAGGGGTCGGCTATATTTTTTTGGGGCGGGGTGGGTTGTTGGGGTAGCTTAGGTTTTAGGGGGTTGCAGTAGTTTTAGGGGTGGGGATCGCTGTAGTTTTAGGGGTGGGTTGGGGGGGTCGGGTATTTTTAGTTTTTAGGGGCGGGTGGGGGGTCGAGGTATCTTTAGGTTTTAGTGGTGGGGGTTACACTAGTTTTAGGCGTGCTGTGGGGGGTCGCCATAGTTTTAGGGGCAGGGGATAGGGCTCGGAATATTTTTTGTCTTTGGGGGCAGGGTGGGAGGTCGGGGTAGTTTTAGGGGCAGGAGTGGGGGGTTGGGTATTTTTAGGGGGGTGTAGGGTCGCGGTAGTTTTAAGGGTGGGGTTTGGGGTAGTGGTAGAATTGTTTTTATGGGTGGAGGGGATCGGGGTGGGGGAAGTCCCATTCTGGAACCACCAATGCCGTTCACGCATGCTTTTACCAGGAATGCCTTTACAAGGAAAAATCGTTGTTAAGGCATTCATGGTAAAGGCATTCTTAGTAACAACGCAGTCATTGTTCCGACCACGTTGTTTAGGCATGCGTGTTTCCAGCCTGCATTGTTCCGACTCAGATTCGTCTGGTCCACACCACAAAGAACTATGTAAATAAAAAATAAGTAATGCTCACGTTTTTATGAATGTATTTTTTGGCATCCATGTTTATTATATTCTCATTTTATCTGTATTTATCCAAAAAAAAAAATTCCAGGAAGAAATAGTATTAGCTATAGCTTATTCAAGTTTATTGATTAAAAAAATATGCAACTTACCTTTGATCGCATGCAAGATTTTTGCGATTTAGTAAATAAATAAATAGCCTTATACAATAAACAAGATAGTTTTATTACAGTTCCATAATTTGTGATCTTTATTTATTTTTATAGCATTAACCTAAAGTTATCTAAGCAATGTTAGTGGTTGTATGAAAGCTGCCAGTTAAGGCCATTGGAAATTGAAGGAGTCTACCACAACACAAGCTTCGAGACAATAGCCAACAATAAGCAGAAAGTCTGCTCTTGGTGAGTGAGAAGGCAGTTAGGTTAATCCTGTGCACATTTTTTAATTAATCCATTTGTGGAAAGGATCACAAGATTGTGCAATCAAAAGGAATATATTTTTTGTGAAACTTATAGCTGTCACTCAACCATCAGTTATGGAAAAAACATAGGCCCTCATTATGAGTCCGGGGGTCTTCAGACCTCCAGGCTCGCGATGGCGGTCAGACCGCCACACGCCAGACGGTCAGACTGCCTCATTTCTACCATGGTGGCCGGACTGCCAGGGGACTGCCGTCACCGCCAGGAATGTAGTTCTCAATGGGGTAATGGCGGTTAGAGTCGTGGTCAGCCACGGCGGCACTGATTTCAGCACCGCCGTGCTGATCACAACTCCACTTTCTTCAAATTTCTGAGGTTTCTGCCGGTCAGCCCAATGGAAACCTTGTAATAGGGCTAGATGGGAGACCTCCAGCTCTGCGGCGGTCTCCTCTCCACAGGGCTGGCGGGCCCGGCAGTCAGCCTGCCAACCTCATAATGAGGCCCATAGTTTCAGAAGCACTCTGTGAATTTATTTGTGTTTTTACACCATCCACTTTTTGAGCTTAGGAAGGAAATTAAAAGCTTTTTCCCATTTTTTCAGTTTTTATAAATAAACAGAGATATTTAAGGGTGTTGCTTGCAGCCTCAATTGAAACATAAAAAAACACTAAGAATGGAAGCTCAGAAGCTTTGTTCGTCATTCCAAAAAGTGTAATGGTTTAGCCAACCATGCTGGTTTTAGCAGCTAAACCCTTCATCTTAAGGTTTGAACATTTTCAAGTAATGTTGGTATTGCAAAAAGTAAAACATTACACTCAGGGGCTAATTTATGAGGCCCTAACAGCACACTGCGCCACTGGAGTGTCTTTTATTTTGACGCTCCGGTGACGCAGTTTGCCAGCCCATATTTACAAAGCCACTCAAAGCCACATGACACTGCGTGAAAGGGGGCATTCCATGGGTGCTGCATGGGGTGTTCCCAAACAACACCCACGAAACCTGAAGGAATCTGACACACTCCCAGATTTACAAGTCTTCTGGATGTTGAAAAATAGAAATGTTCATGTTTTAAATATATCTTAATAGAATGGTCTATGCATATTCAGTAGACACAAATATTTGTTAAAATGTGAAGCAAAAATGCCCTGCTGCCCATTTTTAGATCTTTGATTGTGCCACGTCGTGTTGTTGCTATCATTTAAAGTTATTATAAATATGAGTCAGAAGGATTGAAAACTAAACAGCAGGGCTGAGTCATGAACGGTGGGAGAAGGTTGGTGATTGATATTTTCTGTGGAGTTTGGGAACCAAAGCTACTATGGTGAGTAATATTTTTACTTCTGTGTGATGAGGCTGAAAAATACTAACTTTGGAATATCTGGTTCAAAATATACAGGTATGCACAGGCATAAATCTCTCCCCTGGACCACTCACTGCACACATTACAGTTTTTTCATGATGTAGGTGGAAGGTTCCTGTAAAATATCCACCTCTCCTTTTCCTCTCCCACAGTTCGACAATACCAGTACCATACTGTCAAAGGAATGTCAATGGACAAGCTTGCCACTGAGTAGGCAAAGGATAAATAACCTTTTCCTGACCAAAAAGTGGCTATTTTTTGATTGGAGGTGTAAAACATAGATACATGTCTGATTATCCTGGTTATCGCAGTTTCCTGCAGACATTTGTTAAAAACGCTCAGTAAACTGACCACTTCAGATCATTAGTCAATTTCAGAACTAAAACAAAATTAGGACTTCACCAAGCGTTCTCTGTAGGCTTCACTCTGGGCTGAGTTGTGGCCAAGCACGTAGACACGTGTACAGCCTCCATACTTTCCTGAATCTCCAGGCTTTGCATTGCTCTGGGACCAAAAGGTGTATAGGAGTCCAAAGTGATAAAGGTGGAGCCAGCTACTTTCTTATAGTCAGTGATGATGGTTACAAAACTGCAGTCTAGGTACATATTCCCACTGCAACTGTGACTTGTCTTTGGATTCAAACAATTAGGGTGAGTTGAGCCACCAACAGAGACTCAGATAAAATGTTGCAGATACTTCTGTATGATTTAGATTTTTTTTCCTTGTCTAAGACAGTTCTCCATTGCTGGTGTTGAGAGCTGGTGCAGATTTCCAGAGCAGGATCTGGCACGGAAGCTGACTTTCCCCAATATGGAGTCTACTACTCGCAAGGAGCTGAAATAATAGCAAGTTATGAACAAGTGCAAAGTCAGCCAACATTGCCCCAAGGAGATGGCTCTGCGTCAGGAGCATTAAAAGTTAGATTCTTAAGAAAAGCTGCAGCTTTTACATCATAAAATGTTTCAGTTTATCCAGCCACGGGATGCGTGTGTCCAATGTTATGAATGATGGATTCTTTAATCAAACCTTTGTGTCTGTAGAAGGAATCACTCTGGGAAACTCTTAAGAAAGTCCATTTATGGGAGTGTGCAGAGGACCCTTGGGTGAAGTAAACACACATAGCATAGAAAGAGCCTTATAGGTCCTTGAAATCAGAGCCTGGTAGAACCATGGATCGGATCCTGGTAGAGCATGGAATGTAACAGTCCAGCAGTATCTTTTGTGCAGTGCACAATATATAGAATTATAGATGAGTAACAGTGAATTATGGGGATATTCTCAAAGAGGGGTTCTGAGTGACGTCAAATAGGCAATGAGAGTGAAGCTCGAGTTGTCTCTGATGTCACTCAGAACACAGCGGTGAAAAACGTTCCTGCAATTAACTTTTTACTCATCTA
The DNA here is from genome assembly GCF_031143425.1 of Pleurodeles waltl. Taxonomy (NCBI): domain Eukaryota; kingdom Metazoa; phylum Chordata; class Amphibia; order Caudata; family Salamandridae; genus Pleurodeles; species Pleurodeles waltl. The sequence continues at coordinate 1,568,640,792 of NC_090445.1, read as the reverse complement.
TAATTTTATGATATGTATTGTTATATGGTTCCCATGAGGCAATTAGGACCGTGTACATGACAACAAGAACTTCAGAATATAGCGACTATGGGCCTGATTACGAGTCTGGCGGTCACAGGACCGCCAGACTAGCGGAGGTGGTCAGACCGCTGTGGCGGTCTGACTGCCACATTACAAGTTTGGCGGGCAGACCTCATACCGACCGCCTTCTCCACCAGGATCCAAGATACCGAAAGGGTGACAGCGGTCGTGGTTGTAATCAGCCAGGGGGGTGCTGAACTCAGTGCCGCCCTGCTGATTACAACCATGTTCTCCACCAGCCTTTTCATGGTGGTTTCTCCACCATGAAAAGGCTGGCAGAAAACAAGTGCTAGGGGACACAGGAGTGCCCCTTCACTGCCCATGCCCATGGTCTGAGCATTGCAGGGGGCCCTCTGCCCAGCAACGCAAGAATGCAAACTGTCTCTGCAGACAGTGCGCATTCCGAGGGTGCTGGTCAGCCCCATCTGTGCTATCAGATCGCACTCTGCTATTTAAAGGAGCCAAGTGCTATCTCGTAGTACTGTTCCCCCCGGTCTGACTAGCGGGAATGCTCCATTTTAAGTTTTCCCCTGATCAGCCAGGTCAGACGAGCGGAAACCTTGTAGTAGGGCGGGGGGATGCCACCACCATGGCGTTTGTGTCCTCCTCGCCGGTTTGGTGGTCCAGGCCCTCAGTCTACCTGATTATCAGTTTGGTAATTGTTGGTTTGTTTCGGCTAGCTCACAGTACGCCACCCAAACTGACCAGGGTAAATAGATGTAACGGGTAACCTCGAATGTGATACTCTGATTCCCAAGGAATCTGTGGAAACAGAACCACCCTTTAGTTTGGTCACTCCTGGATGCTCAAGGTAAACACAAGAAAGAAGTGAAAATATATTTTCAAAACATTTATTGAAATGATTGTATTTGTACATAAAAAGCATAAACTGCGAATATTAGAAAGATGAGATATCTTACTGCAACTCTTAGAATGGTAAACAATATAAGCAATTCAACCACGGCAAATGTTACTAATGTTACCTAAATCCTATCTGTATCTAATATGATACTAAAGAGAGCATGGTGGGCGTACACTTCTGCCAGATTAGTTTAGATAGTGTAACCCCCATACCTTGGCCTTAGATGTCAGGAAGTCAGTCTCAATGTACAGATTATCTTCCTTAGCAGGATAGAGGTCGGAGGCAGCAGTGCTGCATCTCGGTCATAGATCACAGCAGTTCTATGATTAGCTGGTGTGACATGCTCCTCTCCAAGAGTATAGCACGGATGCTGTTTTTATAATAAAACACTCTTCTAATCACATTGTGACAGGGGTGCAGAACTGCTACTGTTGTTCATCTAGCACAAACGGGTTGTCTCCTAACAAGCACAAAAAAGAAAACAATGCATTGTGTTCTGATTGTACATTACTGAACTAAATGTGCAGAGACAGGGTGACAATCCCTTCCAGGAATAAATGCATATACATCAAATTATTGTGTCAATGGGATAATGTGTCTAACACGGCCATGTAATAGTATGACCCCCAAAATCATCTGCCTCTGCCTTCAACTACAGCACAGGAGCAGAGGATAATGGGAGAGCTAAACATAACATTCCCTCTCCTCCCTGGCGCAAATGTGAAAAATAAATATCTTACCTGATGTCCTTAACCAAAACCCACTACCTAGCATAACTTCCTTCCCTCTCCCACAGCTGTGCCTTCGGCTTTCAGTCAAAGAAGACAAAAAGAGCTGCGCTGACAGGCTCTCAGAGAGCTCTTACACGTGGCCTGGAAGGCCTTTATGGCATCACAACAGTTGATAACCAGTTTTGTTATCAACTGTTGTGATGTCATACCAAGGATTTATGACTTTCAGAAACTGAAATAAATGATGGAGGCTCTCTATGACAGCTAAACGTGACAAAACTATTCCTGCTTTGTTTACCTGACACAGAGCCTGCACTAATGAATGTCATCTGTGGTTTCTGTAAAGCATAGCTTTTCACATGCCAAAGTACCAAACCTTGAAAGTTATAACCCATGTAGGAATACCTTCCATTTGCTAGGTGACCACTCAAGAAACAAAATAGCTTTATGAAGTTGCACATTTTTATGAGTGTGCAAAATCACCCAATTGTTTGTTTCTAAAATGTTTGCGAAATGTTTTGAGTAATTACACTTTTGTGGCTAAATGTGGTTGGTTGGTTTCTCATATTTCTTTTTACATGCATACACCCTTCCTTAAAAATCGTTAGCTAGAGAGCGGCAGGATATGTTTCACTTTATTAATATAATGAACTGGGCACACTGCATACATGTGTGATTAAATGTTACCTCACTCAGTACAAAGCCCACAATGATGGGTTTTACATGTAGGAATTGGTGACAGAAACACTAATTCCCAAATATTGTTCCCCACTTCATGCCAAGCTACAGGGGGTCAACTTTTGATCTCCCCTTAATATTGGGACACAGTGGCACTGGGTGGATTATGACCAGCCCTTAAATTAGGGTCTCTCATAATGAGGGCCACTAACTCAAAATAATTTGTCAGTGACGGGAAGAGAGGAGGGAGAGCAGGCTTAGGTTCTGGGAATCCCTACATCAAAGTTGATAGAATGGATATGGACTGACCGCCATTTTAAACTATTTAATTTAATAAATAGCCATGTGCATTTTCATTTATTTTTCAGAAGTGTAATTTTTAATTTCGTCTCATGAAATATGAAACTAATCCTGTTTATTTCATTTGTTCTAGATCTTAGATCTACTTGAATGCCAACTGATAAATCACGTAGGAGACATACGTTGGGCGACTTTTATTTTGAATCTGCAGGCATTGAAAGAATTGAGGACATAAAAAATGTATTTGAATTTATATGAAACAAACACTTGAACTTTGAGCTAAAAGTTTTTAATTACACGAAACACGTTGCACTTGCCTGAGCGAGGTTTGTTAATTGGAGGCTCTGGTTCATTCCGAGAAATGCCCCGATGCTATGTTCCAGCACCTCACCTCCTCATAACTAAACTGTATGTGTAATCTAATTGTGACTGGATCTAGATCCCATGCACAAAAAAAATTCTTTGTAAAACACTGCAAATTCAGATGTTCATGCTGGCATATTCACATCAAATATCTAACACAAAAAAACCTTATTGTTTTGCACACATATTTGTTCAGCAGGTGCCTAAACCATCAAGGTATTTTAGTGTCACTGAGATCTACAAACTGCATCCCATTATTACTTAGCTCAATGTTTATTCGAGAAAGTAATTTGAATAGTTGACTAATTAGCTCACTCACTGGACCTTATCTCACCTGCTTACATTTGAAGGAACTTTTAATGGACTCAGTAGTGTTTTTATGACCACGGTACATGTGCTTTCTAGATCAGTGCTTCCTAACCTGTGGTCCGGAGACCCCTGTGGGTTTGCGAAGCCTCCACAGGGGCGCTGTTACTGTTTAGAAAATTACCTAATATTAACAGATTAATAAAGTGTATATAACTAAAGTGACTAAATATAAAATTAAAAAATTTAAAACATGCTGTAAAGGTCAAGGAATTTGAAATTGGAGGCTAAAAATTAAATTAGTATCCTCAAAATGATTTGTGGGAGCAGTGCAGGTACTGACTATAGTATGGACGAAGTGTGGCTTCAGTTGAATTTAGATAAGCTCCAAACTGCCTATTAAAATTAACATTTTTGTTGTTTTATTTTATTTGTTGGTAAATTAAATAAAATGTGTTATCATTTGCGTATGTGTTTGATGAAATGCTTGTTTCTGTATTTTTTGTGTATTGTTTTGCAGTTCAAATCATCAACAATGAATAGGCCTAGGTCCCTGGCTTCCAGTAATGACTCAGTGGGGGTTATGTGGATTCCAATAATGATTCAGTAGGGGTCCCCGAGTTCCAGTAATGATAAAACGGGGGAGGGAAGTCCCAAAAGGTTGGGAACAACTGTTCTAGATGACATAACCTCTCTTTTTTTATCTTGTGTTTTAGAATGCGAGGACTTAGGCCCATATTTATACTTTTTTTGCACCGCATTTGCGTCACCTTTTGACGCAAAAGCGGCGCAACCTTACAAAATACAATTATATTTTGTGAGCTTGCGTCGCTTTTGAGTCAAAAAATGACGCAAATGCAGTGCAAAAAAATATAACTATGTCCCTTAGTTTTTACAAAAAAGTGTATTTTATATGTTAATCAAGATTTATAACTAACGTTATTTATTAGAGTGTGCATCAAGCTTGCTGCTATCAACTAAATTATAAAATATGTATTAACTTTTATATAAATTTTTAAATTAAAAAAAACAGACCTCAAAACTCAGGTTTCACACGGGTCACTACAGCAGGTGCTGCAGTTCTTAATGGAGGTCGTTGGGAATGAAACCTGTAAGTAGCAGGTGACTGTTTCAAGACCTGTCAGCTTTTCATAGTAGCTTTAAACAGTAATACGTCTAAAATGTTTGGATATGTTTGGAAGGCTTGTTTTTGCATTTTTAGTTGCTCTTTGAATTTTATTGAGTATTTTGTTTGTGCATTTCAGCTGATTGTTATGCCCTCTTCTCTGCTTTTTATTCTATGCTACCAGACGAAAATGTTTGACTGTGGCTCCAAGGATGTTCTGCAATGGAGGAGGAATGAGAAAGGAAGGAGGAGATTTTTGTGAGTTGTGAAAGATCATGTACACGGAGAAAACATTTTAAGTTTGCCATGACTGGCCTTCATGGCTTAAAATGTTATAATCCCTTCACAATGCAGGATAGTCTGTCAGGGAGTGTGTGAAATAAGGGAAGAAAAAGTATACTTTTAGAAAATGACAGAATTATGTTGCGCCATAGTGCATGGGTGACTACATTAGAGTGAGGATAGTTTTTATGGATGAAGGAGTGCCTTCCCACACAAAAGCTATCCTTGAGAGGGTTTTCATCTTTGTGTGAGTGCTTTAAAATGCAGCAAACATGCAAAGAGGAAATAACAAGGAGAAATATATATATTTTACCTCGTTACGCCAACCTCTGGCAGGCGCACATTTTGGCACTAATTTACGACTACATCTCTCTGTAAATTTGGGTTTGCTCCAGAATCTGTGGAAGGATGCACCCTTACATCACCCTCCTTGATGCAAAGTAAAGCAAGGTAAAGCAATGTGCTACGTTGTGTTACTTTTTCTCGCATTTGTATGGCTTTGTAAACACCAAAAAGGATTTTGCGTCAGGCTTCTTCAAAAAGTGACACAACCCGACTCAAAATCTTTGTAAATGTGGGCCTTAGTGAATGACATTATTGAGGTGCTCCTGCCTTATGCACCTACAGTAGCTTTTCAACAGTTGAACTGCACATATTCATACGAGGGAGGTTGCTTCAGTTATCCAGTATTCTGGTAGTGACTAGACCAGAAAGAAATCTCTACTGTGCATGATGAAGTATTTGGTGCATGTCCTGACTTGGTAACTTATCGTGGTATTTAATGCATTGAGTGTCAAGAAGAATATGCTTACTTGGTCTAACGTTTATAGGACGTGTAGGAGGCTGGACTGGCTTGTAGTGAGTACCTAGGGGTACTTACACCTTGCACCAGGCCCAGGTATCCCTTATTAGTGTATAGGGTGTCTAGCAGCTTAGGCTGATAGATAATGGTAGCTTAGCAGAGCAGCTTAGGCTGAACTAGGAGACGTGTGAAGCTCATACAGTACCACTAGTGTCATATGCACAATATCATAAGAAAACACAATACACAGATATACTAAAAATAAAGGTACTTTATTTTTATGACAATATGCCAAAAGTATCTCAGTGAGTACCCTCAGTATGAGGATAGCAAATATACACAAGATATATGTACACAATACCAAAATATGCAGTAATAGTATTAGAAAACAGTGCAAACAATGTATAGTTACAATAGGATGCAATGGGGACACATAGGGATAGGGGCAACACAAACCATATACTCCAAAAGTGGAATGCGAACCACGAATGGACCCCAAACCTAGGTGACCTTGTAGAGGGTCGCTGGGACTATTAGAAAATAGTAAGGGTTAGAAAAATAGCCCACCCCAAGACCCTGAAAAGTGAGTGCAAAGTGCACTAAAGTTCCCCAAAGGACATAGAAGTCGTGATAGGGGAATTCTGCAGGAAAGACACAAACCAGCAATGCAACAACGATGGATTTCCAGTCGAGGGTACCTGTGGAACAAGGGGACCAAGTCCAAAAGTCACAAGCAAGTCGGAGATGGGCAGATGCCCAGGAAATGCCAGCTGTGGGTGCAAAGAAGCTGCTACTGGACAGTAGAAGCTGAGGTTTCTGCAGGAACGACAAGGGCTAGGAACTTCCCCTTTGGAGGACGGATCATTCACGCCGTGGAGAGTCGTGCAGAAGTGTTTTCCTGAAGAAAGACCACCAACAAGCCTTGCTAGCTGCAAGTCGTGCGGTTAGCGTTTTTGGATGCTGCTGTGGCCCAAGAGGGACCAGGATGTCGCCAATTGCGTCTGGGGACAGAGGGGGCGTCGAGCAAGACAAGGATCCCTTTCAGAAGCAGGCAGCACCCGCAGAAGTGCCGGAACAGGCACTACGAAGTGGAGTGAAACGGTGCTCACCCGAAGTCACACATAGGAGTTCCACGTCGCCGGAGGACAACTTAGGAGGTCGTGCAATGCAGGTTAGAGTGCCGTGGACCCAGGCTGGACTGTGCACAAAGGATTTCTGCCGGAAGTGCACGGAGGCCGGAGTAGCTGCAAAAGTCGCGGTTCCCAGCAATGCAGTCTGGCGTGGGGAGGCAAGGACTTACCTCCACCAAACTTGGACTGAAGAGTCACTGGACTGTGGGAGTCACTTGGACAGAGTTGCTGGATTCAAGGGACCTCGCTCGTCGTGCTGAGAGGAGACCCAGGGTACCGGTGATGCAGTTCTTTGGTGCCTGCGGTTGCAGGGGGACGATTCCGTCGACCCACGGGAGATTTCTTCGGAGCGTCTAGTGCAGAGAGGAGGCAGACTACCCCCACAGCATGCACCACCAGGAAAGCAGTCGAGAAGGCGGCAGGATCAGCGTTCCAGAGTTGCAGTAGTCGTCTTCGCTACTTTGTTGCAGTTTTGCAGGCTTCCAGCGCGGTCAGCAGTCGATTCCTTGGCAGAAGGTGAAGAGAGAGAAGCAGAGGAACTCGAATGAGCTCTTGCATTTGTTATCTAAGGAAATCCCCAAAGCAGAGACCCTAAATAGCCAGAAAAGAGGGTTTGTCTACTTAGGAGAGAAGATAGGCTAGCAACACCTGAAGGAGCCTATCAGAAGGAGTCTCTGACGTCACCTGCTGGCCCTGGCCACTCAGAGCAGTCCAGTGTGCCAGCAGCACCTCTGTTTCCAAGATGGCAGAGGTCTGGAGCACACTGGAGGAGCTCTGGGCACCTCCCAGGGGAGGTGCAGGTCAGGGGAGTGGTCACTCCCCTTCCCTTTGTCCAGTTTCGCGCCAGAGCAGGGCTGAGGGGTCCCTGAACCGGTGTAGACTGGCTTATGCAGAAATGGGCACCATGTGTGCCCATGAAAGCATTTCCAGAGGCTGGGGGAGGCTACTCCTCCCCTGCCTTCACACCCTTTTCCAAATGGAGAGGGTGTAACACCCTCTCTCAGAGGAAGTCCTTTGTTCTGCCATCCTGGGCCAGGCCTGGCTAGACCCCAGGAGGGCAGAAGCCTGTCTGAGGTTTTGGCAGCAGCAGCAGCTGCAGTGAAACCCCGGGAAAGGCAGTTTGGCAGTGCCAGGGTCTGTGCTAGAGACCCGTGGGATCATGGGATTGCACCAACAATGCCAGGATGGCATAGAGGGGGCAATTCCATGATCTTAGACATGTTACATGGCCATATTCGGAGTTACCATTGTGAAGCTACACATAGGTAGTGACCTATATGTAGTGCACGCGTGTAATGGTGTCCCCGCACTCACAAAGTCCGGGGAATTGGCCCTGAACAATGTGGGGGCACCTTGGCTAGTGCCAGGGTGCCCACACACTAAGTAACTTAGCACCCAACCTTTACCAGGTAAAGGTTAGACATATAGGTGACTTATAAGTTACTTAAGTGCAGTGTAAAATGGCTGTGAAATAACGTGGACGTTATTTCACTCAGGCTGCAGTGGCAGGCCTGTGTAAGAATTGTCAGAGCTCCCTATGGGTGGCAAAAGAAATGCTGCAGCCCATAGGGATCTCCTGGAACCCCAATACCCTGGGTACCTCAGTACCATATACTAGGGAATTATAAGAGTGTTCCAGTAAGCCAATGTGAATTGGTAAAATTGGTCACTAGCCTGTTAGTGACAATTTGAAAGGAATGAGAGAGCATAACCACTGAGGTTCTGATTAGCAGAGCCTCAGTGAGACAGTTAGTCATAACACAGGTAACACATTCAGGCACACTTATGAGCACTGGGGCCCTGGCTGGCAGGGTCCCAGTGACACATACAACTAAAACAACATATATACAGTGAAAAATGGGGGTAACATGCCAGGCAAGATGGTACTTTCCTACAGGACGTGACAAATATGGCCTACTATATTATATATGTATATTATATTTATCTAGCATTTTGTTCTGGCTGGTTAGTACTGCTGAACTTCACTCCAAATGTAGAAAAGGGACTACAAATAAAAACAATAAAAATAAAGTATTGGCATCTGCCATAAGAGGAAATCTCTGTGCAATTGAAATGAGTAATGTTGGCTAAGTACACAGAGTTAAACTGCAGTGGTAGATTTCTGGCCTGTATGATGAATTACATTGGCCCTCACTCAAAGGTTCGAATTCCGGCATGTTAAGACATTGCGTTGCACAGGGGTAGGTCAAGGATTCCACGAACAGAACAGCGAGCATCTGCACATTCAATTATCAAGATTTAACAGAAAACACTTGATTAAGAAGTAATTAGAACGATTAGATCCATTTGTAATTTTGGGTTACTGCGAATAAGATTAGGAATACTTTTGTAATATAGCTAATGGTGCGTATTGCAGTTGATCATTTTATGTATTTTGTAAATCTTTCATTTGCTTAAAAACTGCTCAAAATGATTTAAATAATGAAAAACCAATATGGCAGAATCTCCATTAGTTCGTTCCCCTAAATCAGCGTTGAATCTAACTTATCCTTATATGGTTGTCCTGACTTCCGACAAGTGTATCTGAAGTCAAACAAAAAAGGCATTAAACCAAGAGGGCTTTGGAATACTTTAACAGCTACTTGAAAGATGCGGAAATATGAATGTGTGTTTCCCCTATAGTAGAATTACAAAAACAGAGCACTTCCTTCCCCTGGTTGACTTAAGAAAGCAGAGGCGTTGACTCATGCGGCAATTGTTCCGCCTAGATCCTTCCTGCACAGGAAAAGTTCACATGAGCTGAAGAATCCGAAAGGATGCTAATTCCACTGAGGTTCCTCATGCTCATTTACGGCATTCAGGTCAAGCATGCTGCACAAATATTGCACTTATGAATATGAGAATCTTTTTCTTTCTGCTTATTTCTTCTTAATGTGGGAGATGGGGAAGAACTGCATGGTGATTTGAGCTGGTAGCTCTGAATAGCACATTGCAACAATGAAAGGCTGTGAGTCTATGCCTCGTGAGTAGAATTCATTAGTTTTACAGTAAATGCACCACATATTCAATTAAATGCACACAATGTAGTATTTACTTACTTTCTACGTCTAATAAATTTACCTTGAAACATATGAAAACTTAATCTTGTGTTACATTTCAGAGCTCAGAACACCAAAAGCACACTTTTCCTTCATACTCGCCAACAACATGGCTACAGCATGGATAATTAAATTGGACACTATGAATAAAAAATGGATCTAATTCAGTTTTTACATAGTTATGGTTAAGAATTAAAAAACAATGAAATTTGCAAGTTATGGTTTGTCGCATAACCTGCAACTCGTACAGCATTCATGAAAAGCACAACTCGCTCACTAAATGCAATCCTCATAACCCTATATTAATAAAACAGACGCAACTGAAATATTTAATAAAAAATACAAATATAATTACATATCACATTAGCCTTATGACTCAGTGAGGATTAGGAACGGATGATCATTAATTGGTTATATTGTGTTGTTGTTTTAAGTAACATTTTGCATTTAGGTGTTCTATCAATTGGTATGAAAATTGTGAGGTCAACAGCTTTGCATTTTTTGTGCACGTGATATCTTGACTGGCTGTTGTGCACGTAACGTATTGTACTCTCAATCGGCTGGGTGGTAGGAATTATGTGGCTGCCTGTGGTTTCTTGAAGTTTAAGTCATAGAAGTGCAAGGAACAAGCATGATTTAAGGCAAAGTTTGATGTTTGCCAAGCATTGTGGGTAAGCAAATGTTGTGGGATCTATGTGAGGCACATCGACCTGGACTCCCCCAAATGTCTAGTTTTAAATAATGTCTGGATTTGGTAGGTTTCCCTGGGTGGCTGTGAGTCTAGGCCCAAATACCGCAGCTGCCAAATATGGCCATTTTTTTTTTACAGGAAATATTGATGTCTCCACATTGTATTTTGGTCTCTTTCCTGTCGTAGGCGCTAGGCCCACCCACACAAATGAGTTTTCATTTTTATTGTGAGACATGAGGAAACATTGGTTGATAGGAAATGTGTGCCTCAAAGCAGATTCCAGAAGTTTTCCTCACAGAAATAAAGAAAATGTGTGTTTTAGCCAAAGTTTGAGGCTTGCAAGGTTTTCTGGTAAAAATAAAAACCGAGTGAAAGCCATGGGAATCAGGCCAGATGGACTTCACGGGGTATCTATTTTTTAAAAAAATTGCAGTTTTGGTAAGTTTCCATTGGTGCCAACTGAGATAGGACCAAAAATCTAAAGCTACCCACATTGCAAAAAAAAGAGCGTTTTGAGTGCATAAATGTGATATGATATGTCCATGTTGCATTTTGGGCCCTTTCGTGTTGCATGCAGTAGACCTAACCATAGAAGTGAGGTAACTGTTTTTTCAGGAGACTTGGGGGATGCTGGGTGGTAGGGAATGTGTAGCTCCCCGCAGATTCTATCAATTTTCCAAACAGAAATGTGAGGAAAATGTGTGTTTTTAGCCAAAGTTTGAGGTTTGAAAGGGCTTGTGGGTAAGAACACCGGCAGGAGCCACACAAATCATGCCACCATGACCTACTCCAGGTATCTAGTTTTCAAAAGTGTGCAGTTTTGGTAGGTTACCATAGGTACCGGCTGAGGTAGGGCACAAATTCCACAATCACCAACATTACAGAAAAAAATAGTTTTTGAGTGGAAACATTTTATCAGTCCATGTTGGGTTTTGGGCCCTTTTCCTGTTTGGGTGAGGCGACGCCCTCTACCACAAGTAAGGTACTATTTTAATTGGGAGACATGTGGGGACACGGGGTGGGGGAACTTTGTGGATCCAGACATATTCCAGAATTTACTCACAAAGAAATGGGAGGAAAATGTGTGTTTTAAGATGCAGTTTGAGGTTTGCAGGGCATTCTGGGTAAACAATTTGTTAGAACCACAGACGTCATGCCACCCTGGATACCCCAGGATATCTAGTTTTCAGAAATGTCTGAATATAGTATATTTTCCTGAGTGACAGCTGAGCTAGGGCCCAAAAACCACAGCTACATTGTAAAGAAAAGTATGGATTCTGTTAGGTGAAATGTGGTGCGTACAGGTCGCATTTTGGGGTTTGTCACATATGCTAGGCATAGCCTGCATTTGCTCTTTCCAAATGTAAGACAGTGTGTAAGAATGGAGACATTTTGCAAAATGCCAACTGAATCGCATACTGGTATGTGTACCCACAAATTCAAATATGTACAAATAACCACTGCTCCTAAACTCAGTATCTGGTGTACATTCCAGAAATGCATAGGGCTTCCTACATACCCGTTTTCATTGCTCATATGTTGCCATATGAATTGCAGCATAGGCAGAATACAATCGAAAACATTTGTATAGTGCAGCTCGGTTTTTGGCTCTGGGTAACTAGTGTTCTTGGAGAACATACAAACCCTATATATTCCCACCACTAGAAGGGTCTAGCAAATATAACAGTATATTGCTTTTGTAAATCAGTCATGGGGTAGGTAACAACTGAAAATGGTGTCACAAATGGCTAGTTTTTCCTACTCATTTTCAGTTCTTTTTTTATTTGAACAGATAGTTTCTTTGCAAAAACGTTGAAGGGCCTACGCAATTGACCAATTACTGAATTCAGAAGTATGTCTACTTTTCAGCAATCTATAGCTTTCTGGGATCACCCATGGGTGTTATACCTGTTTCAACCATGACCACAAACTGCAATTCAATTGAATGCACAAACATTATTAAAAATGACTACATCTAGGAAAAATGCCAAAAGTGTTGTAAGAAAACATTTTTTATTCAGTCCTGAATGTTCCTGAAAACAGACATAATGGTGATTTTAGCACAGCAAATTTTTGATTGATGTTGCTTTTAGAAAAAAAAAACAGATACTTATAGAGGAGCACTCTTTTTCCATTTTGCCCAGAAAACCCAAAATCTAGCAGTATGTTGGCTATTTTCTTGGTCCCCTCAGGGGAATCCACAAACCCATGGTATTGTTAGAATCCCAACAGGAAAAAAGGCATTTTGCAGTGGATACCTTATATGGAAAAAAAAGATACGAAGGCATAAGTGCAAAGTACCCCAAATAGCCAAAAAAGTGCTGAGAACTTGAGTAGAAAAGCCTCAGCAGTTAAGGGGCTAACCATAAATCCACGTTATCCTTGTTTTTTGCTCATATAACACTGCCACAGATGCACGACCTTCTGCAATACATACCAGAGTTGGCTGTAAAGTGAGCAGCCAAAAGCAGAGCAAGTCGATCTGAGGGTAGAGCATGTGCACCCAACCCACAGCCAGTGGTTAACGAGAGGGCCTGGTAGGCAGTCACCCTTACTTTGCATGACCTTAAAACTTGCACAGCATGGAGCTGACATCAGCAAATTGCCTCCAGTCAAACCCTACACTCAACACGTTGCTGGCAGCCAACTCCCTCTGTGTATGGGTGGAGGGCTTACACAGTGGAGAAGACTGCAGAACCTAGCATCTAGGCCTTGCACTCGGCCCTCCTCAGGAAGCCAACCTCAACTGGGACAGCCTTTTGTTGTTGACAGCAGGGTTGGCCACACGGCCAGACTGAGGCCAGGCCATACTCCCATTTGGTAACATGCAGCCAACTGTACCTGTTGCTGTTCATGAAGTGAAGTAGCACTGCCTTGAATACTTATTTCTCTTCTTTTACAGGAATCCTATGCTGAATTTGTGAATCACGAGGCTCAGGTGGGTCTGAGGGACCCAGTAAGGGGTTCCAGATTCATGAATCCAGTATAGTAATCACAAATTATGTGATAATATCATCTTTATGATAATTACTAATTGCCGGTGTTCCAGTTGGGGCCACCTCAATAGGACTTGGTGTCTGAATAGGTTCACCCTGCCACCTTATGCCCCGTTTCTCTTTATTTTCCCCATTATGGTGCTCAGTACGCTGCTCTGTACTAGGTAATCAGTAAATCAGAGGGGTATGGATTCACAAATCTATAGCTGGATTCAGGAATATGCAATGCACAACAGGAGATAATATAGATCTTCATCATCTGCAACCACTGATGTGTTACATAGACCAAGCTGTGCAATAGTACAAGGATCTGTGGCTTCAGCGCTTTGCTGTTCACTAGTATCCGTCTGGCTGTGACTTCAAGTCCTCTGCTGTGGAGAACGAACCGTGGCAATTCTAAAGGTTCAATTCGTTGAATTGTTGTATCACCTTTGGTTGGCTATACTTAGATCTAACCTGTAACCTAAACACATGATGTGTAGAGACCATTGTTACAATAATACCCACTGATTTTATTGTGTACAACTCTATGCTGTGGCACAAGAACCATGATTATCTGTATTTGAAACCAGAGTTTAAGCCTGTCCGATCACTGCTCTAAAACAGGAACCATTGGTGTACTAATGCATAGGACATGAGGAGTGATTGATTTCAACCACCTTCTGTGATACACAAGCTGAAGTGATACCAGTGCACAAGGTGATAGTCACAGGAGCCAGTTCCCATGTTAACATCATAGTTATCTTCAACCCTGCCACGGTGCAGGATGGAGCGAACCGTACAATGGGATCCTATGTCACAGTGCAGCAACCATCACATTCATAACATACAAGGACTCCCTTAATAGTAGTACTTTACCCCACGTCATGATGCAGGAACCATGACTATACTCATATATTGTTAATATTGAATATAGTCCTATTAATGTATGCTTAAGCTGTAGCTAGTGTTCTAGAGGAGCCTGATGAGTTAGTACAACAATGGTTCAAAAATTATAATAATGGGTCACACACAATGAAGAGTTGGGCCCATCTTACAGGAGTGTATTGGGCCAGTGGTCCGGGGACATTTCAGGGTCCATGATTCAGGGAGTCTGAGACTTATTTACAAAAATAAATAATATTAAAATTAATACATTAAATGAATTATATGCAAACAAAGAAGCAAAACTGAAAATTGTAAAACGTTTCCAAATTTGACTGTGAATTAAAGTGTCCAATATTTTGGCATTTGTTTAGTGTGTATGTGTTATCTGTATTTTTTGTGCATTGTTTTGAGGTTCAACTCATAATAATTGCTTAGGCTGGGGGGTCCGTGGCTTCCAGTAATGACTCAGTGATGATTCTGTGGAGTCTACGGCATTCTAAAGGTTAAGGACCGCTATATTAGACTGCACAGTGATTTGTGGGGTTTTAATAGAATATTCAGGCCAGGGCTGGGATTTAAAAGCAGACCTCGAGAATGTTTTAATACTAGACCCAAGTTCAGACAAGCAATCATCGCCAGGACATCAGAGCCTAATTAAAGGTCGTGTGTAACCGTGCCGCCTTCCATTTGTAAATAATTTTGATTGCTTGTTAAATATAGAGACAGTTATTCCGACATCAATAGTCGAATTTAAACAATCTGGATCAAATTATTATCCACAATCGCTTACTTAATAGAAATGAGAAAAAAACCAGTATGAGCATAAAGTGTGGCTTGTGTAATTGAAGTGATGAGGAACGGATGGGGAGTAGGGAGGACTGCGTTGTGTAATGTCATTATTAGTGTCGTCCCCCCGTCGAGCAGGGATGTGTCTCGGAGGGGGGAAAGGAGAAATGGGGGAGGGGCTTGAAACTGGGAGGAAGAAGTTCAACTAGGGGCAGGGTGCAAGCAAGGGGATAATGCATGTTTTTTCGTTGTATTGGTATGGTGTGGGTGCAAGGATTTGTAAGCTGGTAGGGTCGTATGATTTCACGATTGGGGGATGAGGAGTGGGTGATGTGGGGGGGGGGGGCACCTCCGCTGCTAGTGTCTGAAGTTGGAATAGCATGGTGTCCCTGGCAGGAGCAATAGAGCATTTTCGGATTCAACGTGTTTCCTCCCAATGCAAGGCAGAGCTCTCTGTCATGCTCCCTCTAATGAGCATTGACTGCCATTGTGAGCAGGTGGGAGAGTGAGAGAGCACCAGTGCATGGTGAGAGGATGCTTAGCTAGTACCAGTGCAAGGTTAGCGAACCAGGTTCTGACCTTTTGGGATGTACGCTGCGGATATATGTGGAGGGCAGTTGATCCCTATGTATTGAGGTTTGAGAGTTCAGCTATGAGTGCTAGGGTAGAGTGACGTCTCGCCAGAAGGTAGCTATAGTTGGGCATGCCCATAGCATGTGTTGGAGGTCTGCTGAGGGAGATTGTCAACTTGGGCAGGTCAGTAAGGCCGCAGGGAACATGTGAGTTTGGCGAGTTGGTGTTAGGTATGATCTGTGTAGGATAGTCTACTGTATATTTTTAAAATGAAAAGGGGCCTCTGTTTGGCAGTCAGTTTGCACTCTGTCCAAGCAGGGATCCTCACTCTAATCAGGGTAAGGGAGATGCACAGCTCAAATAACCCCAGCCTACCCCCTTGGAAACTTGGCAAAAGCAGTCAGGCTTATTTCAGGGGCAATGTGTAAAGTATTTGTACAAACACAAACAGTAACACAGTGAAAACAGCACAAGAGCACGCAACACCAGGGCTACAGGCTCTGCGGCGGAGTCAGGTGTCACGGATGTCGGTAACACAACATTCGGGACTCACAAAGTCATGAGATGTCAGCAGGGTTGCACTGGTGTCGTGCCTGTAATGTCAGTTAGAGTAGTCGCACTCCAGCACCTTAGGAGTGACTTTCATATGGAAGAATTGAAGGTTTGGGCCTGGAAGGTGGATACACTTGCCAGGTCAAATTGGTAGTGCAAACCTGCACACACAGACACTGCAATGGCAGGTCTGAGTCATGTTTACAGGGCTACTCATGTGGGTGGCATAATCAGTGCTGCAGGCCCTCTGGTAGCATTTGATTTACAGGCCCTGGGCACACATGATGCACTATAATACGGACTTACTAGTAAATCAAATATGGCAACCAAGGAAAAACTAATCACCAATACAGTTTAGACAGAAAGCATATGCACTTTAGCACTGGATAGCAGTGGTAAAGTGCCCAGGGTCCTAAAGCCAAATAAACAGGTCAGAATAAAATAGGAAGAAGGAGGCAAAACATTTGGGAATGACCCTGCAAAAAGGGTCAGGTCCAACAAGTTGTGAGCACTTGGGTGGACTGTACGTCTCGCCAAAAGGTGCCTATGGTTGGGCATGTCCATAGCATGTGCTGGATGTCTGCTGAGGGAGCTTGGCACCTTGGACAGATCAGAAGGGCCTCAGGGAACATGCAAGTCAGGCAAGCTGGTGTTAGGTATGACCAGTGTAGGATAGTGTACTGTATATTTTTAAAGCAGGCATTCCTGGAAATTGTGTGCAGCGACTTTAGACCATTCTGAGTCATGTAGGACCCTGCCTAGGTCTTCCTTCCATAGTTGATGGAGGGTTGATAAGGAGTATCCCATGTGGTCCCTGATTGCTGTGTGCAACCACATAATAAGGTGTCTTCACTCCCCCATGTGTGTAGAGTGTGTATTACTTGGTGGGTTGGAGGTTCTCTATTGCTTATATCCCAGAGGGAGTGGAGGGTCGCTAATAGGTGCCTATGAGTTAAGAATTGGCCCAGTGGCATAATCTTGCTGGAGCCTGTGAAAGAGGAGAAGTTCCAAATCGTGGAGAAGATCTCCTACAGTAATTAGGGATCATGCGTGCCATACAGCACATTGGGAAGCTGTGAAGGAGCTTAGGGGCCCTAGTGGGTCTAAGAGAGGGGTGTTTGGGGAGTATAGGGTACACTGTCGTGTTTGTGATGAATTTACGTGCCACCCACGCGGGGAGTGACGATGATCGTGAATGAAAATGGTAGGCTGTAGGAATTGGTGCAGAACACTGAGGGGAAGTGGCCCCTCACCTGTACTGATTTCATATGTGTTTTTATCCTCAAGCCAGCATAAGAACCATTGGAGCTGGGCTGCATAATAGTAATTTTCAAATGAGGGAACACCCAGTCCTCCCCACCGTACTGGTACCTAGAGTTTTCATCGGGCCACCCGTCGTCATCTCCCATCCTAAAAAAGATCTCTGAGTAACTGATCTAGTTCCCAGAAGTATCGCCTGCTGGGTACCACTGGTACGTTAGTAAAGTGGTAGAGAAGGCAGGGGGGACAATCATTTTAGACAGTGCGATTCTACTTGTCAGGGCTAGCTGCAGTTTTTGCCAGAAGCCTATCTGTGAGTGTTTCCCTCAAACAGGTCTTCCTGACTGTGGTAGAGGAGAATTCCCAAGTATCGAACCACCACTGTGGCCCAGGCCAGAGGGGTCCCTTCCATTTGTATGTTTTGAGGGGTTGCATCACTACGAAGTGGGAAAACACATGATTTTTTTATATTGACATGCAGCCCTAATGCAAAGGCGAATTCTTGGAAGATCAATGTTATGGGAGAGAAGTCAATCAACGCATCCCAGACATAGAAGAGAAAGTCATCCTCGTGTAATGACGCGGGTTGGATGGTGTCATCCTGCTGGATGCTCCTGGTTTGGCCTTCTTGGCGGAGTCAATGAGCTAGGGGCTCCATAGAAATGGCAAATAAAATGGGTGACAGTGGGCAATCCTGTCGGGTTCTGTGCTCAACTGGAAATGTGGGTGAAAGTAACCTGCTGATGCAGGCCCTGGAGGTAGAGTTGGGGACAGTAATGTAGCATATGTGAGTAGTCTGGGACCTATGCCTATTATCCTGAGGACTTCGAAGAGGTAATCCCAGGTCAGGGTGTCAAAGGCCTTCTCCTGGTCTAATATTCGGGAAAGTGCCAGAGGGTACCGCAATGAGGCCAGATCCGTGATGTGGAAAAGGTGTCTGATGTTGTTGGAAATTCTCTGCCAGGGGATGAACCCATTATGGTTGGGATGGACAAGACCTGGGAGGATTCCCAAGTAACAGAAGGCTAGGATATTTTTTATTTTTTTATTTATTGGTAACAAAACCCAGACAGAACAAAGCTCTGAGGCCAACCGGTACAGATGATAATCAGCAAAGAGTACAAGTCACAAACGGGTACATATGTACCATCAGAAGTATACATCAAGGAGAAGGCGGCATACTGCCGCGGGGTGCTGTGTAAACAGAACCGCATCATTGAAACATCCAGATGTAAACAATGAAAGAAGAAGGGAGAGATAGAAATGAGGAAGAGCAAAGAACAAGAGAATGCAGAAGAACAAGACAAAACAGGAAAAAGTGGGGAATAGAGGAACATTGCAGCCTTCAAATCGCCAACTGGAGTACAAGCAGTAATTGAATGGCATGGAAGCGGAGCGTACCTTTTGCATAATCAGTGGTAAGCGTTTGGCAACCGCATGTTGTTCAATGCACGGGGCTCCAAATAAGATCGTAAGGGGGCCCATATATCTCTCGGCTGTGAACCCACAGGCATAAGCTCCCAGTATATCATTAATTGCTCCTGAAAGTACGCAGCATCCTGCAACAAGTCACAAGAATAGGGAGCCAGCCGTCACCCCCAGCATATCGCGACCCCTGCTTAGCTAACAGCAGTCCCACCAGCCTTCAGTGTGCGGGCGGAATCCCCTCAACATATCCCAAAAGAGCAAGCTTAGGGGTGTGTGGCAACAGGAGTCCAGTCATCTCCTCAGTCACCTGCAACACTGCTATCCAGTATTCTCGCAGCACTGTACAACTCCACGCGAGATGCAAGAAGTCCGCCTCAGGAGGCAGACACTTCTCGCAGCCCGCATCAGCTCTAATGCCCATACTCTTCAGTCTACGGGCATGTAGTAGAAGCGGTGCAAAAGTTTAGGTGAATGAGACGCAGTCTATAGTTAGGGGACAGCTCTCTCATGTGCACGCAGCAATGTCGCCACACTTCATCAGAAATGGGTTTGCGAATGTTCACTTCCCATTTGGCCTTGGCTTTAATATCAGTATCAGACACCGCATTCTGCATGCAAACATATAAACTTGTGATAAGCCGGGGAGGGGATTGCGTTTCATATAGAAGTTCCAACGCTCTGCACACCGGGGGTGCAGCAGGATAGCAGGGAAAATGAGCACGAAGCATGGCATGAATTCTGAGAAAGAATAATGATTATACGACGGAACACCGACTTAAAAACAACTACTAACCTTAACAACGAGGTCGGAACACCGACCTCGTCCTTACTACTAATGATTTTACCACGAATGCCTTAACAACAATATTTCGTTGTAAAAGCATTCCTGATAAAACCATTACTAATAGGCACCATTCACCCTACATCCCTCACCCCACCCCCCAACCCCACCCCAAAACCTAAAACCCCCTGACCCCCCACCCCCTCCTCAAAACCAAAAACGCCCCACCCCCCCAACCCCACCCCAAAACCTAAAACCCCCTAACCCCCCACCCCTCCCCAAAACCAAAAACGCCCCAACCCCCCAACCCCACCCCAAAACCTAAAACCCCCTGACCCCCCACCCCTGCCCAAAACCAAAAACACACCTGTAGGAAAGTACCATCTTGCCTGACATGTTACCCCCATATTTCACTGTATATATGTTGTTTAGTTGTATGTGTCACTGGGACCCTGCCAGCCAGGGCCCCAGTGCTCATAAGTGTGCCCTGTATGTGTTACCTGTGTTATGACTAACTGTCTCACTGAGGCTCTGCTATCCAGAACCTCAGTGGTTATGCTCTCTCATTTCTTTCCAAATTGTCACTAACAGGCTAGTGACCAATTTCACTATTTCACATTGGCATACTGGAACACCCTTATAATTCCCTAGTATATGGTACTGAGGTACCCAGAGTATTGGGGTTCCAGGAGATCCCTATGGGCTGCAGCATTTCTTTTGCCACCCATAGGGAGCTCTGACAATTCTTACACAGGCCTGCCACTGCAGCCTGAGTGAAATAACATCCACGTTATTTCGCAGCCATTTACCACTGCACTTAAGTAACTTATAAGTCACCTATATGTCTAACCTTTACCTGGTAAAGGTTAGGTGCTAAGTTACTTAGTGTGTGGGCACCCTGGCACTAGCCAAGGTGCTCCCACATTGTTCAGGGCAAATTCCCCGGACTTTGTGAGTGCGGGGACACCATTACACGCGTGCACTACACATAGGTCAATACCGATGTGTGGCTTCACAATGGTAACTCCGAACATGGCCATGTAACATGTCTAAGATCATGGAATTGCCCCCCCCCAATGCCATCCTGGTATTGGGGAGACAATCCCATGATTCCCCGGGCCTCTAGCACAGACCCGGGTACTGCCAAACTGCCTTTTCAGGGGTTTCACTGCAGCTGCTGCTGCTGCCAACCCCTCAGACAGGTTTCTGCCCTCCTGGGGTCTAGCCAGGCTTGGCCCAGGAAGGCAGAATAAAGGACTTCCTCAGAGAGAGGGTGTTACACCCTCTCCCTTTGGAAAAAGGTGTTAAGGCAGGGGAGGAGTAGCCTCCCCCAGCCTCTGGAAATGCTTTCATGGGCACAGATGGTGCCCATTTCTGCATAAGCCAGTCTACACCGGTTCAGGGACCCCTCAGCCCTGCTCTGGCGCGAAACTGGACAAAGGAAAGGGGAGTGACCACTCCCCTGACCTGCACCTCCCCTGGGAGGTGCCCAGAGCTCCTCCAGTGTGCTCCAGACCTCTGCCATCTTGGAAACAGAGGTGCTGCTGGCACACTGGACTGCTCTGAGTGGCCAGTGCCAGCAGGTGACGTCAGAGACTCCTTCTGATAGGCTCCTTCAGGTGTTGCTAGCCTATCCTCTCTCCTAAGTAGCCAAACCCTCTTTTCTGGCTATTTAGGGTCTATGCTTTGGGGAATTCCGTAGATAACGAATGCAAGAGCTCATCAGAGTTCCTCTGCATCTCTCTCTTCACCTTCTGCCAAGGAATCGACTGCTGACCGCGCTGGAAGCCTGCAAAACTGCAACAAAGTAGCAAAGACGACTACTGCGACCTTGTAACGCTGATCCCGCCGCCTTCTCGACTGTTTTCCTGGTGGTGCATGCTGTGGGGGTAGTCTGCCTCCTCTCTGCACTAGAAGCTCCGAAGAAATCTCCCGTGGGTCGACGGAATCTTCCCCCTGCAACCGCAGGCACCAAAGAACTGCTTCACCGGTCCTCTGGGTCTCCTCTCAGCACGACGAGCGAGGTCCCTTGAACTCAGAAACTCTGTCCAAGTGACTCCCACAGTCCAGTGACTCTTCAGTCCAAGTTTGGTGGAGGTAAGTCCTTGCCTCCCCACGCTAGACTGCATTGCTGGGAACCTCGTGTTTTGCAGCTACTCCGGCTCCTGTGCACTCCAGGAAGATTTCCTTTGTGCACAGCCAAGCCTGGGTCCACGGCACTCTAACCTGCATTGCACAACCTCCTGAGTTGTCCTCCGGCGGTGTGGGACTCTCTTGTGTAACTTCGGGTGAGCACCATTTCACTCCACTTTGTAGTGCCTGTTCCGGGACATCTGCAGGTGCTGCTTGCTTCTGAGTAGGCTCTTTGTCTTGCTGGACGCCCCCTCTGTCTCCTCACGCAATTGGCGACATCCTGGTCCCTCCTGGGCCACAGCAGCATCCAAAAACCCTTACTGCGAGCTTTGCAGCTAGCAAGGCTTGTTTACGGTCTTTCTGCGGGAAAACACTTCTGCACAACTCTTCACAACGTGGGACATCCATCCTCCAAAGGGGAAGTTTCTAGCCCTTGTCGTTCTTGCAGAATCCTCAGCTTCTACCATCCGGTGGCAGCTTCTTTGCACCCACAGTTGGCATTTCCTGGGCATCTGCCCACTTTCGACTTGATCGTGACTTTTGGACTTGGTCCCCTTGTTCCACAGGTACTCTCGTCTGGAAATCCATTGTTGTTGCATTGCTGGTGTTGGTCTTTCCTGCAGAATTCCCCTATCACGACTTCTGTGCTCTTAGGGGAACTTAGGTGCACTTTGCACCCACTTTTCAGGGTCTTGGGGTGGGCTATTTTTCTAACCCTCACTGTTTTCTTACAGTCCCAGCGACCCTCTACAAGGTCACATAGGTTTGGGGTCCATTCGTGGTTCGCATTCCACTTCTAGAGTATATGGTTTGTGTTGCCCCTATCCCTATGTGCCCCCATTGCATTCTATTGTGACTATACATTGTTTGCACTGTTTTCTATTGCTATTACTGCATATTTTGGTATTGTGTACATATATCTTGTGTATATTTGCTATCCTCATACTGAGGGTACTCACTGAGATACATTGGCATATTGTCATAAAAATAAAGTACCTTTATTTTTAGTAAATCTGTGTATTGTGTTTTCTTATGATATTGTGCAAGTGACACTAGTGGTACTGTAGGAGCTTCACTCGTCTCCTAGTTCAGCCTAAGCTGCTCTGCTAAGCTACCATTTTCTATCAGCCTAAGCTGCTAGACACCCCTATACACTAATAAGGGATACCTGGGCCTGGTGCAAGGTGTAAGTACCCCTTGGTACTCACTACAAGCCAGTCCAGCCTCCTACAGCCCCGCCCCCCTAACCCCACCCCAAAACCTAAAACCCCCTGACCCCCCCACCCCCTCCCCAAAACCGAAAACGCCCCACCCCCCAACCCCAGCCCAAAACTTAAAACCCCCTGACCCCCCACCCCCTCCCCAAAACCGAAAACACCCCACCCCCCCCAACCCCACCCCACCCCAAAACCTAAAACCCCCCACCCCCTCCCCAAAACCGAAACCCACCACTTACCTTAGTCAACCCCTTGTCACCTGCGTCGTCCTCCTTTGCCAACTCCCTTCTTTGTACCTTAACCACGCATGTTCGTTGTTCAGAACATACGTAGTTAAGGCACAAAAAAACGAAGTCGTGGTTAAAAAAAGCGTTGTTGTGCTTTCGTTAACCACGACTTTCGTAAAAAAAATAGTCGTAAAAAAGGATGTTTCCCAAGAATAATCGGTGCAGTGCAGAGTCATGCACATCACCAAGTCCAGCCTCCAAGGACATAAACATCCCATCCGAAAACCAAGATCCTGAGGTAATTATGTTGGACTCTCAATGAAACTCACAAACTCAGACATCCTCCGATAACGTCACGTCTGCAACATCTTGCAACGGCATCGAAGGCGCAAAGGGCTCTTGCACAGCAGTACGCCGCAACAGCGCAGTCCAGGCCCTAGCAGTGCAGGCCACAGTGTCGATCCCAAACGGTCGCGGTCTGATTGGGCCTCTGAGCACCCACGGCGGCCTATCCGGCCACACTGCATCACACTCAGGCGACAAATGTGGCAGGTATCATACAGGGTGCAGCCAGAAATGTGCAAAATGAGCCTGCGCACAATGGTAATAAAGTTCTAGATCCAGGGCCGCCAAACCACCCTGTTCAAACGGGAGTGTCAGTTTGTCCCAGGAAATTCTGGGCTGCCAACCAGCCCAGGCCAGAGTAACATTAGGCTAGAATTTTACCTTAAATTTTATAGTCTGCTATTTTTCGGTATGACAACAGTAGTATTGGGTCACAGTCTGGTTTGAGGAGGGAGACCAATACCGTTTCTTAAGAGAAGGTGTAAGTGTTCCATTTGTGAGGGCTTCGTTAAACATTGCCACTAGGCACGGTATGAGGAAGGTAAAAAATCAGTCATGGCATTTGCCTGGAATGCCATTGAGACAGGACGTTTTGTTGCGGGCCAGATTGTGTATAACTTACCTCACTTCATCTGGAGTGATTAGCCGGTCAAGCTCATGCCGTTCTAGTGCATTTATGGTGGGCAACTGTAAAGGACGCAAGAAGCGATAGGCTTCTGTAAGGGTGGAGGTGGTTTTTGCTTTATATAATATTGCTTGGAAGGAGCTGAAGGCTTGTAATATTGCGGACTGGGACTGTAGTATTTGGTCCATAGCTGTTCAAATTTCTATAACGGTAGGGCTCTTCGTTTCCGGTCGGACTAGCCAGGCGCGAAGGCAGCCCGGTTTGTCTCTGGTAGTGTGCATGAGGGCAGTGTAGGTGGCAAAATTAATGCATCGGAACTGCTCCACCATTTCCGCTTGGGTTTTTTTGGTTTGTATGAGGGCCTGCTGGGTTGCATCGTCAGTGAGGTGACAGTTCTCTAGTGTGGTGACTGAGTCATCAGCTGCTTTGAGGGCTGCCGCTAATTCTCCTCGCACCCCTGCAATATTCTGTAAGCAGTGACCTCTGGTGACTACTTTAAAGTTCCACTCAACGGCTTGCATGGCAGCCAAATATTTGTTCACCTCAAAGCATTGGCTTATGTGTGTGAGCTGGCCATCACGGAATGCGGAGTCATCTATAACGTCTTGCGCAGACGCCAAGTGGGGACTGGTGGATGAGATGTCCCCCATGAAGTCTGCTACATGTGCCTCATTGGTCAGAGAGTACTCGACCTAAAAAGTCTGAGTGAGTGCACTGTGATAATAAAGTGGGAGAGCACAGGCAACAATCTAGGCGGATGTATAAGTTGTGTGGAGCGGAGTAGTGAGAGTATGTGCGGGTAGTGGGGTTCCATATCCTCCAAACATCTCGTAGGGACCAGTGTTGTGCCTCGTGGCCTGGGTGTGAGCTTAATGAGGGATGCAGCTGGGGTGGATGCGAGCGGCCCGGGTGGGTATCCAAGACGTCATTGTAGTCCCCTCCCAGGAGTCAGGGAATATCCACCCAGCGAGCAAAGTAATTACATGAGGGAGGCCCACAAGGGTGGCTGATTGGTGTTTAGGGCATAAATTTAGCCCAATAGTTTAGGGTCTCTGTCCAATCGCCCTTCCACAAAGACATACCATTGTTCTTTATCTATTACTGTGTTTAGGGTCTGGAAGGGGGTACCTGGTCGAGTCCATAGCATTGTGCCTCGGGAATAAGCCAGGTAGGTTGTGCCATGTACAGTGCCTCTCCAGCATCTACGAAGACACTGTATTTAGAGTTAGGTGCGTTTCTTGAAGGAAGCTGATCTGGGCTCCCTGTCTTTTAATGTAGGCATAAACGGTATAGCGCCGTTTGGGTGTATACATTTACCATACGTTAGTGAAAGGCAATGTATGTTATGATTGGTGTCCATGGAGTCCGGGGCAGATTGGAGAGGAATGGGGTTGGACATGGGGATAGGTCATGTGCCCTATTGTGCCCGCTATATGGATGGACATGTCTTGCTCATGCTATTGAGTGGAAGTGAACAATGGGGAATAACATCAAAGTAACTAGAACTGGAGCCTGCAGCATCGCGGCCAGTCCTAGGCTGTGTGGCAGGTCAGAGGCTGGGAGCCTGCAGCTTGGCCATGTGTTGCTGAAGGGATATCTGCCTTCTATGAGGAGATAAAGGGACTGCACAAGCTTCTTTGTGTCAGATGAGTCTGGCGTGGGGGCGACCCGGTTCACATGAGGTCTTATGCTGTCTGTGGTGTAATCTGTAGGCCTAAGGGGAGGCCTTCTGGTGTCGCTAGTAGTTGCATCTTCCTCACTGTCTAAGACATTCGTATCAGAAGGCAGTGGTGAGTTGGCCCAGTGCAGGGCAAACACTACCTCTATGGCTGATCTCTGGCTTTGTCTGAATTCTTGTGGGGAAGCGGCCCTTGCTCCTCCTGAGGGGGGGTGGCACCGCTGGGCCCCTTGTCTCTAGGAGCACCGGGTGTCGCCGCTCGATGTCGGTGGTTGTCGAATTCCCTCAAAGTGAGTTTCCACCCATTGTCAGGCTGCTTCTGGGTCTGTGAAGAGGAGAGTTCACTGACCATGCATAACTTTCAGTTTAGCCACGAAGAGTAGGGAGTACTGTATGTTGAGCTCTTGCAGACATCGCTTTACTGACATGAACGAGGATCACTGTTGCTGTGTTTGTATGGTGAAGTCTGGAAATATTGACACCTGGCTATTGCCTTGCATGAGGGAGGCTGCTTGTCTCTCAACTTGTAGGATAATGTATTTATCTTTATAGTGCAAAGGTTTTCTACGATGGGACGTGAAGAGGCCCCCAGGGTGGTCTGTGGGCTGGAATGCGGTGGGCACGCCCCATAGCGACGTGAGAGGCCAGGGAGTGGGCCGGTGTGAAGGAGCGCACCCATTCCTCCAGGAATTCGATCATGGAGCCGGTCCCTTCTTCTCCCTCAGGCAAGCCTAGCACGCTCGGCCCTCCACATCTTCCACTCTATATTCGAGGTAATACTCTGTCTAACAGGTCTCGAGTGGTCTGCTCCTGATTTGTGGCTTGGGGTTGCAGCTCGGAAATTGTGCGTTCTGTTTCTGAGACCCTTGTAGCAAGCTTTCTGTGATAATCTCAGAGAAGTACGAATTCCTCATTGATTTTTGCAATGCACGCCTCAACTGAGGTGTGTGAGGATTCAATGCTTGTAGAATAGCATCTAGTTTGTGAGTCGGGTTGGGGGGTGCTTGGGGTTGCCTGTCATAAGTCTGCCACCTTGGGGGCAATGAGTGACTTGATGAAGGTGGGCATGAGGGTGTTTTTACCATCTTCTGCCACCCTATTGCCGTAGTGAGGAATTTGCCCAGGGCACCTCTTGGTCGCTGGTGAGGGTTGTGCAGCTGGGGATATTTGTAGATTGTAGGTGAGTGAAGTTACGCATTTGTAATTTTTTTGTTGACCACTAAAGTTAGTGCCAAGGGGGACTAAAGTGAGATAGAGGCCGGATCCTTGGTCTTCTCACATCTTGGTGCTGGTTGGTTGGCTTGCAAGTGGCTTATCTCCTCAAAAAAGCAGGGAGCACTTAGATAGCGAGGGGCGGCCTCATTATTTGTTTGGCAGGGTCACATTAATCTGCCAATAATGTGCCATACATTGTGCTTTGGCTGGATCAGCGTATCGTGGCCAGGGGCTCTGTGCCGCTCTGTTATGGTTTGGATCATACAAGTGGGGGTGTTACAGTTGTGTGTCCCCTCTATCTCAGTCTTATGAGGTGGAGCGGGAGGTGCTGTAAGGGGAGCAGCTATGTCTATCTTGGCTGGGGTTCATGAGTTGCCCCTTTGGCATATTACTGGTAAAGTGTGTGGGGTCAAGACAAGTCCACTGCTTGCTGAACGGCTGGGTTGTGCAGGTTGCAAGCCGATTAAATGCCCAGAGCAGAAGCAGGGACAGTGGGCCATGGGGACAGATTGTACTCACTTTTAGTGTGGGCTTGAGTGTCGCTGCTCTGGGGGTGTTTCCCCACTTCTTACGGCCCTATTCCCCACGGATTACATGTCCTTAATACTCTGTTTTCGTTACCGGCGGGGGTGGAGAGATCTTGACTTCAATGGGCTGTCTTGCGGGCTTTGCGGTGTATGCGGGTGATAATCAAGCCTTCAGGGCCGCCCTCCTCTGGGGCTAACAGCCGGCCTAGCCCCCTGTAAATGGCAGACGGCGAGCTGTGGGCAGAAAGGAAGGGTGAGCCGCCTGCTTCAGGCCTAAGTATATCCAGGGGCCCAGGCCCATACGGTCTATGTTTCTGTAGGGGGAGGAGGTCGTTGCTGCCGAATGGGTAGGCTGGAGGGTATCAGTGCAGAGTTGGTGGGCAGCAGGGTCTGGTGGGACTAACAGTTCGTATGGGCTTGAGTGACTTCACATTAGGTGGTGTTTCCCCCTCTCCCACGGTTGCGGTCCATAGGATTTATATGGTTTCGCTGCTTGGTTTGCTATGCAAGCAGGGTCAGGGTGAAGAGTTCCTGGCTCCGATAAGCCACACCGCCACGTCCGCTTCTTATGCAGGCCTCCAAGGCCGGCCACTGTTGTCTCCACTTACGTTGTGCGGAGCTGGTCACTGGGCACCCTCTGAGGTGCGAACAGCTGATCCCACCCGCAGCCGTTGGTGGCTGGTGGATGATTGCAAAAACAACAAGTGATGGACGGAATGCTGAACATTGTCAAACACTCACCCCCAGTCATAGATCTGGGTTTAATCCATCGTTCTTTTGCTCATCATGCCACCCCAGTTTGGACCCAACCATATGCAAATCAGTCTTGACCCTGTTCCTCAAGGGAACAGTCCAGACCGAACTGCCAAGCCAGGTCCTCACTGGACCGGAAACAAGCATCCTGGGACCGGTTTCGGGGTTTCACCCCTCATCAGCCAGGCTAGCTTGAATCCAGTGGCATGGGAAGCACGGGACCCACGTCTGGGCATACCCTTCCCACTTAGGGCGACAAAGCAAAAACAACAAGTGATGGACGGAATGCTGAACCTTGTCAAACACTCACCCCCAGTCATAGATCTGGGTTCAATCCATCGTTCTTTTGCTCACCATGCCACCCCAGTTTGGACCCAGCCATATGCAAATCAGTCTTGACCCTGTTCCTCAAGGGAACAGTCCAGACCGAACTGTCAAGCCAGGTCCTCACTGGACCGGAAACAAGCATCCTGGGACCGGTTTCGGGGTTTCACCCCTCATCAGCCAGGCTAGCTTGAATCCAGTGGCATGGGAAGCACGGGACCCACGTCTGGGCATACCCTTCCCACTTAGGGCGACAAAGCAAAAACAACAAGTGATGGACGGAATGCTGAACATTGTCAAACACTCACCCCCAGTCATAGATCTGGGTTTAATCCATCGTTCTTTTGCTCACCATGCCACCCCAGTTTGGACCCAGCCATATGCAAATCAGTCTTGACCCTGTTCCTCAAGGGAACAGTCCAGACCGAACTGCCAAGCCAGGTCCTCACTGGACCGGAAACAAGCATCCTGGGACCGGTTTCGGGGTTTCACCCCTCATCAGCCAGGCTAGCTTGAATCCAGTGGCATGGGACGCACGGGACCCACGTCTGGGCATACCCTTCCCACTTAGGGCGACAAAGCAAAAACAACAAGTGATGGACGGAATGCTGAACATTGTCAAACACTCACCCCCAGTCATAGATCTGGGTTTAATCCATCGTTCTTTTGCTCACCATGCCACCCCAGTTTGGACCCAGCCATATGCAAATCAGTCTTGAATCCAGTGGCATGGGAAGCACGGGACCCACGTCTGGGCATACCCTTCCCACTTAGGGCGACAAAGCAAAAACAACAAGTGATGGACGGAATGCTGAACATTGTCAAACACTCACCCCCAGTCATAGATCTGGGTTTAATCCATTGTTCTTTTGCTCACCATGCCACCCCAGTTTGGACCCAGACATATGCAAATCAGTCTTGACCCTGTTCCTCAAGGGAACAGTCCAGAGCGAACTGCCAAGCCAGGTCCTCACTGGACCGGAAACAAGCATCCTGGGACCGGTTTCGGGGTTTCACCCCTCATCAGCCAGGCTAGCTTGAATCCAGTGGCATGGGAAGCACGGGACCCACGTCTGGGCATACCCTTCCCACTTAGGGCGACAAAGCAAAAACAACAAGTGATGGACGGAATGCTGAACATTGTCAAACACTCACCCCCAGTCATAGATCTGGGTTTAATCCATCGTTCTTTTGCTCACCATGCCACCCCAGTTTGGACCCAGCCATATGCAAATCAGTCTTGACCCTGTTCCTCAAGGGAACAGTCCAGACCGAACTGCCAAGCCAGGTCCTCACTGGACCGAAAACAAGCATCCTGGGACCGGTTTCGGGGTTTCACCCCTCATCAGCCAGGCTAGCTTGAATCCAGTGGCATGGGAAGCACGAGACCCACGTCTGGGCATACCCTTCCCACTTAGGGCGACAAAGCAAAAACAACAAGTGATGGACGGAATGCTGAACATTGTCAAACACTCACCCCCAGTCATAGATCTGGGTTTAATCCATCGTTCTTTTGCTCACCATGCCACCCCAGTTTGGACCCAGCCATATGTAAATCAGTCTTGACCCTGTTCCTCAAGGGAACAGTCCAGACCGAACTGCCAAGCCAGGTCCTCACTGGACCGGAAACAAGCATCCTGGGACCGGTTTCGGGGTTTCACCCCTCATCAGCCAGGCTAGCTTGAATCCAGTGGCATGGGAAGCACGGGACCCACGTCTGGGCATACCCTTCCCACTTAGGGCGACAAAGCAAAAACAACAAGTGATGGACGGAATGCTGAACATTGTCAAACACTCACCCCCAGTCATAGATCTGGGTTTAATCCATCGTTCTTTTGCTCACCATGCCACCCCAGTTTGGACCCAGCCATATGCAAATCAGTCTTGACCCTGTTCCTCAAGGGAACAGTCCAGACCGAACTGCCAAGCCAGGTCCTCACTGGACCGGAAACAAGCATCCTGGGACCGGTTTCGGGGTTTCACCCCTCATCAGCCAGGCTAGCTTGAATCCAGTGGCATGGGAAGCACAGGACACACGTCTGGGCATACCCTTCCCACTTAGGGCGACAAAGCAAAAACAACAAGTGATGGACGGAATGCTGTACATTGTCAAACACTCACCCCCAGCCATAGATCTGGGTTTAATCCATCGTTCTTTTGCTCACCATGCCACCCCAGTTTGGACCCAGCCATATGCAAATCAGTCTTGACCCTGTTCCTCAAGGGAACAGTCCAGACCGAACTGCCAAGCCAGGTCCTCACTGGACCGGAAACAAGCATCCTGGGACCGGTTTCGGGATTTCACCCCTCATCAGCCAGGCTAGCTTGAATCCAGTGGCATGGGAAGCACAGGACACACGTCTGGGCATACCCTTCCCACTTAGGGCGACAAAGCAAAAACAACAAGTGATGGACGGAATGCTGAACATTGTCAAACACTCACCCCCAGTCATAGATCTGGGTTTAATCCATTGTTCTTTTGCTCACCATGCCACCCCAGTTTGGACCCAGCCATATGCAAATCAGTCTTGACCCTGTTCCTCAAGGGAACAGTCCAGACCGAACTGCCAAGCCAGGTCCTCACTGGACCGGAAACAAGCATCCTGGGACCGGTTTCGGGGTTTCACCTGGGCATACCCTTCCCACTTAGGGCGACAAAGCAAAAACAACAAGTGATGGACGGAATGCTGAACATTGTCAAACACTCACCCCCAGTCATAGATCTGGGTTTAATCCATCGTTCTTTTGCTCACCATGCCACCCCAGTTTGGACCCAGACATATGCAAATCAGTCTTGACCCTGTTCCTCAAGGGAACAGTCCAGACCGAACTGCCAAGCCAGGTCCTTACTGGACCGGAAACAATCATCCTGGGACCGGTTTCGGGGTTTCACCCCTCATCAGCCAGGCTAGCTTGAATCCAGTGGCATGGGAAGCACGGGACCCACGTCTGGGCATACCCTTCCCACTTAGGGCGACAAAGCAAAAACAACAAGTGATGGACGGAATGCTGAACATTGTCAAACACTCACCCCCAGTCATAGATCTGGGTTTAATCCATCGTTCTTTTGCTCACCATGCCACCCCAGTTTGGACCCAGCCATATGCAAATCAGTCTTGACCCTGTTCCTCAAGGGAACAGTCCAGACCGAACTGCCAAGCCAGGTCCTCACTGGACCGGAAACAAGCATCCTGGGACCGGTTTCGGGGTTTCACCCCTCATCAGCCAGGCTAGCTTGAATCCAGTGGCATGGGAAGCACGGGACCCACGTCTGGGCATACCCTTCCCACTTAGGGCAACAAAGCAAAAACAACAAGTGATGGACGGAATGCTGAACATTGTCAAACACTCACCCCCAGTCATAGATCTGGGTTTAATCCATCGTTCTTTTGCTCACCATGCCACCCCAGTTTGGACCCAGCCATATGCAAATCAGTCTTGACCCTGTTCCTCAAGGGAACAGTCCAGACCGAACTGCCAAGCCAGGTCCTCACTGGACCGGAAACAAGCATCCTGGGACCGGTTTCGGGGTTTCACCCCTCATCAGCCAGGCTAGCTTGAATCCAGTGGCATGGGAAGCACGGGACCCACGTCTGGGCATACCCTTCCCACTTAGGGCGACAAAGCAAAAACAACAAGTGATGGACGGAATGCTGAACATTGTCAAACACTCACCCCCAGTCATAGATCTGGGTTTAATCCATCGTTCTTTTGCTCACCATGCCACCCCAGTTTGGACCCAGCCATATGCAAATCAGTCTTGACCCTGTTCCTCAAGGGAACAGTCCAGACCGAACTGCCAAGCCAGGTCCTCACTGGTCCGGAAACAAGCATCCTGGGACCGGTTTCGGGGTTTCACCCCTCATCAGCCAGGCTAGCTTGAATCCAGTGGCATGGGAAGCACGGGACACACGTCTGGGCATACCCTTCCCACTTAGGGCGACAAAGCAAAAACAACAAGTGATGGACGGAATGCTGAACATTGTCAAACACTCACCCCCAGTCATAGATCTGGGTTTAATCCATCGTTCTTTTGCTCACCATGCCACCCCAGTTTGGACCCAGCCATATGCAAATCAGTCTTGACCCTGTTCCTCAAGGGAACAGTCCAGACCGAACTGCCAAGCCAGGTCCTCACTGGACCGGAAACAAGCATCCTGGGACCGGTTTCGGGGTTTCACCCCTCATCAGCCAGGCTAGCTTGAATCCAGTGGCATGGGAAGCACAGGACACACGTCTGGGCATACCCTTCCCACTTAGGACGACAAAGCAAAAACAAAAAGTGATGGACGGAATGCTGAACATTGTCAAACACTCACCCCCAGTCATAGATCTGGGTTTAATCCATCGTTCAACTGCCAAGCCAGGTCCTCACTGGACCGGAAACAAGCATCCTGGGACCGGTTTCGGGGTTTCACCCCTCATCAGCCAGGCTAGCTTGAATCCAGTGGCATGGGAAGCACGAGACCCACGTCTGGGCATACCCTTCCCACTTAGGGCGACAAAGCAAAAACAACAAGTGATGGACGGAATGCTGAACATTGTCAAACACTCACCCCCAGTCATAGATCTGGGTTTAATCCATCGTTCTTTTGCTCACCATGCCACCCCAGTTTGGACCCAGCCATATGTAAATCAGTCTTGACCCTGTTCCTCAAGGGAACAGTCCAGACCGAACTGCCAAGCCAGGTCCTCACTGGACCGGAAACAAGCATCCTGGGACCGGTTTCGGGGTTTCACCCCTCATCAGCCAGGCTAGCTTGAATCCAGTGGCATGGGAAGCACGGGACCCACGTCTGGGCATACCCTTCCCACTTAGGGCGACAAAGCAAAAACAACAAGTGATGGACGGAATGCTGAACATTGTCAAACACTCACCCCCAGTCATAGATCTGGGTTTAATCCATCGTTCTTTTGCTCACCATGCCACCCCAGTTTGGACCCAGCCATATGCAAATCAGTCTTGACCCTGTTCCTCAAGGGAACAGTCCAGACCGAACTGCCAAGCCAGGTCCTCACTGGACCGGAAACAAGCATCCTGGGACCGGTTTCGGGGTTTCACCCCTCATCAGCCAGGCTAGCTTGAATCCAGTGGCATGGGAAGCACGGGACACACGTCTGGGCATACCTTTCCCACTTAGGGCGACAAAGCAAAAACAACAAGTGATGGACGGAATGCTGAACATTGTCAAACACTCACCCCCAGTCATAGATCTGGGTTTAATCCATCGTTCTTTTGCTCACCATGCCACCCCAGTTTGGACCCAGCCATATGCAAATCAGTCTTGACCCTGTTCCTCAAGGGAACAGTCCAGACCGAACTGCCAAGCCAGGTCCTCACTGGACCGGAAACAAGCATCCTGGGACCGGTTTCGGGATTTCACCCCTCATCAGCCAGGCTAGCTTGAATCCAGTGGCATGGGAAGCACAGGACACACGTCTGGGCATACCCTTCCCACTTAGGGCGACAAAGCAAAAACAACAAGTGATGGACGGAATGCTGAACATTGTCAAACACTCACCCCCAGTCATAGATCTGGGTTTAATCCATTGTTCTTTTGCTCACCATGCCACCCCAGTTTGGACCCAGCCATATGCAAATCAGTCTTGACCCTGTTTCTCAAGGCAACAGTCCAGACCGAACTGCCAAGCCAGGTCCTCACTGGACCGGAAACAAGCATCCTGGGACCGGTTTCGGGGTTTCACCCCTCATCAGCCAGGCTAGCTTGAATCCAGTTGCATGGGAAGCACGGGACCCACGTCTGGGCATACCCTTCCCACTTAGGGCGACAAAGCAAAAACAACAAGTGATGGACGGAATGCTGAACATTGTCAAACACTCACCCCCAGTCATAGATCTGGGTTTAATCCATCGTTCTTTTGCTCACCATGCCACCCCAGTTTGGACCCAGCCATATGCAAATCAGTCTTGACCCTGTTCCTCAAGGGAACAGTCCAGACCGAACTGCCAAGCCAGGTCCTCACTGGACCGGAAACAAGCATCCTGGGACCGGTTTCGGGGTTTCACCCCTCATCAGCCAGGCTAGCTTGAATCCAGTGGCATGGGAAGCACGGGACGCACGTCTGGGCATACCCTTCCCACTTAGGGCGACAAAGCAAAAACAACAAGTGATGGACGGAATGCTGAACATTGTCAAACACTCACCCCCAGTCATAGATCTGGGTTTAATCCATCGTTCTTTTGCTCACCATGCCACCCCAGTTTGGACCCAGCCATATGCAAATCAGTCTTGACCCTGTTCCTCAAGAGAACAGTCCAGACCGAACTGCCAAGCCAGGTCCTCACTGGACCGGAAACAAGCATCCTGGGACCGGTTTCGGGGTTTCACCCCTCATCAGCCAGGCTAGCTTGAATCCAGTGGCATGGGAAGCACGGGACCCACGTCTGGGCATACCCTTCCCACTTAGGGCGACAAAGCAAAAACAACAAGTGATGGACGGCTGAACATTGTCAAACACTCACCCCCAGTCATAGATCTGGGTTTAATCCATCGTTCTTTTGCTCACCATGCCACCCCAGTTTGGACCCAGCCATATGCAAATCAGTCTTGACCCTGTTCCTCAAGGGAACAGTCCAGACCGAACTGCCAAGCCAGGTCCTCACTGGACCGGAAACAAGCATCCTAGGACCGGTTTCGGGGTTTCACCCCTCATCAGCCAGGCTAGCTTGAATCCAGTGGCATGGGAAGCACGGGACACACGTCTGGGCATACCCTTCCCACTTAGGGCAACAAAGCAAAAACAACAAGTGATGGACGAATGCTGAACATTGTCAAACACTCACCCCCAGTCATCGATCTGGGTTTAATCCATCGTTCTTTTGCTCACCATGCCACCCCAGTTTGGACCCAGCCATATGCAAATCAGTCTTGACCCTGTTCCTCAAGGGAACAGTCCAGACCGAACTGCCAAGCCAGGTCCTCACTGGACCGGAAACAAGCATCCTGGGACCGGTTTCGGGGTTTCACCCCTCATCAGCCAGGCTAGCTTGAATCCAGTGGCATGGGAAGCACGGGACACACGTCTGGGCATACCCTTCCCACTTAGGGCGACAAAGCAAAAACAACAAGTGATGGACGGAATGCTGAACATTGTCAAACACTCACCCCCAGTCATAGATCTGGGTTTAATCCATCGTTCTTTTGCTCACCATGCCACCCCAGTTTGGACCCAGCCATATGCAAATCAGTCTTGACCCTGTTCCTCAAGGGAACAGTCCAGACCGAACTGCCAAGCCAGGTCCTCACTGGACCGGAAACAAGCATCCTGGGACCGGTTTCGGGGTTTCACCCCTCATCAGCCAGGCTAGCTTGAATCCAGTGGCATGGGAAGCACAGGACACACGTCTGGGCATACCCTTCCCACTTAGGACGACAAAGCAAAAACAAAAAGTGATGGACGGAATGCTGAACATTGTCAAACACTCACCCCCAGTCATAGATCTGGGTTTAATCCATCGTTCTTTTGCTCACCATGCCACCCCAGTTTGGACCCAGCCATATGCAAATCAGTCTTGACCCTGTTCCTCAAGGGAACAGTCCAGACCGAACTGCCAAGCCAGGTCCTCACTGGACCGGAAACAAGCATCCTGGGACCGGTTTCGGGGTTTCACCTGGGCATACCCTTCCCACTTAGGGCGACAAAGCAAAAACAACAAGTGATGGACGGAATGCTGAACATTGTCAAACACTCACCCCCAGTCATAGATCTGGGTTTAATCCATCGTTCTTTTGCTCACCATGCCACCCCAGTTTGGACCCAGCCATATGCAAATCAGTCTTGACCCTGTTCCTCAAGGGAACAGTCCAGACCGAACTGCCAAGCCAGGTCCTCACTGGACCGCAAACAAGCATCCTGGGACCGGTTTCGGGGTTTCACCCCT
The DNA here is from genome assembly GCF_031143425.1 of Pleurodeles waltl. Classification (NCBI taxonomy): domain Eukaryota; kingdom Metazoa; phylum Chordata; class Amphibia; order Caudata; family Salamandridae; genus Pleurodeles; species Pleurodeles waltl. The sequence goes on along the minus strand of NC_090445.1, from coordinate 1,568,604,191 downwards.
CATCAGCCAGGCTAGCTTGAATCCAGTGGCATGGGAAGCACGGGACACACGTCTGGGCATACCCTTCCCACTTAGGGCGACAAAGCAAAAACAACAAGTGATGGACGGAATGCTGAACATTGTCAAACACTCACCCCAATCATAGATCTGGGTTTAATCCATCGTTCTTTTGCTCACCATGCCACCACAGTTTGGACCCAGCCATATGCAAATCAGTCTTGACCCTGTTCCTCAAGGGAACAGTCCAGACCGAACTGCCAAGCCAGGTCCTCACTGGACCGGAAACAAGCATCCTGGGACCGGTTTCGGGGTTTCACCCCTCATCAGCCAGGCTAGCTTGAATCCAGTGGCATGGGAAGCACGGGACACACGTCTGGGCATACCCTTCCCACTTAGGGCGACAAAGCAAAAACAACAAGTGATGGACGGAATTCTGATCAGTGTCAAACACTCACCCCCAGTCATAGATCTGGGTTTAATCCATCGTTCTTTTGCTCACCATGCCACCCCAGTTTGGACCCAGCCATATGCAAATCAGTCTTGACCCTGTTCCTCAAGGCAACAGTCCGGACCGAACTGCCAAGCCAGGTCCTCACTGGACCGGAAACAAGCATCCTGGGACCGGTTTCGGGGTTTCACCCCTCATCAGCCAGGCTAGCTTGAATCCAGTGGCATGGGAAGCACGGGACACACGTCTGGGCATACCCTTCCCACTTAGGGTAACAAAGCAAAAACAACAAGTGATGGACGGAATGCTGAACATTGTCAAACACTCACCCCCAGTCATAGATCTGGGTTTAATCCATCATTCTTTTGCTCACCATGCCACCCCAGTTTGGACCCAGCCATATGCAAATCAGTCTTGACCCTGTTCCTCAAGGGAACAGTCCAGACCGAACTGCCAAGCCAGGTCCTCACTGGACCGGAAACAAGCATCCTGGGACCGGTTTCAGGGTTTCACCCCTCATCAGCCAGGCTAGCTTGAATCCAGTGGCATGGGAAGCACGGGACACACGTCTGGGCATACCCTTACCCTTCCCACTTAGGGCGACAAAGCAAAAACAACAAGTGATGGACGGAATGCTGAACATTGTCAAACACTCACCCCCAGTCATAGATCTGGGTTTAATCCATCGTTCTTTTGCTCACCATGCCACCCCAGTTTGGACCCAGCCATATGCAAATCAGTCTTGACCCTGTTCCTCAAGGGAACAGTCCAGACCGAACTGCCAAGCCAGGTCCTCACTGGACCGCAAACAAGCATCCTGGGACCGGTTTCGGGGTTTCACCCCTCATCAGCCAGGCTAGCTTGAATCCAGTGGCATGGGGAAGCACGGGACCCACGTCTGGGCATACCCTTCCCACTTAGGGCGACAAAGCAAAAACAACAAGTGATGGACGGAATGCTGAACATTGTCAAACACTCACCCCCAGTCATAGATCTGGGTTTAATCCATCGTTCTTTTGCTCACCATGCCACCCCAGTTTGGACCCAGCCATATGCAAATCAGTCTTGACCCTGTTCCTCAAGGGAACAGTCCAGACCGAACTGTCAAGCCAGGTCCTCACTGGACCGGAAACAAGCATCCTGGGACCGGTTTCGGGGTTTCACCTCTCATCAGCCAGGCTAGCTTGAATCCAGTGGCATGGGAAGCACGGGACCCACGTCTGGGCATACCCTTCCCACTTAGGGCGACAAAGCAAAAACAACAAGTGATGGACGGAATGCTGAACATTGCCAAACACTCACCCCCTGTCATAGATCTGGGTTTAATCCATCGTTCTTTTGCTCACCATGCCACCCCAGTTTGGACCCAGCCATATGCAATCAGTCTTGACCCTGTTCCTCAAGGGAACAGTCCAGACCGAACTGCCAAGCCAGGTCCTCACTGGACCGGAAACAAGCATCCTGGGACCGGTTTCAGGGTTTCACCCCTCATCAGCCAGGCTAGCTTGAATCCAGTGGCATGGGAAGCACGGGACCCACGTCTGGGCATACCCTTCCCACTTAGGGCGACAAAGCAAAAACAAGTGATGGACGGAATGCTGAACATTGTCAAACACTCACCCCCAGTCATAGATCTGGGTTTAATCCATCGTTCTTTTGCTCACCATGCCACCCCAGTTTGGACCCAGCCATATGCAAATCAGTCTTGACCCTGTTCCTCAAGGGAACAGTCCAGACCGAACTGCCAAGCCAGGTCCTCACTGGACCGGAAACAAGCATCCTGGGACCGGTTTCGGGGTTTCACCCCTCATCAGCCAGGCTAGCTTGAATCCAGTGGCATGGGAAGCACGCGACCCACGTCTGGGCATACCCTTCCCACTTAGGGCGACAAAGCAAAAACAACAAGTGATGGACGGAATGCTGAACATTGTCAAACACTCACCCCCAGTCATAGATCTGGGTTTAATCCATCGTTCTTTTGCTCACCATGCCACCCCAGTTTGGACCCAGCCATATGCAAATCAGTCTTGACCCTGTTCCTCAAGGGAACAGTCCAGACCGAACTGCCAAGCCAGGTCCTCACTGGACCAGAAACAAGCATCCTGGGACCGGTTTCGGGGTTTCACCCCTCATCAGCCAGGCTAGCTTGAATCCAGTGGCATGGGAAGCACGGGACCCACGTCTGGGCATACCCTTCCCACTTAGGGCGACAAAGCAAAAACAACAAGTGATGGACGGAATGCTGAACATTGTCAAACACTCACCCCCAGTCATAGATCTGGGTTTAATCCATCGTTCTTTTGCTCACCATGCCACCCCAGTTTGGACCCAGCCATATGCAAATCAGTCTTGACCCTGTTCCTCAAGGGAACAGTCCAGACCGAACTGCCAAGCCAGGTCCTCACTGGACCGGAAACAAGCATTCTGGGACCGGTTTCGGGGTTTCACCCCTCATCAGCCAGGCTAGCTTGAATCCAGTGGCATGGGAAGCACGGGACCCACGTCTGGGCATACCCTTCCCACTTAGGGCGACAAAGCAAAAACAACAAGTGATGGACGGAATGCTGAACATTGTCAAACACTCACCCCCAGTCATAGATCTGGGTTTAATCCATCGTTCTTTTGCTCACCATGCCACCCCAGTTTGGACCCAACCATATGCAAATCAGTCTTGACCCTGTTCCTCAAGGGAACAGACCAGACCGAACTGCCAAGCCAGGTCCTCACTGGACTGGAAACAAGCATCCTGGGACCGGTTTCGGGGTTTCACCCCTCATCAGCCAAGCTAGCTTGAATCCAGTGGCATGGGAAGCACGGGACCCACGTCTGGGCATACCCTTCCCACTTAGGGCAACAAAGCAAAAACAACAAGTGATGGACGGAATGCTGAACATTGTCAAACACTCACCCCCAGTCATAGATCTGGGTTTAATCCATCGTTCTTTTGCTCACCATGCCACCCCAGTTTGGACCCAGCCATATGCAAATCAGTCTTGACCCTGTTCCTCAAGGGAACAGTCCAGACCAAACTGCCAAGCCAGGTCCTTACTGGACAGGAAACAAGCATCCTGGGACCGGTTTCGGGGTTTCACCCCTCATCAGCCAGGCTAGCTTGAATCCAGTGGCATGGGAAGCACGGGACACACGTCTGGGCATACCCTTCCCACTTAGGGCGACAAAGCAAAAACAACAAGTGATGGACGAATGCTGAACATTGTCAAACACTCACCCCCAGTCATCGATCTGGGTTTAATCCATCGTTCTTTTGCTCACCATGCCACCCCAGTTTGGACCCAGCCATATGCAAATCAGTCTTGACCCTGTTCCTCAAGGGAACAGTCCAGACCGAACTGCCAAGCCAGGTCCTCACTGGACCGGAAACAAGCATCCTGGGACCGTTCGGGGTTTCACCCCTCATCAGCCAGGCTAGCTTGAATCCAGTGGCATGGGAAGCACGGGACACACGTCTGGGCATACCCTTCCCACTTAGGGCGACAAAGCAAAAACAACAAGTGATGGACGGAATGCTGAACATTGTCAAACACTCACCCCCAGTCATAGATCTGGGTTTAATCCATCGTTCTTTTGCTCACCATGCCACCCCAGTTTGGACCCAGCCATATGCAAATCAGTCTTGACCCTGTTCCTCAAGGGAACAGTCCAGACCGAACTGCCAAGCCAGGTCCTCACTGGACCGGAAACAAGCATCCTGGGACTTGTTTTGGGGTTTCACCCCTCATCAGCCAGGCTAGCTTGAATCCAGTGGCATGGGAAGCATGGGACCCACGTCTGGGCATACCCTTCCCACTTAGGGCGACAAAGCAAAAACAACAAGTGATGGACGGAATGCTGAACATTGTCAAACACTCACCCCCAGTCATAGATCTGGGTTTAATCCATCGTTCTTTTGCTCACCATGCCACCCCAGTTTGGACCCAGCCATATGCAAATCAGTCTTGACCCTGTTCCTCAAGGGAACCGTCCAGACCGAACTGCCAAGCCAGGTCCTCACTGGACCGGAAACAAGCATCCTGGGACCGGTTTCGGGGTTTCACCCCTCATAAGCCAGGCTAGCTTGAATCCAGTGGCATGGGAAGCACGGGACCCACGTCTGGGCATACCCTTCCCACTTACGGCGACAAAGCAAAAACAACAAGTGATGGACGGAATGCTGAACATTGTCAAACACTCACCCCCAGTCATAGATCTGGGTTTAATCCATCGTTCTTTTGCTCACCATGCCACCCCAGTTTGGACCCAGCCATATGCAAATCAGTCTTGACCCTGTTCCTCAAGGGAACAGTCCAGACCGAACTGCCAAGCCAGGTCCTCACTGGACCGGAAACAAGCATCCTGGGACCGGTTTCGGGGGTTTCACCCCTCATCAGCCAGGCTAGCTTGAATCCAGTGGCATGGGAAGCACGGGACCCACGTCTGGGCATACCCTTCCCACTTAGGGCAACAAAGCAAAAACAACAAGTGATGGACGAATGCTGAACATTGTCAAACACTCACCCCCAGTCATCGATCTGGGTTTAATCCATTGTTCTTTTGCTCACCATGCCACCCCAGTTTGGACCCAGCCATATGCAAATCAGTCTTGACCCTGTTCCTCAAGGGAACAGTCCAGACCGAACTGCCAAGCCAGGTCCTCACTGGACCGGAAACAAGCATCCTGGGACCGGTTTCGGGGTTTCACCCCTCATCAGCCAGGCTAGCTTGAATCCAGTGGCATGGGAAGCACGGGACACACGTCTGGGCATACCCTTCCCACTTAGGGCGACAAAGCAAAAACAACAAGTAATGGACGGAATGCTGAACATTGTCAAACACTCACCCCCAGTCATAGATCTGGGTTTAATCCATCGTTCTTTTGCTCACCATGCCACCCCAGTTTGGACCCAGCCATATGCAAATCAGTCTTGACCCTGTTCCTCAAGGGAACAGTCCAGACCGAACTGCCAAACCAGGTCCTCACTGGACCGGAAACAAGCATCCTGGGACCGGTTTCGGGGTTTCACCCCTCATCAGCCAGGCTAGCTTGAATCCAGTGGCATGGGAAGCACAGGACCCACGTCTGGGCATACCCTTCCCACTTAGGGCGACAAAGCAAAAACAACAAGTGATGGACGGAATGCTGAACATTGTCAAACACTCACCCCGAGTCATAGATCTGGGTTTAATCCATTGATTGCAGGCAGGGGGCAAGGCTGGGTCGCCAGCACCGGGCCCTTCTACGTCTAGAGGCCTGGCATCTCTTCGCATGCAGAGGTTGCCTTCGTAGTCAGCCAGCTGGCCAGGGCTGGAGCGCTTCAGCGAAACTTCTCCACCCTTCCCGGGAGTTACGATCCTCGTCTGAGGGGGTCTGAGGGCAGATCCCTGCCATTCGATGGGATAAAGGTGGGAAGCTGGTCTTGTGGCATGGGAGCTTGTCTAAAAGATGCCAGGCATCTTCGGTGGCTTAGCCATGCCCCTGGACCATGCCACCTTTGATAAGCAAATATCTAGAAAATTAGGACAAATGTTGAATTTTTACATAAGGGGTTACCGCGGTGAACAGGAACAATATGCATTTGGAGCAGCAAAACCAGTCCATAATGGGAAACAGCCTTTACAACTCGGATTTTACCACGCAGTGCCTTTATCATGCACTTTGAACATGCAAGTTTTTTCCAGGCACATGCCTTTACCACACATTTGCCTTTACCATACATGCCTTTATCACACATTTAAGGTTAGTATAAATATTTCTGTGGGTATTTGTGTATATATATAGATATATATATATATATATATACATATATATATATATATATATATATAGGGAGAGAGAGAGAGAGATAAATATAAATATGCACACATATTTATATATATATATATATATATATATGTGTGAAAATATATTATGCACGTATGTTTGTATATGTATATTTAAGGTTTTAGGTTTAGGGTTGGGTAGGGATATTAGGATTAGGGCTGTGTAGGGGTATAGGTGGGTAAAGGTATTTTAGGGTTTAGGGATGGGTAGGGGTATAGGGTTGTAAAGGTATTTTTAGGGTTTAGGGGTGGGTAAATGTATTGGGTGGTAAAGGTGTTTCTTTAGGTTTAGAGGCGGGTAAGGAAATTGGGTGGTAAGGGTATTTTTAGGGTTTAGGGTTAGGTAAGGAGATTGAGTGGTAAAGATGTTTTAGGGTGGGTAAGGGTATTTTGTGCCAAGTGTATTTTTAGGGCTTATGTTGAGTAGGGTATTGGGATAAGGATGTTTTAGGGCTTGGGGTGGTTAAGGATATTGGGTGGTAATGGTGTATTTAGGGTTTAGGGGCGGGTGAAGGGATTATGTGGCAAGAGTAATTTTAGGGTTTATGGTGGATAAGGGTATTTGGATAGTAAGGGTGTTTTTAGGGTGGGTAATTGTAATGGGTAGTAAAAGTATTTTTAGGGGTTAGGGATGAGTTAAGGTATGGGGTGGTAAGGGTGTTTTTAGGGTTTAGGGGTGGGTAAAGGTATTGGGTTGCAAGGGTAATTACCAAAGAGGGGGATCAGTGGTCTCGACCCAAAAATATAAGAAAATACACATATCTTTCACTTTTATCTTTTAGTGCATAGTAAAAAGGGCGTTGTAAAGGCAATCATGGTGTTTCAACGTGTTGTAATGTCATGCAACCGTTCATAATGTGTTAGGCCACTGGGAAATCTCCAGCATTCCCTAGCCCCCTATATGCATGGGTGACATCAGGAGACTGGAAACTGGACCTTCCTCTCTATTTCGTGTTTGTACGATGGTGTTTCCAGGTTATGGGTTTCAGGAAACCCGTTCCTGCACCAACCATGAATACCCACTGCATGAAGTCATTGCAGCCACCTGCAAAATGACCTCAGAGGAGGAAATGTTTAAATACCAGGGACGCCTGCAGAATTAAACATTCACACCTCCCCCTTGTAAAAGTCTACATTTAGAAACTGAAAACCACAACCTGAAAAAAAATGAAACGGACACACACTAGGACAAACGTGAGGAAAAATTGTAGACTAGTGATACAGAAATAAATGATTCTTCTTTCTCACACTACTCTACTTAATAACAACTTTGCTTGAACAAGTTGGAGAAAAGAAGAAAACAAAGTGAAAAAGTGCCATGCAGTTCTCCCGAGTGTCGAAGCTACCCTCTATATATAAATAAGGAGCATATGTACTAAAAATAAATAAAGACAAGAGCAGCCCATATTTAGAGTAGCCCAGTCACTCTGAAAACCAGTGTAATGGGATTTACTGCGCAAATGTTCCGCGTCTGTGTATCATGATACTTATAGAAACAATGCATGGGATGCAACCGCATATGGAACTTCTAGTCATGAAGGGCCAGATGTATCAAAGGATTTTGCATTCGCAAACAGTGCGAATCGGTAAATTCCACTGTTTGTGAATGCAAAATAGCCTTTCACAATGTATGAAAGACATTACTGTCCCATAGTAGGGAATCACAATTTTTTGCGGTTCCCTAAAATTGCTACTCCAAATAGGGAATCGCAATTTGCGATTCCCTCAATAGGAAATCGCAAATAGGGAATTCCTATTTGCGATTCCCTATGCACATGTAGCAAGCATTTCCTAAATGTGAAATAGGCATTTAGGAAATACTGTTACCACCAACTCCAAGTTGGTGATAATCATGTGCAATTTAAAAAAATGCATTAAAAATGCATTTTTTAAAGTGCCATGTAGCGCACACATTTAGGGCATGTGTGCACTTTACATGTGCACATTTTTTGGGGGGGTGCATCAAAGGGGGCCTTAGACCATCAGCACCCTTGGTTTTGCATTTCCTAATTTGCAAAATCATAAACGGAAATGCTAATTGGTAAATGGAAAACCATTCGCCCCTTTGGGCCTTCAGTCACAATCCCTAATAGAGATTCCCTAATAGTGATTGCGAATTTAAAAAAATCACTATTAAGGGATCGCTATTTTGTTTCAGAAGCATTTTGCATTCACTAAATAGAGATTTCTTAAAATTCGCTATTTAGGCAATGTAAAATGGGAGTTTGATACATCTGGCCCGAAATTACAGCAAGCTGTAAGCATGCATTCTTCAAATGACCAATAACAACAAGATAGGGCAAATTTACGAAGGAGAAATCCATACTTATGAGTCCTTTAACTCTGAAAAACACCTTAAATTTCTACTGTTTTTATTTTTGCCAATTCACAATTCTTTTACCATTGTCTAAAGCTTCTCAAAAATGATCTTATGGAAATGTGTATCTTAGCCATTGTTGCTTAACTTACGCTCCATAAATCCGTACAACACAAAATAATTCATTAGAAAATACACAGGATAACGCCATAACAATATCGATATCACATGGCATTTGGGTCATGCAACAGAATGTCAGAGTAAGTCCCACAACCTGCGACTACAATTAAATCGAATACACATACTACACCAATGTACCAAAAATACTGTTAATGAAATCTAAGGATACTTATGCACCAATATGTATAATAGCAGTCATGCATAAACATCTGGCCTACATAAACAAAGTCCACGCGTACATTCTCACAAAACATTAAAAAACATAATTTCATGCCTAAGAAATGCATGCAAGTATATGTGACTTCGCAAGACATCTGACACTCTAGTCAGCAATGAATTGTGCATATTGTATACATGCTTATGTAAAGATGCCTGAGTGTGCAGAATACACATTTGATATGTGCATATTCTAATCAGGCATGTGTATGATACGCAGCAGTGGCCGCCGCATAACTCAAGGGGAGGGGTGAGGGGAGGGGAGGGGGAGGGCAAAGACAAGGTACAAATATTTTTAAAACCACTTACCTTGCCTCCGTCCCTGTCGCCTCCTACCACCTCCCACTCCTTTTCTTCTGGTGTCCCAGCATTCACTGCTGGGACACCAACACAGGCTTCCCAGAAATCCTGGAACTGCTTTCATGCAAAACCTTGTGTGCATGTGTGTTTGGCTGGCCTCAGACAGCCAGACAAACACACATGCGCACTCAGGTGCACTCTCCCCATGTCCCATGGCCCAGTCCTGACCCTCCCTGCACTGCTGGCTGTGCCAGTAGCAGAAAAATAAAACAATAGTAAACTATCGTTTTTTTCTGCTTCTGGCACAGCCAGTGGGAGGGTGCCCCTCCGCCAGAAAGAAGGAGCCGCCCCTGATGATACACAGCAAAACATTATTGACACTGCTTTGTGAGGTACAAATGGAGCATAACATTGGGAGTGGTCCGTCACAGCGAAACTCTTCAAATATAAACATCCACTGTTCCTGAGTGGTGCTGGGCTGGATTGTGGTTTTGTGATTGGAGAGTATAGGTGGTGTTTGAATACTGGGCCACACCCCAAGGACTTAGGGGGTCATTCTGAGTTTGACAAACTCAACCCGCCACCTGACTGCAGGTGCCGTCAGGACACCGCCGGCCCTATTCCGACTTCACCTGCGGTGAAGAGGGCCTTAACATTGACACCGGCTCGGAATCAAGCCGGCGCTAATTTGGCGGTGCAGCAGCACCCATTGTGCATTTCACTGCCCGGAATTCGGGCAATGAAATGCGCGACGGGGCTGTGCATGGGGGCCCCAGCACCCCCATTCCGCCAGATTTTCCACAGTGGTCTGGATGACCATGTAGATGATATACAGTTGTCATTTTTTGTGTGCAGACAGGGGATCGGCACACAAAAGGGAGCTAAGTGGATTCTGGAATTCACTTACGGGATTGTTTGCCATCAAATAGGGTTGAGAAAGCCAGAAAGGCTGTGGACGACCCACCTGTGGTACCTGTGGTATCGGGAACATCACTGGTGAAAGTCAAGTACAGGGACTTTCAGAAAATGAGTGGCAGCAGGGCTTTATAAACTGTCCTCTCCCATTTGGAAGGTGCCTGGCAGCTTTTCTGTATTGTATGGGTTCCTTTGCTTTCGCTCACTTTGTTCACCATCATTGCATCCCTCGTCTTTGTTGCTTTATTCCCTTCTCATTTCCCTGAGCTTCTTGCCTTATTTCTGACCTGCACTGAGGATAATGATTTGACAGTGTTTGCTGACCGGTTGCCTGAACTCTGACTTACCTCTGGATTATGTATCGGTACCAGTTGCTGTGCCTCTTTCCCGAGTTCCACCATTGTTATCAGCTTTGTTCATTTGTGGCTTAGATTTTCTGAGCCGCCCCATTACGAAGTGGATAAGCATATTCCCCAATGTCTTTCTCTGAGTATTTCAATGTTTATGTAACATAATAATGTTAGATTTAGAATAGGGTCCCTCCCTCTGTGTTCGCTAACGTATAATTGGCATTGTTCCACTAATAGATCCAAGCTCTGCCCGATGGACTGCCAACGTGAAGAGTCTATTTCACACGTTCTCTTTTATTGTCATGCATATCACAAACAAAGAGCTTGTTGGATTATCCTGCTCTGCAAATCTATAGGCGCCAGGTCTCATTTGTATGCTGAGAGAATCTTAAAATCTGATCCATCTGCTGAGGTAGTTTTACCAGTGGCAAAATTCCTCGAATCAATCTGGCGCCTTAGATTAGCAATTTTAAAGAATAAGACTGGGTAGTTAATTTTTAGATCTATGTATGCACTTTAATTGACTTTTTGATGTCTGATTTTAGTATTTAACTTTTAATATTAAGACACTGTTTTATTGTTTTATTAAACACCAATGGGCATAGCGAATAGGGTCCTTGTTGTGTGGTACATTCTAAATTTAGGAGACATATATTGTGATCATTTTGTTCAAATTTTAACTCTCTATTATCTCTTTTACATTCTTACTGTGTTCATATTTTTTTAGTGTTCTACCAATTTTAAAAATTATCAATTTATGATGTTTGTATTGTACTTTTATGGTATGTTTTTACTTACCGAAATAAAGTTAAATGAATGAATGAAAGGGTGCAGAGATAGTACCCAAATTTAAAAAGGAATCTTGTAATAAACCATATCGTAACCGGACGGTCAGCCTGATTAACAATCTGCAAAAGGTATTCTGTAAACAGATACCAGATAAACCCACTTCCTGGATGACAGACTACCATGTCCTAATTAAATTTCAGGCAGGATTTAGACCTAAAGTAAGCATGATATAGCAGGTTTGTTTATTTTTGCTGATTATGTGGAAGACTGATACTGAGTGGCGGTAGCTTATACATAGCTTTTGTTGGTCTACGAGCAGCACTTGACAAGGTTCTAAGAGACAAACGTGGCAAGTCCTTCTTGATTTGACTATTTCTTCTGACTTGATAGCTAATATTATGCACTTATACTCACATACTTTTGCACCAATTCTCTGTGGCCCCAATGGCGAAATCTCAGGAAAAAATAGAAATTAGAAAAGAAGTTCAACTGGGTTGCCTTCTAGTTCCAACAGTATTTTTGATTTTGATCTTCACTGCCAATGGTTTCAGATCATGCCAGCAACTATCCTGTTTAGTCTGAAAAATTTGACTCCGCAATACATGGCCTGTCTCGCCAAATTTATTTAAAAAACTGAATACCTCTTACAACATGCTACAAAAAACTAAGACAGTTGACCAAGCCATCAGCTGGCATAAGAAACGAACACTATCAGCTCCAGGCTTACGAGCAATGGCCGCAGCTTTTTCACCAACTGCACTTTACACCCTACCCTTGAACTGGACAAATTACATTTTAATAGTCCTAAAAACTCTGCACGAACAATTAACCCAGCAACGCTTTCTGGTGTTTATCACCTCGAGCCCTTTTGAGCAGGTATAATATACCAGTCAGTGACTCAACGTTGATCTAGTATGCATGACTATACACCTTAAGACGATCACATGTGAATAGGGCATATCTGGTCTATCAACCTTAAAGAAAACATTAATGTATTGACTGTTTTATGGTGTTCTAACGTTTTCTTCTGTACAGTAATTGCAATGATTTTAATTAACTACGCAATAAAGTCTTTAAGATTTTCATAACATAATAAACAGTATTTGTTGTATTTACCTTCAGTATACATTTGGCATTCACCTCTGAAAACGCTATTGTGAACCCCCCCGAAGTACACGAGACGAGTGGCTAATGAGATGCGCCATTACAGCTGGCTCTTTTCTATCTCATTTCCATTCCGCTTCCCTTCCAGGGTTTAGTTCTGCTGTTCCCACTTGCTCATGCATGGGCAGAGCGATATTCTGGGGAGTAGAGCAGATTGTTTTCAGACTTTGTGGAACAAGACCTGCTTATTCTGCCAGGATCACAGTTGAAATCCCTGAGTGTGTGGGTGGTATGATCCTTCTTTTTCAGGCCATGGTCCAGATGAATGAGTTCATTGAAGTCAGCTTGTAAGCTGGTAAGACTGTAATCAGGGTGACTTGTGAGTGAGTGCGCAAATTTATTAGTGTGATAGGTCAAGCAAATGTACAGTGGATTTGAAAGTGTGCATTGGATAGAAACCTTAGCATGGGAATTTGATTTTATACCACAGCATCTGGGACTTCTTAATGTACTCCATGAAAGTAAGGCATGGAATGGTATTTGAAGCCCTTGGAGTTGATTCTTGTGGTGAGGGTGGGGGAAAGATGTCAAGGTAGATGCTTTTTAGTCATTCTGTGATTTCTGTTTTGTGTTCACCCCATTGACAAGAATAAACTCCGCCTTGGTAGTATTTAATTTTAGATAGATTAAAGACATCCAAGACTGCAGGATGTCTGTTGTCAATGACCCCTTGGGATATATGTATATGTAGCTGCATGTCAAGGTCATACTGGAGTAGGGTAGTATTTTGCACAGGCAGCAGGAGCCCCCGGGAGCTACTTCAACTTTGGCACTGTAATACAACCACTCTTGCAATTGCACGCCATGTTGCACTATTGTGCTTTAAAGTAGCACTAAGACACTGTTGCACTTTACGTGGCATATGTTTGCTACATCTGAATCAGATGATCTATGTTTTGATAAGGTTGGTAGACTGTTATGTCACATATTGAAAGACACACAGGGAGACTATCAGTGCTCTGAAAGGTCACTTCAATGATTTTATCAATTCCCAAATGCTGTAGTAACCCCACTGGCTTCCTTTGTAGGATCTTAGCTTGAGTACATAGTCAACAGTGTGGTACTGTAAGAAATTGGGTTACTGGTTGAGTGGGCTCTAAGCCCCACTCAGGCAACCACCACAATCCTTGTCAGGGTGAACCACAAAATACACTAAATTAAGGGGTGCTTAACCCTCTGGTACCTTTGCACAATAGCATTCAAGCTTGACTTAGAAATAATGTGTGAAGTATTTATGCAACATACAAACAGCATCAAAGTAACAACACAACACAAGAAAAATCCTAAACCAATTTAGGAAACTAGGGTACATTTTAATAAATAAAATGATAACCAAATGACAAAAATCTAGTGAGTAGAACTGGAAATATTCAAGGTCTTCTGTGCGAGCCAGACCGGGGAAAGGCACATGTTTAGATCCAACAGTGATGGTGCACTGGTTACATGCAGGACCAGGTTAAACCAACTGAAAAAGTACCTTCTAAGTCCAGCATGAATAGTTCTGTTCATGTTGGAGGAGACTGCGAGGAAGAGGATGAGAATAGCGCATGGACGTTGCTGTAACGCAAACAGCAGGTCGTGCATTGCAGACGGTCATCACTGTAGCACAAGAGACGGTCAAGCGCTGTGGACAGTCATTGTTTTAGCTTCGCGTTGGTGGTCCTTGCAGGCTGTCTGCATATTGACGTATCCCCGTAGCTCACACAGGAGGTCAGCCAACATACCCTTGAAGTCCTTCTTGGTAAACTAGGAAGAAGGCAAGCCGGTCCAGTTTTCCTTCTCAGCTAGGAAAGCAGTCATTTAAGCAGGAGGGCACTCCCCTGGGAGCAGGGCAGTCCTTCTTCTGTAACTTCTACAACTCCAGGAGTTTTGTCAGGAGTGGCTATGGAGTTCCAATATTTATACATTATGCCAGCCTACCTGTCCTATCCCCACATGTAGGTATGGAAAGTTCTTCCCCATACACTGTCAAGGCTCAAAACTGTCTGGGGGTGAAAAAAGGCAGGGCAGGCCTGGTGTAAGGTTTCTTTGAGTGTGTAGGAGGATAAGCCTTTTGAAGGGGTACAGCCCCTCCCCAGTCATCCTGCCAGAATGGCCCATCCTGTCCACATCTATGCCTCCTTTGTGTTATTGTCTGAAAGCAATACACAAATCCCAATAGCAGAGCCATTCGCAGTGACGTGACACAGGACACTGCCAGGAGGAACCGTTTGGACATGCAAAGGCCAACTTTCTAAGAATGCCATTTTCAGAATTGTGATTTAAAATCCTATTTACTATTAAAAATGATTAAACATTGCAATTCATTTGTGTATAAAAGGCATAACTCTATCTTCTCCCAAACTAAAGTTAGCACTTATTAAATGTAATAAGGTAACCCAGTGTTAGTCAAAGGGAGAGATAGGCCTTACAACAGTAAAAAAGACCATATGGTTTTACTGATAGTACATGTAAAACTTAAATACACATGTCCTAATTTTTAAATGCAGCGCAGCCTGCCCTATGAGATCTTAAGGCCTATCTTGGGGATAACATAATTATTACAAAGGAAGGTTTAGGGCTCACAAAAGGTGCAACTTGCAGTTTAAAACTGCACTATGGGCTGCAATGGCAGGCCTGAGGTATGTTTTAAAAGGGTAATTTAGTGGGTGGCACAATGTGTGATGCAGGCCCACGAGTAGCATTTAATTTACAGGCCCTGGATAGAGGTAGTGCCATCTACTAGAGGCTTACAAGTAAATTAAATGTGTGAATCATGTGTAGGCCAATTTCATCATGTTTCAAGGAGAGAGCACAAGCACTTTAGAAATGGTTAGGAGTGGTAAAATACAAAGTCCCAAAGTCAACAAAACCAAATTTGGCAAAACAGGAGGGGTGAAGGCAAAAAGTTTGTGGTAATACCGCTCCAAGGATGTCAACTCTAACATGTACATTTTGATGTCTAGTTATTTTCTCATTTTTGGCTAAAAGAACTGATGTGCGATCATGACTCTAATCTTTTTCATTCCCAAATTACTAGGTATATGGGAATCAAGACCCTACTTCAGGATCTGCTACTAGGAGTCCTTCCCTGAATGAACATTTTATGGTTGTACTATAAACGTTCCTTATATTTCTTAGTAGTTGTGGACCTTCTGCTAAACAATCGTTTTGATTGATGACTTGGTAGCTCTGCATCATTTTCAGTGGAAAACATGACTTAGGTGCCACTTTTCTAAGAGCTAATTGACGGCGAGCTGCTGGCAGGCTTCACTTCTTTACTTTGCTGAGAAAAATAATCTGCTTTCCGATGTCGATTTCCAGGTTGATAACTTACCATCAATGAAATCCGGAGAAAGATATTGACCACGTGGCATGTCTGGGTTTATACATTTTGTGGATTTTAGATATCCCCGGAATTTATGATTCGTCCAAGTGGTGATACAAAGCTGAGCCCCTTTCAAATAATGTGTCCAATGTGTCAAAGTCTCCCTAATTGCCACAACGCTCCAGCATAGACAGTGTGACTTATTTCTGATATAAACGGAGGCCAAAAATTATAAGAAACTGCATGGTTTGTAATAGGCTCATCATTTGTTAACAAAATGGTTGTGATAGCAAAAGAATATGCATCTGTTTAAGCAATTAAAGCAAGAGATCAAGCAGGGTGTTTCAAAACAAGTGCAGCAGTGAAGGCATCTTTTAACCTTTGAAACACTTTCTAATTCCCCTCCTCACCTCATAAAACAGACTAACTTTTTGGGACGGTTTATAGACTGGATACACAATGTCTGAGAAGTACTGCATGATATAATTATAGTACTGGAGAATCACAGGAATCTTTGTATTTCTATGACAATTCTGGATGTAGGCCAGTCCCTGATGGCCTTCACCTTCTCTATATGTACCTTTTATCAGAAATCCTGAACCCTAGAAAGACCATCTCCAATGCCTAAGAAATGTATTTCTTTAATTTGAAAAAACAAGAGTTTTATCATAGATGTCATAGCACTCCCTTCACGTGTTTCATGTGTTTCTTATACTCCTCTAGTGTTTCTGAAAGCCCGGTATATATTTCAAGTTAAATGTTGATGTATGTGTCTAATATGTCTCTCAAGAAGTCATCTACTATGTGTTGAAAGGCTGCTGGAGTGTTATACAAGCTGACGTTTCCATATCGCGTGTTGAAGGCTTCTGTCCATCTGCCACCTAGCTGATTTTTACTAAATAATGGCCCCCTATTAGGTCCAATTTTGAAATGATCTTGACTGATTTTATCTGATCCAATAACATGTAAGAAGAAGTGCATATATGTTAAGGATAGTGATGGTATGTAGTTCACAGTCCATTCCTTCTCTAGAGTAGCATCTTTGAAGTGTTAGATGCAAACGTGATGGTATGTGCTCTATAGTCAGCTACAGGATTATTGTATATGAAGCCACTGAGTTCCCAAAACTACAACAAAGGTAAGGGCCTCAATGAGATAAACTTTTATGATTTCCGCAAGCCCATTCCTTTGATGATTAAGGGTCCTTGGGCAGTTTACGGAGAATTGAAAATGCTCTTTTCCATATTCTTCCCACGTTGCGGAGGGTCTCTTAGTTGGAAGGGGACTCTGCTGTGGTTCCCCCTTTTTCGGTTGAGTCCTGCAATTGTGGACAATATCTTACAAAATACCCTGCCTGTCCGCAATGAACACACAATCCAGACCATCTTTTACAATTCTTGTTTTCTGTGCTTAACAATATCCTGATATTAACAATATCCTGATATTTCTCAACTACTCCTGGGGAACATTGTTTTTCCTTGACTGATTCCATCTGTGTCAGGATGGGATTTTGTCTAAGAAATCATCTTCTGTTCTGATGCCACAGATGTTGTGTATCAATCTGTAAGGTTAGATCTATTAATGTAGTGGATATGGCTGGTCTATTAACCATGAGTGACAGGTCTACTTTCGCTCTTTTCTGAATCTTTGTTAAAACGCTGCTGTTTCATCAGTTCCCAAGCAGCTTTAGCACCAGTTATTGAAAATGACAAATGTACGGGATCAAATCTTGACTTCCTTGACTTAAGGTAAGTATTGCTGAATGATCAGCTGTTCAGGTCTGTTTCTTGCTAACGATAACTGTGAACTATTGTATAAAGGTAACATAGTTGTACAGCCACAAGCTCTGATTTAAAATTAGCAGTGTAGCTGTGGGTCAATACAGCTAAACGCACAAGCTCAGCAGCCTAACTTAGGGAGAGGCCTGTTTAATGAACCTAGGTTTTAAAAGCAATCACTTTGCATTTACAAGCACAGGCAACAGCAAAGGACCCGAGAAAATAACTGTTTGGTAGAGTGACAAAATCTGATACGGACAGATAATCTTTTATATTTCCAAGACTGGTTCCTCTACTAGAGAAAACCAAAACGTATGCGCATATAATAAGTGCCATTTGTGTGACATGATTCTCCGGCTGTGGCATTTTCCACATAATTATGAATTTTCCACACTTACCACATAATTCATCATCTTGTGTATAATTTGCAGATTAAAAAAAAACTGTTTCTAGCTCAAAAGGATCAAAAGTTACTAAAATCGCTGCCAACACATTGCTGCTCAGTAGCTAGCCAAAGAGTCTCTTGGACAGGAGGTTGGCACTCCCACTACCAGGGCTTGATTGGTTCGCCTTAATTTAGATGGCCGTCCTCTTACTTTATTTATTGTTCTTGAGCTTTCTTTTATGCAATCATTTTTTTTCAACCAGTACAGAGCTTATTTCGTGTCTTCCAGGCTTGGATATGAACCTGTAGCCTACAAAAATTACATTTGACCAAGAAAAGAGGGGGGCCTTGCGTTACCCAATTTTAATATCTTCTGGCTGCTTTTGTATATTATTTTCCTCATTTCACTTTATCAGACAACAAGCCAATTTTTGACAGTCACTCATTATTAGTTCGATGTGACCTGACTAAGGTTTGCGCTATGGGGCAGCCTAAAGCTGGGCCGAGCTTTTGTTTTTGAGAATGTATGTGCCCGATGGGCTGAGATAAGGAAGGTCTGGGCTACAGCCTAAGGAAGAATACCTCTTTTCAGGCACAACTAGTAGTACCCCAGGGGCGTGGCCTGGCCGCCGGGCAAGATGGCCGTCACTGTGTGAGGCTCTGCCGGGCCCGGGGCCGTTTATCCGTTTTTTTTCTTCTGTAGGCGGTGCTGGCGGGAGCGGACCTAGGCACTCCTCTAGGAGAACCCCTGAGACACTTCTAGCGCCGCGGGACCGAGTGTACTGCCGGAGCTGGAGAGCTGATCTGCGCGGACGGGCCTGACGGTGGCCTCGCCCGCGCGCGCAAGCTGAAAGGCGTGCGGACGTGGAGACCCGGAACCGCTCCCGGCGAGCGTGCAGGCTGGGAGCGGGGAGTGCCTGAGGGCCGATCGGTGGCTTAGTCAGGCCGCAGCCCTCGTGGCCCTGGGGCGCCCCTTGGGATTCCGCAGCCCTGAGGTCGCAGAGACTTCTTTGGACCTTGTGGCACTTTGGATTCTCTGCCGCTGCAGCCGCTGGGAACGCCTGGGCTCGGTGGGCCCAGGGGCGCGGATGGACAAGTGAGGAGCTGGCCCAGCTCTGAATACAGGGCCGGCCCTGCGTGGAGGGGGTCGGCCCTGAGGACAGCGGCGATCGAGGGCGTCAGGCATCGGTGCGTGGCCAGCTGGGGGAGCCGCACCTTGTATTGCGGGTCCCCCCCCCGGGTTGGTGCCAGGGAGGGCTCGTCAGTTTTCCCTGGAGGACAAGTGCAGTGCTGACTGGAGCGCCTAATCGGATTCTAGGGCTGATTGCTGGAGATAAGTAACGGAGCCCTGGTGGTGGTAATCCTGGCTGTGACTGTGGCGTCTCACTGAGGGCACGAGACAGTGGGGGACCCCTTTCTTGGGGGTGCGGGCTCTCTCTGGGGGCCACTCTCCCCACTGTAGTGCAGGTTCGTTCAGCTTGAACTGGTGCTAGTGTATATTGTGAGACGCCGAGTGGACTGATTGGCTCCTTGGAGTGTTCTGCTGTTGGCCTGGCGACCCGGGTGCTGGCTAGTGGACCTGTGGAGCGACTTGGGCTGCCGAGAGAGGGATACTGGTTGCGGAGGCCATTACTCTGGCTCCTTTCCATTGCTCGGGCGCAGGCAGGAGGCTGTTAGCGCTGGGCTGAATTATGGGCAAGTCAGATCAACGTCAAGCAAAATTCACCTTTGAGGATGGGAAAAAAAGGAGTGCTGCTTCTGCCACCCAGCCCAGTGACGTCGAAATTGGAGAGGACAGCCCAGAGGTGTCGGTAAGGTCCATGTTTCTGGAGCTCAAGACTAGTCTGGCTGGCATTGACGCCAAGCTGGACCATGTGACAGAACAGCTTGACCGCATCAGGGCCCGGGTAGATGATCACGATTCCAGGTTCGAGGTACTGGAGTCACGCACATCCAAAATAGAAGATGCACGCCAGGGTGATAGAGACCAAATTGCACAAATGGAGCGTATCCTGGAGGTGATACGAAATAAGAATGAGGACCTGGAGGCGCGGTCCCGCCGTAATAATGTTCGCATCGTGGGGCTGCCGGAGGCGACTGATATGGGTCGCATGGAAGACGTTGTGGAGCGGATGCTGTCAGAATAGTTTGCCGCCAAGCTTTCTCAGATGCTGGTGGTTGAGAGACCGCACAGGTCCTTTGGGCCTCGGCCCCCACCGGGGACTCCTCCACATCCAATTATCGCATGTCTATTGAATTACCGGGATCGGGATGCTGTCCTCCATTTAGCTAGGGAGAGAAGACCGTTGGTATACAAGAACTCGGAAATCAACTTCTTTCCTGATTACACCCCTGGCGTGCAGGCTCAGAGGTGTGCTTTTTTGCCGACCAAGCACCTGCTGAGCCAGGCGGGTGTTGGGTTTGCCCTATTGTATCCTGCCAAGTTGAGGGTGCGGCATGAGGGCAAGACGCTGTACTTCACGGATCCGAAACTGGCGGGCAGGTTTGCTAGACGTTTTCTTAAGGGGCGGGGGCTGCGGAGCCCGGGGGACTGGGCGCGGACGACGACGCCTTAAGTGATAATGACTAACCGGCTCTGATTGGCCTAATACCACTGGCTAGGACTGCTGGAGTGTTCTGGACTGCTCTGTGCATGGGTCCGCCTGCTGAGTAGCTTGCATCCTGGCCCATGGGCCCCTCTTCAATAGTGTACGCTGGGTGGGGAGCTATTAGGCCGGCTATCGCCCCTGGGATGAGTCCTGTCAATTCCTGGTTCTGTCATTGGGGGAGGGTTTGGGGATTGAATGGGTGGGTTACTGAAAGGGACCGTTTGGGGGGCCTGAGTGGGTGGGCGGGTGGTGTGGGTTTTTCCTGATCGTAGGGAGACTGTTTTTCCTGTTGTTTTGGTTGTATTCACATTATATTCCTGGCAGGTGGAGACAAGCTTTCCCGTGCAATGTTGGATGACAGCTGATGGGGCTGAGGGGTGAGGAAGCGTCTGTGGTTCAGAGTCTGACTTGGAACGTGCATGGGCTTAATGACAGGCGGAAGGCTCGATTGGTGGCTGCATATGTTAAGTGGCATGAAATTGATATTTGTATGCTGCAAGAGACGCATTTTGTGAGGGCTGCGGTGGGTAGACTGAAAGCTGGGTGGGTTGGTGAGACGCACTGCTCCACGTACTCTGGCTATGCTGGTGGAGTCGCAATCTTAATCCGCAAGAGACTGCAGTGGCACATGCGAGAGGTCATTGTTGATCCAAATGGTAGATATGTTCTACTGAGTGGTATGTTGCTTGACAGAGCTTGCCCGCTTGTGGCGGTGTATGGGCCGAATGTCGATGACCCAGAGTTCTTTCTGGAGCTGTGGCGCCTAGTGGAATCATTGGGGGCGGGCGCTGTGATCTGGGGCGGTGATTTTAACTTGATTCTGGATGCTAAAATGGATCGTGAGAGTTTGGCCACGATGCAGCATGTCTCTGCGGCTAAGTCTTTGGAGGCAGTGATGCGGAGTGGCGCGCTGGTGGACTTGTGGCGGCAGCGGCATGGAGGTGTGAGAGAGGGAACGTGTCTGAATTACGTTCACGGTACCTGGTCACGGATAGATCGTTGGTTGGGTACCAGGGATGTGGAGGTCTGGACGAGAGCGGTGGATCATCTCCCTCGCACGCTGCCAGATCACTCTCCGGTTAGTCTGGAGTTGGTTATACCAACTGAACTGCGCCAGTCGGTTATGTGGCAGTTGCCTCGTGGGGCGCTTCGGGATGCGGCTTTTCGGGAGGAACTGCGAGAGGCGATTAAGTTGTATTTTGCCGAGAATCGGGGGTCTGTGAGGTCTCCTGGTACTCTTTGAGAGGCATTTAAGGTTGTTATTCAGGGAGTCTGTCTCTCGAAACAACATGGCATAGTTAAGGCCTTGAGGCGGGAGATAGCTGACATTTAGGGATGGCTTATAGAGTTGGAGAGGCGATTGGCTTCTAGTTGGTCTGGAGAAGTCCTCATGGAGATTCGACAAGAGGTATCTCTGTATGAAGAGGCCTCCCTGAGAGAAATCTGTTTTACTGAGAGATATGCTCAGTCCCGTCGCTACGGGGAGGGCGAGAGAGCCGGGCGTACACTAGCAGATATGCTTCGTAGACCTTGGGCCAGTAACTATGTTACTGAGGTTGTGGATGTTGAGGGCGAGAGGGTGACGGGATCGAGTGGGGTTATGCAAGTGTTTACAGAATATTTCACGTGGCTTTATGCGGCCCCGGCGGGACTGAGTGCGGCTGACGCAAAGGCGTATTTTGAGGACATTGCGCTAGTGTGGTTCGATGAGGCGCACAGGACGTATCTGGATGAACCATTCACTATGGAGGAGATGGCTGCGGCTATTCGTGGTCTGCCTGGTGATAAGTCCCCCGGTGTGGATGGTCTGACCCCAGCGTTTTATAAAGAATATGTGGATATTCTAGCCCCCTGCCTGTTGGAGGTGTATGCGGAGGCTCTGGAGACTGGGTCGCTGCCGGCCTAGCTTCGAGAGGCTTTGATAGTAACAGTCCTGAAGCCTGGGAAGGACCCGACTCGATGTGATTCGTACCGTCCACTTTCCATGATTAATATTGATAATAAAATCTTGGCCAAAATGATAGCGGCGCGATTGCAGCCTCTCCTTCCCAGGCTGGTGTTGCTGGATCAGTCGGCTTCGTCCCTGGGAGGTCTACCTGTCACAACTTGCGCACCTTTTTTGCGGTGGCGGGCTCACTGAAGGCAGAGGATAATGCGGCGGCGGTCTTCCTCGACGCTGCCAAGGCTTTTGATTCCTTGGCCTGGGACTATATGTTTGCCCTTTTAGGCCGTGTAGGACTTAGTGTGCGTTTTGTAAATTGGATCAGATTATTGTATACTCTGCCTACGGCTAAGTTGCGTCTTAATGGTTGTGTGTCGGTTTCATTTCCTGTTGCGCGTGGTACGCGTCAGGGGTGCCTGTTGTCCCCCCTCCTTTTTGCGGCGGTGATGGAGCCTCTGGCGGCGGGGCTGCGACAGAAATATAATGATAGAGGCTTACAGTTCCGACAGACCTATCCTGATATCTCTGTATGCCGATGATATTGCGCTATATGTGCGGAATCCTGGTAAGAATCTGGATATAATGTTAGAGGAAATCGTGCACTTTGGTACCTTTTCTGGCATGACTATTAACTGGTCAAAATCGATGGTTCTGCCTTTGACCTCTAATGTGACAAGATTTGAATCTCGATATCCTCTGGTTTGGGCGGAGGGGCCGGTGCGATATCTGGGTATACAGCTGAGCTGTGATATTGACACGCTTTGGCTTGCTAACTATGGTGCTGCACTGACATGGCTGAAGGGGAAAGTTGAGATCTGGTGGGCCCCACCACTATCGTTGATCGGGCGTATTGCCATAGCAAAGATGGTGGTCCTTCCTAAGTTCCTGTACCTATTTGTGAATCTTCCCCTTCCGCTCACGAGAGGCTACTTATGGTGCCTGCGCTCTGCGCTGATTTGCCTGGCGTGGGCGGGACGTCGAGCGCGCATTTCCTGGGAGAGGCTGACGCTACCGTTTGGATCTGGAGTTATACTATCTCTGTGCTCAGGCGCACTTTGCGTATTACTGGCTGAACCCGATTCGATACTTGCCGCACTTGGCGCCTGAAAGTGACTCCGTGTGGCCGGATGGCTTGATGTGAGCGCTTGGGAGGCACGTTCTGCCTCGAGTTAAGGGAATTGACACGGTGGCATGCACAAGGAGAGCGTGGGGGGTGTTAATGCAGCGATCTGGGGTTACTGCGCCCTTTGCTCCTTCCTTGCCTGTCATGGCGGTGTCTGATGATCAGATGTACCGGGATGGAGGGGTACGCGGGTTTCTCCAAGATGCTGGCTTGACTGAGGTGGGAGATTGGCTGGCGGATGGCCGTTTGCTTGACATCTCTGAGGCGCTGGCTGGCTGTGAGTGTACGGCGTTACAGCGCATGTGTGCTCTTCGGGTTTGTTCCCTTTTGCGGGACCGATTGTTCAGCCCGACTGGGGCCCCCTTGGAGTTTCGCGCTTTGGAGGTTCTCTGCAGTGCGAGGTCACCTAGCAGGTTGGTCACTAAACTGTATAACTGTATGCAAGAGCAGAGGAGTGGCCTCCGGGAATCTTCCAGGATTGCATGGGAGAGAGATTTGGGGAGCCCATCTCGGAAGCTATGTGGCGCGACTGCTGTGCTCATATGAGGGCGATGTCCCTGAATTATAGGCTTAGATTGCTGCACTTTAAATTTTTGCACCGACTATACTATACTCCTGGGGGGGCTCTATTCTTTGGGGTTGCGTGAGGATGCGTGTTGTGCCCGCTGTCGGGCGCCGGATGCAGGTTTTCTGCAGTTGGCGTGGGAGTGTGCGGGAGTCCACGTTTTTTGGGTAGAGGTTTTGCAAGCGATTACTGAGATGGTCGACCTGGAGATACCTGTTTCTCCCAGTGTTGCGCTGCTTGGGTGCATGGAGGAGATTCGGGGGCCGCACAGGCATCTGGGGGTCTGCTTTTGCTGCTGGCCAAGCATAGAGTTGTCATGTGCTGGGGTGGGACGAGAGCGCTGCGTAGATCTGAATGGTTGCGAGATGCCGCCTTTTGTCACGATCAGCTGATGGTTTTCTGGAACTTGATGCCTGAAGGGTCTCGGCCCAAGGATATTTGGGCACCGTTGAATAAATTTTTGGCGGCCCGGAATGAGTAGGTGGAATAGCTGGAGAAGCCCATGCCTGTGCCTTATTCCCCCCCTTGATTGGGTATAATCCTGCGTTAATGAGACGGGCTGGTATAGTTTGGCTATGCGCTCCACCTGCCTTTCTGTCTGTTCTTTCTGTTGTTTCCCCCTCCGCTACGATATGCTTAGTCCTTTGCTGCTTGTAGCACGCCTCCTGGACTGCTGATGTGGACTTTGCTATTCGACAACTGATGGAGGAAACTTGAAGTAGTGTCCCTAGATATTGACGCTTACTGTGAGAATTATTTGTTGACTTCCCCTTGTGGAATGTGACACTGCTGTAATTGAAAGGGGCTGTTGCATACATCATTTGTTGTAATGATGAGGGGGCTGTTTGTGTTAATGTATGTTTTACATGGTAAAAGTTAATAAAATATCCCCAAAAAAACAAAAAAACTAGTAGTACCCCCTTATCAGGAGTGATAAGGACTGGGCCAAATTAAATCCCATGCCAGTTTGGTTCAAGGGTTAGGACAGAATCAGGTGTGGATATACCCGAGTAGAGTGATTTATCAAACAACTGTGCAACTGGGACAGTCAGCCCATTGCCAGGTAAACTAGATCAAGGACTGTGGCAATTCGCCCCTTGTTCTCTGAGCCACAGGTTGAGGCAAAAATAATCGCTTGCCCAGGTGCGCTCGGGGCTGGGAAAGATTCAGCAGACTGTCGTGTTTTTTCTCCACTCTATCCACCTTACAGTTAACTCATTACTTTCAAGAAAGCACTGAACGAACGAGCATCGGGAGACATCTCCTCTCCAGACAGAATTGAGAGGCGTAAACCAAAGAGGGTTTAAACCCCTCAATAATTTATTTTATAAGAGGAGGCTGGTTCGTTTAAAATGTGTAAATTTGGTCTGTCGGTTTGGTTATTTTTTTTAATCAAACAATGATAAATTATCTTGTTTATTAATTGATATAGAATACTGTAGTATTATCGAGTCAAATGTGAACATTTTTCCATACCCTGTTTTTAATCACATGTATTACTGTAAATGATTTTAAGAAATCTAGAAAATGTTATTAATTTAACAGTACCATTTCCCATATATATTGACTATGAAACAGTAGGCATTTCAGTCAATTCCAGTTTCATAAACGCTGGCACATTGCTTACATTGGAATATGTGACAGATCGAACTTGTTATGCTGTTTCTCTTTGTGTCTGAAGTTTGCTCAAATCAGATTTTATGGCGCGCGCGTGTCCGTGCTCTTGGGTGAGAAGTGGGTATAGTATAAATTAGGCACGAGACAGGTCGTGCTCATTTCTCCGCGCTTCTGTTGCACTTCTACCAGAGTGGAGTGTGTATTCAGAGAGTGCGAATCCGCTACGTTTCTCGAGGTAAAGATTGCACCGTGCGTGTTTCAGGGCACTGTACGTTCCTCGTCGCTATCTGCTGACGTAGCACGGCCTCACCAGGGGCGGTGAATTCTGGACAGTGTTCTGACGCTCTGAGTGCCAACAGCCATTTACGCAATTCACCGTGAGTCACGGAGGATTGGGATAGCAATAACTGTTCTTAGGTTACTAGCTGAGCCAATAAAGTAACTTAATAGATGGGATAGCGGCTGAGGTAATATGGCGGCCTTTACCTGCCCCTTTTGAACTAACATGACTTATCTGCCTTTGTTTACTTTAATATTTAGTCAGAGATCGTTAATTCATTCGTAGAACGCATCTGAAAGTGCTTTATATTTATATTTGCTGTTTGAAGTATGTGCAGATGGGACATTAAAATACAGTGGCCCTGATGGAAAACCAGCCAGTTGGCAAATCTAATGGTGCTCATAATTGAGGCCCTACATATTTAAATACCTTGGCCTCTGCTTCACAAAACTAAAACCTCACTATACAGCCAATTCACCTAACCCAAACTCTCCCCAATCCCCTCCCCTGCCCCCACCCCACTCCCTTTAATCTTAACCTTGCCATCTCTTAATACCTTCATCCTTTAATACTGTTTTCCCTGTCAAAACCATTTTGTATCCTTAACCGGGTCCTGATGCAACATAACAAATGAACTTGCAACTAGCGTAACTCCTAATGCCAAGTTTCCTTCATGACTGTCCTGTCCTGCTGTTGTCCACCTAGTGTACTTCCAGGTTCGCTATCCGTACCTATTTTCGTTGGCATGTGAGCTCTCTCTGCCTCTGCCTTCCCCAAGCGACAACCGAAACAAGATCAACCCCATGCACCCGCCCTCCTAAAAGGAAGCCTTAGAATCACCACACTTCCCTTACTCCTGAGCCTCCTTTCCCCTGTACATAAGGGGTGGGAGGGCAGGACAAAAATCTCACTAACCCTACCGCCCACTGTGTCACTTGGGACAAAATGGTGCCCTTGGTATAAAATAGCGCCTTCAAATACCTGGCACCCCCCAGACCAAAACACCCAACGTGGCTGTACCACCTTCCCCAAAATTCCCGGGGGGGGGAAGACCTCTCTTTGCTTGGCAGTCACCCCGTGACCCCATTACGATTCCAACAAGGCAAATATACTAGCTCTGGTCAAGACTGACAAAACATGTACTACTGGGCAATAGTAAACATAGTTAAGCACCATTCACCTCTCACCCCAGTAAGTATCTAATGAGGGAGAAGTCTGTGTTTTTTGTGACAGATGATCCCATTGGAGCTGTAGAGGAGAATCATTTTGGGGATGGTTAGATTTGCCATCTGATCTCATTGAAGCATCAATTGAGAGTGTGAAAATGATTCAGAAGCAGGTAGCATCCTCCAAATGAGCATTGGTAGGAAGGTTGGAACCATGTAACAGTTACTTTTGTGATGACAACTACATAAAGGGCCAATTGAATACAAGTGTACATGTACATGTGTACATGTTCCATGGTTTGAGGTGTGGTGTCTAAAAGAGCAGAGCCTAATTTAATGGGCCCATAAGAGCTTTGCACACTTCAATTTTATCTCACTATAAATTCAACCAATTCTCCTCAAACTATGCTATTTAATGACTACCCTGAAGTGCTGTATGTGGCATCAACAGGCCTAGGGATGTCAGGTCTAGATTCCACTATGTGCGGAGGGCTAGTGTTAAGTGCCTTCAGGATTTTAGATTAATGGAGTATGTGAGATATTTGACTGGATTCATTGTTAATTTCATAGCTTGCAAATCAAATCAAAGCCAAATGGAATTATATTGCAAGTCAAATTTTTATTTCCATGTATCAATGTTGTCAAAACTCATCAATCAATTATATTACCTTAGAAGTAGAATAATCGAAGCCAAATGGAATTATATTGCAAGTCAAATTTTTGTGCCATGTATCAATGTTGTCAAAACTCATCAATCGATTATATTACCTTAGAAGTAAAATAATTATTTAAACAAATATATTTGTTTACACTTTTTTCATATGTGAATATTTGGGCGAACACCCTATTTGGTTGTGACCCAATAAAAAGAACATAATCCTAGCACTGATTGACATACAGCAGTCACAGTATGGGACATACACATGGAATCCAAAATATTGCAAAAAAAAGTGTACAGATGCAGCCCCTAAGCTTTCAGTATATTGTGTTGCAGGAAATGCCTTCTGAAAAGTGATTCATGCAGCTTTGAGTAAAAACAAAGAGACTTGCACTCAGTGCTTAACAAAATCATTGCTAACAACAAGGTATGATACCAAACCATACAAATATAACTGACCTGGTGTGCACTTGGATTTTCTGGGGGCTGGAGCACCAGACCCGAATGTACCAGCTATAAAATCCACCTGGTTACATTTCTTTGAGAATGGGCTTTAATAAATCCAGGTAATGTTCTCCTGCCCCCATTCAACCGCCTTCTAAGGCAAGAAGGTGCATTTTAATGCTTCCACCACCCCCATCTTCTCTCAGCCCTCCCACAACATATACCAAATCTTCAGAGGATGTGGTAATTGTGTGTGTGTTAAACACCACCGAATTGTGATTTATTTATTTTTTTCACAAAGATGAGAGTCTGCTCACCTTATGGCTGCACCAAATAAAGAGGATTTACCAATCGCCCACACATAAGAAAGAGAGACTTTGTCCCATTAATTAATTCTCAACTGTTTTATTCCAAATAATGGCAAGTTCAATGCTACTTCCAAACAGGAAATGTCTATCCGTTTTCGGCTTACGCCTTCTACTGGACTTAAATATATATATATTACTGGAAGATGAAGGATAACAAGAAAATAACAGCCAGCCAGGGCAAAAATATGGATCCCAAAGGATGCAATGAGTCACAAGAAAATGTAATATCCAAGAAAGAAGTGACTCAAACAGATGATCTCACCAAAGAACAAAAGCCCAAATGATTGAATGCACTTATTGAGGTCATGCTACAAACAGCTCCAGCGGTCTGTCGCAAAAGCATTGTATACAATTCACTTCTTACTCATGGTTAAATGGATTTCTAGTCATTCTGTGTTTCCTGTTTTTTATTGGGGTCCTTCAAACCTGATGTTTCTCACTTTCCAAGCCTTTCTGGAGCAGAGCTTGTTTACCTCTACATTTGAGTAGTAGTGCTGTAGCCTGTCACTGAAAACATCATGGAATTACTTTTATTATATTTCATGACTTGTTTAGCACTCCCTTGGGACTGCATGTCTTGAAATTCAAAGTGTGCTTATGCTCTTCACTTTGCTCTTGCCCAACTCACCCCATCTCTCTCCTCCAACTCCTCCTCCCTCCCTGCTCTTCTGAGGTGTTCCCATTGCCAAAAGGCAGCCTTGAAAATACCCTAGATGTTCTTACCGTGTCTCTCACGGCCCCCGGTCTCTCCTGATGCTTCACCACAGCATGCCAAGTGCCAGGTGGCAGGCATGGCAATAACCTAGCTGTTGTCCCACCACACTATCCAGTTCTGCTCGTCTCAAAGGCTGTGGCCATTCCTGGCTTTGCAAGTGCCTGAGGCTTTTAATCTCTGTCAGAGTTATGAAAGCCAAACGTCACAACTAGCTATCTGAAAAATATAGAAACAATAAAAACATTTTTTAAAATAGGCAGTCAGGCATTGGTGAACCTGTTTATGTTACATCTCACACTGAAAAAGTGAATCCATTTGGCTTTACCAATGTTTTTATCCACCTGCAAGCAAAATTCTTCACTAAAGGCTAACGAATAATTCCTTTTGTCACTATCTTGTGGCATCAACAGGTGTCGAAAGTCTAAGGAAGCTGAGTCAATTAGGCGCCAGCCCATCAGAGCAACAAGGATGCACTCTGGTGTTATTTTGATAGTTGGCCAATAGATAAACCCTGAGAAGAAATTGTTTTACTTTCTTAAGTTCTAAAAAAAACAAGCTTCCTAAAGAACAGTGGAAAAAACGTGTGTAATCCTGCTATGCCACTAGGACAACGACGGAGAGTAAGATACCTTTATTTTCTGCGTTTAAGATATCAGGGGAAAATAACATTAATTTAATATACATGACGCACATAACAATGCAAAACACATTGCATTGGGGAACGCGGCGGCCATCATGAAAGTATAGAAATAAATGTTTTCATTGCTTTTATACTTTTAATGTAGCTGGTCGAGTACTAGTAAAAGCTGATTGTGTCGCACGTTCAACATTGGCAAAGCAAATCTGATTGACTTTGCCAATGCTTGTTGCGACCTGTCAATAACCCACCTTCAAATTATTCAGTAAAAGATAATAAATTATTATTTTTGTCATAGCGTCCTGGAAGAGTACAGATGTCATATGACAAAGAGTCAGCTGAATATGGACCCACGTCTGCTCCTGACTGGACTGTCCATCAGGGAAAAAAGATGCGCTCTGTGTGTCATTTTACTAGTCGGCCTTCAGATAAACTAAGATAAAGTGTTTTTCTTTCTCAAGCTCTAAAAAAAGATAAAGACCTTCCGAATGAAAAGTGAAAAAAATGTGTGTGTGATACTAATACAATATTGAGGGAAAATAAGATAACTTTGTCTTCTGTGGTTAAGATAGGGAGGAAAATACCATCTCTAGTGAGTGCATATTGTATTCAACGTGTTGTACTAACGTAATACTATTAGCAAGGCCATACAACACACAACACACGCGTATTTGTTGTTGGCATATGATTCTAACAGTTATTTGCTACCCATAATAAAAGAATGAGTTCAAATCTGCCAGAACCAAATTTAGCTTGAAATTACATCAGAGTGTTGACCTAGGACCCGTAACCCACTGAGGGGCATATTTATACTCCGTTTGCGCTGAATTTGCGTCGTTTTTTTCGACGCAAATTCGACGCAAAACTAACTCCATATTTAAACTTTGGCGTTAGACGCGTCTAGCGCCAAAGTTCATGGAGTTAGCGTCATTTTTTGGCGTGAACACCTTCCTTGCGTTAATGATATGCAAGGTAGGCGTTCCCGTCTTAAAAAATGACTCCGATGCATATGCGTCGTATTTATACTCCCGGGCAAAAATGACGCCCGGGAGTGGGCTGGACTAAAAAACCCACATTAGCGCCGGATTTTAGCGTCTGGGTCAGGGCAGGCGTTAAGGGACCTGTGGGCTCAGAATGAGCCCAGAGGTGCCCTCCCCTGCCCCCAGGGA
Organism: Pleurodeles waltl; assembly: GCF_031143425.1. Classification (NCBI taxonomy): domain Eukaryota; kingdom Metazoa; phylum Chordata; class Amphibia; order Caudata; family Salamandridae; genus Pleurodeles; species Pleurodeles waltl. The sequence goes on along the minus strand of NC_090445.1, from coordinate 1,568,572,932 downwards.
CACCCCCTGCCACCCTTGCCCACCCCAGGAGGACACCCAAGGATGGAGGGACCCACCCCAGGGACATTAAGGTAAGTTCAGGTAAGTATTTTTTTTTTATTTTTTTGGTGGCATAGGGGGGCCTGATTTGTGCCCCCCTACATGCCACTATGCCCAATGACCATGCCCAGGGGACAGAAGTCCCCTGAGCATGGCCATTGGGCAAGGGGGCATGACTCCTGTCTTTGCTAAGACAGGAGTCATTTCAATGGGGGTTGGGCGTCGTAAAAAAATGGCACAAATCGGGTTGAGGCGATTTTTTTGCTTCAGCCTGACTTGCACCATTTGTGGACGCCCATACGCCATTTTCCTCCTACGCCGGCACTGCCTGGTGTACGTCGTTTTTTTTAACGCACACCAGACAGCGCCGGCGGCTAACGCCGGCTAACGTCATTGATTAAATACGGCGCCCGCATGGTGCTTCAGAATGGCGTTAGCCGGCGCTAATTTTTTTGGCGCAAAACTGCGTTAGCGCAGTTTTGCGTCAAAAAGTATAAATATGGCCCACAGTTCTTTGACCAGAAAAGGAACTGGTGACCAGCAGGTGACACAAGGGTCTCTGCAACAACCACGTTACCCCCACTTCAAGCTCAATTAAGAGCGCCTCGGAGTAACGGGTGCTCTTTATTGCAAATGTGAAATATAAATACTTTGGGGTTCGGAATCTAATGGTTGCGAAAATAACATGCACTATCCCATATTTATACTTTTTTAGCACCGCGTTTGCGCCGCTTTTTGACGCAAAAACGGCGCAAACTTACAAAATCCAATTGTATTTTGCAAGTTTGCGCCGTTTTTGCGTCAAAAAATGACGCAAATGCGGCGCTAAAAAAGTATAAATATGGGCCATATGAGTATTCCACCCTTGTAATGCGGAATTATATGTAGATTTTGGCACTTTATACATCGAAATCTGCATTTGCCAGTATTTACCTGGCCTTTTAACTGGGTAAGTACAAACAGGTTTGTCCTGCCAATATTTACGTAGAGAAAACTATGAGGGGTCGAAAAACTCCGATCCACTCGTAACTGCACACCCGTGGAAATAGAGGTTTGCATAACAGAGACGTTAAACATCTTACAAGCATAGGATCTCCTGTCATGCAGGTCCCCCCAGTGCTGTGCAGCAGACACATTAGTTGCCTAAGCTAGTCTATGTTGATAAAAGCCTGTGACCAGCAGATAACACACAGATCTTCTCTGCAAGTGCAATAATCACATAACAAATATTTCCAGATGCATACCATTAAGCTTGCCAGACACATATCGATGTCAGTTTTAAAATGCGTTGGGTTTGAGACCAATAAACTAAGCCAGCGGAGCTTTACTGTACCATTTCTTCTGGTTGTCAATTTATTTTAAGGCAGGGATTCCCTCGCCCCTTTCTGCTACCCCATTCCCAAATTTTTGTATTTCCAGTGTGCTTTTTCCACAGTTTCAGCACTGGAGAAGATATTATTCATGTGAATACACAGTGAGTAGGATGCTACCTAAGGGACTTCTACACACGAGCTCACTCTTGCAGCTTCCCAAAAAACTTCGGCACCCCAAAGTCTAAACATATAGGAGGCCATGTTTCAGTAGATTCACTATCCGCCCATGCACTAATACCCATGTGAAGTATGGCTAAGTATGTGGAAGAGCAGACAACCCTTTCTCGAAATGATACTCAGAGCATATACTCTACGCAGTGGTAAGGTCTTAAAGGTCAAAAAGCTGGCAGCTATATCTGCTATCCTGCTAAATAAATACTTTCTGTCACCAAAGACATAGACTATATGACCCTTTTCCCCTACCATACACAAGGTGCATACTCACGACACCCAGACTGTGTTACTTTGGGCACACCTCAAGTCATTGTGCAAAAAAATCAAGGAAATCCAGACTTCAAGTTGATAAATAATATTTTTCAAATTCTGGATGAAAGGGAGATAACATGGTAAATACCTGAGACTAACATTTCTTTGCTCTGTTAACAAAAAACACAGTAGTCAGCAGTGGAAGACTGGCTACACTCACAGTGTATAGGTGGGCTCGACAGCCACATTTTGTAACTTAATGTAAAAAATGTTCAGCCTGATCTTTAGTTTGGGACTATGACCAATTGTATACCAACCACAGACTATGCATAACTTCTGTCTTTATAACATTTGTTTTTCAAAAATAGGCTTTCTGCTTTGGAGCCAGCTCTTACACACCATTATTTTATATGTTCAATAAACATTCCATGGCCCTATGCCTCCTTTCTGTCAACTTTTCCACTTCTTTCCACTTTTTATTTTTCATGGCTATCTCAAAAAGCAATAAATCTGCATTCTGCGGGAATTATTTTGCACTGTTATTTCAGCAGTGCAGCAGAAGAAACAATTTCCCTTCACTCCATGCCAAACTCTTTACCTTGTGGCAGCTGCCACTGGAACAGGGGAAGCAACTTCCGAAAAAAATCTCATTACGTTTCTAGACTCATCAGCCACTAATAATACCATACATCCACACGCAACCTCAGCACTCTTCCCCATTCTGCCAGTACCACTAATCTTCTTGTGGTCGCAAGTGGATACTGGAAATAGTCCCCCAAAGTGTGTTTACCTTTCCAGTACTCACATTAGAAGCATCCCTGTTTTCTTCTAACACATCATACGGGGGGGCATATTTATACTCCGTTTGCGCCGAATTAGCGTCGTTTTTTTTGACGCAAATTCGGCGCAAAACTAACGCCATATATATACTTTGGCGTTAGACGCGTCTAGCGCCAAAGTATGGGCAAATAGCGTCATTTTTTTGCGTGAACGCCTTCCTTGCGTTAATGAGATGCAAGGAAGGCGTTCCCGTCTAAAAAAATGACGGCGACGCAAATGCGTCGTATTTATACTCCTGGGCAAAAATCACGGCCGGGAGTGGGCGGGGCAAAAAACCCCGCATTTGCGCCACTTTTTAACGCCTGGGTCAGGGTAGGCGTTAAGGGGCCTGTGGGCTCAAAATGAGCCCACAGGTGCCCTCCCCTGCCCCCAGGGACCCCCCCTGCCACCCTTGACCACCCCAGGAGGACACCCAAGGATGGAGGGACCCATCCCAGGGACATTCAGGTAAGTTCAGGTAAGTATACATTTTTTTTTTTTTTTTTTTGGGTGGCATAGGGGGGCCTTATTTGTGCCCCCCTACATGCCACTATGCCCAATGACCATGCCCAGGGGACATAAGTCCCCTGGGCATGGCCATTGGGCAAGGGGGCATGACTCCTGTCTTTACTAAGACAGGAGTCATGTAAATGGCGTCTGGGTGTTGTTAAAAATGGCGCAAATCGGGTTAAGACGATTTTTTAGCGTCAACCTGACTTGCGCCATTTTTAAGACGCCCTAGCGCCATTTTTCCCTACGCCGGCGCTGCCTGGTGTATGTGGTTTTTTTCCACGCACACCAGGCAGCGCCGGTCTGCTTGCGCCGGCTAACGCCATTCAATAAATACGGCGCCCGCATGGTGCTTCAGAATGGCGTTAGCCGGCGCAAAAATTTTTGACGCTAAACTGCGTTAGCGCAGTTTAGCGTCAAAAAGTATAAATACGGGCCGGAATGTTTTGCAAAACTCTATAAAAGACCACATTGGTTTGTATAGTGGACTGTCACCAAGGGCGTAACTTACTCAGTGAGATTCGGGTGGTGTGAATCTCAAATTTCCCAACTAAAATATCAGTGGCGGCAACATGAATAGGTGAGATGGTTAAGGTTTGTGATGAGCTGTTACCATGAGGAGCAGCGTCAGTACTGGTTTGCATTAAGTAGACATCTGGGGCTGATATAGAGTTTGGCAGACAGGCTACTCCTTCGCAACAGCAACAGAGTACCCTGTCTGCCAAACTTAAGGTCAGCCCTCCTGACTTTGTGTCTGGCCGACCACAAGATCTATGCCAACTGTGTAAAATGTATTTTGTAAGTGTGAAACTACTGACAGAACCAGCGAGTAGGGACCATCGGAAGCAAAGCCATCTGACTGTGCGTCCTATTTAGAGTGGAGAGGTGGGTGGCTTTTTTTTTTAATTGCCTTCTACCGCCAGGCTTTTGCTGGCAGTGAGAATCAGTAAAACAAAAACTAAAATGACCCTCACACCAGGGGAAATAGCTACTGTAGTGTGGGGTTATTGTTTTTTATTTTTCAAAAACAAACCCCCACTTTAGGAGTTTGATTTTGAAAAATAAAAAAATGTGGAAAACGTTTGAAGGCTGGCCTTCATGTTTCACAGAGCCATCCATCAAAGTTTTCCTACATTGATAGGAACCACCATGACTGGGGTTTCTGCCAACATATAGAGATGTCCGCTAGGCAGACAGCCATCTCTAAATTTTGCGGGCACAGTAAAGTTAGGGGGGCTAATGTAAAGTCCTCCATCCCCCATCCCTTTACCCCACCCACCAAACCCTAAATCAAGCCCTTTATCTAGAGTGGCACTGTGGGTGAAATTCAATGGTTTGGAATGCTACTCCAAATGATTCCTAGTGGTTGTACTATTTGCAAGCATTTGTCCTATCACCTTTTGAGTGTTTGGTTGCCAGTAGTATGCATTGAAACCTGAGCCTTATGTAGCTTTCCAAGCCTAATATTGCCATTTTATGTGAATTCTAAAAAGTAGTATATTTTCATTAATTCAACAAGTAGTTCTGTGGGTGCATGTACTGTGTTTTTGGCAAACTGGCCACTATATATATTTAGGTTCCTAATTCACAAAGTGAACACATTATAGACTCCCAGGGATATCAGAATGGTAAGAAAAACCAACAGAGTCACATCAAACCCAACTGCGGGCTCCCAGACCTAATTGCCAAGCCAAAAAAGTATTTATTAGGGGGATGCCACACCCCAAACAACTTCCCTGAAGCTGCACCCCTGTCTGTCACAGAAGAGTCACTCTAAAATTAGCAGAAGACAGGCAACTCAAAACTGAGGGACGGTCCCAGAATATAAATATATGAATTACCTCTTAGTGTCTGTCTGTCTGTCTGTCTGTCTGTCTGTCTGTCTGTCTGTCTGTCTGTCTGTCTGTCTGTCTGTCTGTCTATCTATCTATCTATCTATCTGTCTATCTATCTATCTATCTATCTATCTATCTATCTATCTATCTATCTATCTTTCTTTCTATCTATCTCTCATTGTCTTGCTTTCCTCTTTCTCTCTCTCTACATATATATATATTACCCACTGGCGGTTTCCATAAAAAAAGCATTTTTTGACCTGCCTACATCTTTGGCTCCATATGACGAATCTTCACGAAATTTTCCCCCAAAAAGCGGGCTGGTGACTCTTGTTGTGCACAGAAAGTTTTAGGGTGATCCGTCAAGTGGGGGTTTGAGAAAAAGGGGGGGTCAAAAACATGTGTTTTCCATACTCCCATAAAAGTTTTGAACACAACTACAGCCCGAACCACTGGACGGAATTACACCAAATTTGGCAACAAGGTAGCTTTTGGTACGCAGATCTTTGTTATTTGGTATAAATTCATTCAGCAGTTGTTGAAAGGTTAAAGGACATCCAAATCTGTATATTTGTGGCAACGAATGCTTTGCGAACAATAACTAGCTCATGCAGAGATCTGCAAAGCTCTGATTGCTGCCAACATTTCAGACAGGAAGTATTGGCAGCCATCTTGGGACTCTGCTTCAATCCCACAAAGAAAGTAAAAAAATAAGACAAGGGCGCAGGGTAGAGTCACCCTGACCCCTTAGCTCTGGTGCTGGGATCCCAGAGGTACCCCGCCAGGGGCTAAAAAACACTTTTATTTTGTACATCGCAAATTCATGGAAAAAATACAAGTTCAGGTTCCCGTGCTTGTTTTTAAAAAGCCCCTGGGCTGGACCAGGTCCCAGGGGTCCCCCTCCTAGGGCAGTTTTATGCCTCGGGGACTGCCATCTCTCAGAGCTAAAGCATTTATGTATGGGGGGCTGCTACCTCCCCAGGGCCAATGTGATATTATATACAGCTGGGTTCGCAGCCCTGGGGACTGCCTCCTCCCCAGGGCAAACAATCAGTTGTGCGTGGGGGGCTTCAAGGCCCCCCCTCAGCTCCGGGGACCACCACCTTGCGGGAGCTAAAATAAAACAATGAGAGAGTGCAGCCCCGGAGGCCCCTACCTCACAAGGGCTATACATATAGGAGGGGGGTCATGTGAACCCCCTGGAGGAGCCAATGATGGCCCTGGGGACCACGAAGCCCCAGGACTGGCTCCTGCTATGTTCCAGGGTGCCCACCCCCAGGACATATAGCTGTTTGCTTTTACTTGGTGGGAGCTGACAGCTCCCACCAAGCATAAGCAAACATAACTCAGTTTTCTGCAAGTGAGAGCTGTCAAACAGCTCTCACTTGCAGAAAGCAGAGTTTTCATCTGTTTCCATGCAAGCAAACACGCATGCAGGGAAACAGATGAACACATTGCTCCCACACAAACATTGCTAGTTAAAGCAGCTCCCTGCTTGCGGGAGCAATGCTGGCTCCCGCAGGATGTGGGAAGCCGCCTAGGACCGAGGTGGCCTTGCGGCTCCCCTCATGGTCCTTTCATCATTTCATGATGGGATGGAAGAGAGCGAAAGAGAGAGAGATTGTCATTGCAATGGCTACTCCATGCAATGACTTCAAAGCGTTAAACTATCAAGATGTTAGGTTCGAACGTTAGAGTAACGTTCTGATGGACAGCAGACCATGGTCACTTCTGGCCTAGTGATAAAGCTCTTGGCTTGTCGCTCAGTAGTCTGAATGTTCAAATCATTGTGTCTCTTGGCAATGTGTTTGTTTATTTTCCAGTGTTTTGACTGTCAAACATTCCTAGTGATGTACCATTTCACTCCTTTTCCCCCTCAAAATCCGTGGGTTGAATGTCATAGCTAAGTTTGGACGTTGCGCAGTCACCTCTGGCCTAATGGTTAAGGTCTCAGATATGCACATTGAAGGTTAAGGGTGCCAGTCTAGGGTAGTCTGTGGTAATTTCCTGCTTTAGTTTCCTTTCAACTAAAGTTATTTAAGCTAAGTTACGTGCTGGAAGGTGAGCTCACTGTTTTTAATTGACAAAAACATTTTTCTTTTCAATTAGTCCGGAAATATCTCATTCTAAGTATGTCATTCATCAAAGCATAATAAATCGCTTTCTCTCTAAATCACTCATTTTCCCTCTCTCTCTCTCTCTCTCTCTCTCTCTCTCTCTCTCTCTCTCTCTCTCAGGGTTGGCCGCAGAGACTGGCCATAGGCCAAGCCCTGCAGCCAACCCCACTGTGCATGGCCTTTGGCCATACACAGTGCAAGGTTGGGTGGTGATAGGGGTTTGGGCACAGGGACTGCATGGCAGTGGTTGACTTAACGTATAGAAATTAAAATTACTTTATGTTAAAAAAAAAACATAGAAATTCACTGAAAAAAACAAAGGTAACATGGATGTTATAGTTAGGAAATATAATTTGAAAAACCTGTAGAAATTCACTTTAAAAACCCAAGACTACAGGCAGGGACTCTATAGTTAGGTTCACATTGTAAATGTACAACACCATAGATAAATATATATATATATATATATATATATATATATATATATATATATATATATATATATATATCTACTGGTGGTTGCTAGTAGGTAGTTATAGTTAGGACCATGTTTCCATAGGAAAAGCGTTTTTGACTTGCCTATCTCTTTGGCTTAGTTTGACGAATCTTCATGGAATTTTCCAAAAAAGTGTGTTGGTGATTCTTGTTGTGCATGGAAAGTTTCGGGGGTGATCCTTCAAGCAGGGAATGAGAAAAGGGGCGAGGGTTAAAAAAAAGTGGATTTCCCATACTAATTCGCATAGGAATTTTGGACACGACTACAGCCCGAACCTGTGGACGGAATTACACCAAATTTGGCAGAAAGATAGATTATATTTTGCAGATTTAGCTTTTTGTTATTTAGTGTAAATCCATTTAGTAGTTGTTGGGAAGTTTAAGGAAATCCAAATTTGTATATCTGTGGCTGGGACAACTTTGCGAATAATGACAAGCTCGTGTAGGGAAATGCAGAGCTATGATTGGCTGCAAACACTTCAACTAGGAAGTGTTAGCAGCCATCTTGGGACTGGGCTTCAGCCGAGTCCCACAAAACAATTGAAAAAAAAGAAAAGGGCCCAGGGTAGTGACACCCTGACCCCTTAACTCTGGTGCTGTAGTCACAGAGGGACCCCACCAGAGCTAAAAAAACACTTAAAAAATTTTTTTTGCCACAAATTTCTGATGATGTGACAACATTTTTATTAAAAAAAACAGGCACAGGCTCACACACTTCTTTTATTGAAGCCCCAGAGTGTGCCAGGTCCTGGGGGCATGTTAAAAAAAAGAAGGGGGTCACGTGGGGCCCCCCTCCAAGGACATTTTTATATCCCGGGGACAACCTCCTTCCGGGGGCATATTAATTTTAGGTCCACCACCCCCGGGGGCTAAATACATTGTGAATGCAGCGGGGCCATGCCCCCCCCCTCAACCCAAGACATTGGCCCTCATTATGATCCTTTGATCTTAAGACCGCCAGGGTCGTGGTGGCGGTTGGACCGCTTCCAATGCGTCAGTCTGACTGCCACATTACGACCACAGCGGTTTAGTTAGGCTCACATTTTAAATGTACAAAACTATAGAAATTCACCTGTTATAGTTAGACTTATCTCAACTAACTATATCTTGTGCCTTAAAGTACTATAACTCCCGCCCTTTACATGTACTGCTAATTACCCTACAAATTACGACACTCATGACATCTTTGATAACATCATTGATAATATCAGTGTGATATTTGCAAAAAAATGTTTGATGAAAAAACTGTACATATCGAGGGCGCGAGTTATAGTTACCTTAGAGCACGAGTTATAGTTAACTCCAACTATAACAGGTGAATTTCTATGGTTTTGTACATTTAAAATGTGAGCCTAACTATAGCGTCCCTGTAACCATTGTTTTTTTTTTAAGTTAATTTCTATGTTTTTCTTTTTAATTCTATTTCCTAACTATAACGTCCCTGTAACTTTTGTTTTTTTTAGTGCGGGTGCATAAATATATATATATATATATATATATATATATATATATATATATATATATATATATATATAAACACACACAGATATATAGAAACACCACACAGATATATATAAACACACAGACACAGATATATATATATATTAAAGACACAGTCGCATCCAGGTAGTTAAGGCTGACACCACAATTCATAGGAACTCCTGAATTTAGGGCTACATGTACTTACGTTTTGCGAGTCGCAAATTGGTCGCAGCGCTATTTGCGACCGTGCAAAAAGCGAAATGGTATGTTCCAATGCCATTTCGCAGTCACAAACAGCAATGCGACCAATTACAGACTTGTAAAATTTGCAACTTGATTTTGTGACTCGCAAATAAGAAATCTCAATTTGCGGCTCACAAACTGCATGTAAAAGGCAGTCGCAAATTGCGAATAGTCGCAAATAGCCTGTTTTGCACACCCAGATTAGCACTGATTCCAAACAGGTGGTAATCAAAACCAAAGTTTAAAAGCAGACCCAGAAGGCATCTGGGTTTCTCAAAATGGCTGCACTCTACATGATTGCATGGAGGAGGAGAATCCAGGCTGCCCAGCAGAGAAGGAGGAGGCTGACACAAGAGAGGTTATACAGAACCAGGCAGACCATATTTCAACAGACTAAGGAGGAAATATATGTAAAATACAGCAGCGCAATTATCTTAGAGATTATTGAACTGCTGAAACCTCAGCTAGAACAGCCAGACTTTTCGCAGCTGCTCTATCCCCACATATGAGCAAGTGCTCTGCTCACTGCACCTCTTGGCCTCGGGTAGCTACCAGGGGGTGATTGCTGTTGCTGGTGGGATTTCCCAAAGTGCCCTGTCACAATTCTTTAGACGGTTCTTAGATGCCATACTCACACACACATCTCCAGAGACATATACCTTCCCAGGAATAAGGAGGAAATACACAACACCAAATTGGACTTCTACAGAATTGCAAACTTTCCCAATGTAATAGGGTGTGTGGACGGGACACATATACCCATTTGCCCACCTGCAAATCTGGAATTTGTGTTCCGCAATAGGAAATGTACTCACTCACTCAACATCTACGTGGTATGTGATGCCCATAATGTAATAACTGATATAGTGGCAAAATTTCCAGGGAGCACACATGATGCATACATTCAGGCACAGTGGGATACACCAACGCCTAGGACGTGGGGAGTTTGTTGAAGGATATTTATTAGGTACTGTGTAGTACACACCGATGTCTCAAATACATGTCACTGCATAACCACGTGAAGCCATGCTCATATCTGCTGTTTTGTTACACAGGTGACAGTGCATATGCTCTGAGGCCATGGATACTCACACCATACCTAATACCTGCCAATCAGAATGAGAGGTGCTACAACATTGGACATCGGTGAACCAGAACCGTCATTGAGAGGACCTTTGGCATGTTGAAGTCACGTTTTCGATGCCTGCACAAAAGTGGAGTGGCACTCCAGTATGCCCCAGAGACTGCATGCAAGATTGTGGCGGCATGTGCCATCCTACACAACATAGCAACCAGACGTGGGCTACATCTCACTCTAGATGACACACATTCGGAGGATGAAGAGCAAGAGCCACCACACCGACAGCTTGGGGATGATAGCATCGCAATGGAGGGCAGACGGAGACGGGACCACATTACAACTCACTACTTTGGCAGGTATGTGGCAACCGTTACAGCATTCACAAATGTAAGACACACATAGCCAGGTTGTGCAACAAAAAATATCCCTTTAATGTCAGGAGTGTACTAATGAACTGTTGACGTTTAGATAGCAGTAAAAACGTAAAATGTAACAATGTCTGACACATTTACATCATGTGCCTCAGGCAAATCCCAGATAAGCAAAATCACACCCTCCTGCGACTACGCCCACCATGGCCCGTTCATGGTTGGTCCCCTGATGGCTGGCGGGCACTGCTACTCCGCAGTGTGCGTGCATCTGAGGCAGACACGCTGCTCACGCTGGAGATGTCCCCACTGTCCTGACGGGTATCACCAATGCCCCTTGCTGTCTGGGTGGTCTGTATGAGGTCCACTGCATGACTGATGTGCCCTAGTCCCCTTGCTACATCTCTGGCAAAATGCCCAAGTTCCACCTGCAGCGTAACAGTGCGACTTGACAGGCAGTAAGTTGTGGTTGCAAGGTGGCCAATCGACTGACTGAGCCAGTCCAAACGGGCAGCAGTGTTGCGCTCTCTGCGTCTTGCCTGGGACTGATCCGCTACCATTTCCCTGCACAGGTCATTGATGGCGGTGGTGAGGTTTACCATGTTGTTGTTCATGTTGGTAAATTCTGTGTCAACATTGGTAAATCCCTGTGTGATGGTCTGTTGCAGTCTGTGCAGGTTCCTGTTCATCAACCGCATTTGTTTATTTTGCAGGCAGTGACTGCTCAGAAGGGATGCCTCCAGTCCTAGGAATTGTTCATCAGTGACATCCTCCTCACCAGCTGACTATGTTTGACAATGCCATCTCCGCCCAGACCCAGATGTTCTATGTGGCCGACTCACACTTATCTGTGGCCCCTTTGTCAGGTTTCCTGTCTCAGTGTCCCCATCTGTCTCCTCGGTGGTCTCACGTGTATGGTGGACAAGTGGTGTGGTCATCACTCCCCTGCAGATATGCTGGCTGCCTCGTCTGCTTTGATGGTGGCAGCTTCTTCTCCCTTCACACTAGGGTCATCTGGGGAACTTGTGGGAGACCTGTGGGACACAGGGGATACACTTCGGGCCATATGTATGAAAGCTTTTTCCCATAGACACATAATGGGTAAAATCCTTTCGTACATCTGGCCCTTAGTGCCTCTCAGATGTGTGGTGTATCAAAATAAATATTCCTCAAAATTTTGACTACTGTACTACATTGCCCATAATGCATTGTTCTGTAGGTTGCAATATCGGCATGGAACAAATTTGGATGATGCATGCATTTGTGTACTGTGGTTGTGTGCATGGTGCATTGAATGGTGTACATAAGTGAGATTTGCTACATACTTTTGTATGTTCCTGGTGCTGAACTGTCCAGGTCCCCAATTCCTACAACAGCCTCCGGCTCCAGTATGGTCTCCACCATTCTCTCTATGGCTGTAGGAGGTGGTACTGTGGATGGCCCTCCACCAGTTCCGTGCGCCTCCCTCATCCGCTCTGCCACCCTTTCTTTTGTCCTGGACATGAGGTCGTACCGCCTTTTGCGGACCTCATCAATGGTGCGATGGCTGGCTCCAATCACATTGATCTTACTCTAAATGTCCAGCCAGATCTTCTTCTTCTGTGTGTCAGGGACACTCATTGCTGCCTTGCCAAACAGGACCTCATGGTGCAAGCAGCACTCCCCAGTCAGGCCCTCCAGCTTCTTATCAGAGAATTTCAGTTTTCTCTTCCTCCCTGCAGTGGGTGTCTCCTTGGTCTGAGTTGACATGGCTGCAGTTGCTCCTCTCACCTTGGTGTGCCTCTGCTGTCTGTGCTGGGTAGACTCCTCCCAGTTCCAGTGGGGGTACTTCCTGGTTCTGATGTCATCTCTCAGAACAGGAAGTGTGTTTTCTTCTTTTTTTTGGCACCTGCCCGCAAATTGAGACACAGTCGCAATTTGCGCCTCTGGGCCACACTCATGTGCATTTTGCGAAATCGCAATTTGCGATTTCACAAATTGCGATGCAACTCCGCACCGAATCGCAAAATGGAATCGCGATTTGTACTTACATCACGTTTTGTGAGTCGGAAATAGCAATTTCGAACTTTCAATTCTCCAGCTTCGTACATGTAGCCCTCAAACCCTTAATAATTTTGCCTACCTTGGACCAACACTGACCAAATTTGGTTGCAAGAGCTTTCAGGATGCAAGCGTTCAGCATGTCAAAGATTCTGCAGATTGGGAAATCGACTCAGAAGGTATAAGCCAGTCCCACAATTTGTTAATTCTCAAATTCACATTCATTTTGCCATACACAGCTTACATTGAACAAATCTCCAAAAGTATTGGGCAAGATTTCACCAAACTGTAATGACACTGTGGCCTTTTCATCATTGGTTGCTTTTCTTGGTTTGGAGAATTTTCAACGAGCCTTCAAAAATGCAGAGAAAAAAAATGTGATTGTCTACTGCAGATCTGGGAGTGCTCTATATTTTGTAAAATGTTCACAGTCTCAGGTTACAAATGGAGAGTCCAACACAAACATGGAAAAAAAGAGCACAATGAGAGTGGATCTCAATTTTCTCTTCCTTCCAAGGTTGTCAAGCATCAGGAAACATAATTAAAATATACAGGAAGAGTCAGAGCCCGTAACCATTCATGCAAAAGTGGGTGGGCATTGGCCTGCACACTAGCAAAGTTCTCTTTAGTTTGACAAATCACAGCGTAAAAATTTGACATTCCTGGCTTAGCTAAGTGGAACAAACTTGTCTGCCTTGTCGAAGGAGAGTTATCCTGCCATGACAAAGAGTGAGGGGGTTTGAAAATAAGACAGGCTGGGAGAGCTCCCAGATATCCCAATGCTCTTAACAATCCCTGAACGCCAAACCGTGTCCAGGTGCAAGTAGTGTATGTTTAGTACGACCCCAACTTCTCCAAGAGCTGGAAGGGGATATTCATGGGAAGACACAAATCCCCACTTTGGTCAAGGGTGGAAGTTGGAGATTTGTCTTCTCCCTCCATCCTAGCTGAATGGTAGGTAGAGAGGGTGCGGATATTCCCCTCACATCTTGTCCAAAACACCCTGTGTAAAGTCATCATAACATGCAAACTGTCAGGTAGAAAACTGTGATTTTCTAATACCAATTTTGCCGCACTGTGGAAATAATGGGAGATTTGCCCTTTGCCCTTTAGTAATACAAGTATGATAATACATGTTCACAGTTGCTAAAAATAACGTGTAATTGGGCCACATATATTTTCCCTGTCACAGCATAAATAGTTTAAGCTATGAATTTATCCTCTGGTTTGGTCGCAACACATACTGGTATGTTTAAATAAAATTTGAAATGTACTTAAATATCACATTCAAAGTACAGTTGTGGTTACGAATCAAAACACAAAGAAACCTCTGAAATTGGCAGTTTACCGTTAGACACTGAGCATTACATTACTTTAGCATTGGCATTATGGATGATGTCACTATTGATAAAAGATCATTTATTTATTTGGAGTAGTGTTGTTATTTAATGATTTTAGGTTTATAATTACTGAGAGATTGTAATTTGCCGAAATCCCTTCTGGGTCACTCAACTTCAAGGGGAGGTCCAAACTGGTCAATGAGTACCCACTCAAGACTTGTGGACGAGGTTCCAGGGTCTGTGAACTGCAAAGTGAGTGCAAACTAAGCCCAGGAGTCTTCAGTGGTGGTTCACAGATCCAGGCGCTAGGTCCATGAACTACAAATGCACAACTAGGGCCATATTTATGAGGCCCTTGCGCCGCCTTTGCATCACTTTTTGTGACGCAATGGCCACAACACACCCCCAAATCATATTTATGAAGCCACACAAAGCCACTTTGCATTTTTTTGAATGGCTTTATAAAGATGGAGTAAGGCAAAGCAGCTCTAATGGCTGCGTTGTCTTACTATGCGCTAGGGAGGCATTCAATGGTCATTGCGGTGGGTGTTCCCATGCAGCACCCATGGATTTTGACGCATCCCCAGATTTACAATACCTTGAATGCCTGGCTATGCGCCAAAACCTGATGCATACCCAGGGTAGGCGCATCAAGTAGAAATATCTTTATTTCTTCTCGTTGTTTCTCTTTCTATGGGTGCTGCATTCAGCAGTACCCATAGAAAGAGGAAACACCTTCCTAGGATTGTCTTTGTGCAGGAAGGTGTCCCTTTGTGCACAAAAACAATCCTGCATGCAACACAGACACTCTTGCATCATGGTGCAAGGGTGCCTGTGTTGCCACAAGGCAGCCAAAAGGGCAGCAGGGCAGGAAAAAGGAGAGGAATGTGCCGTATTGCTTATAAACAGTGCATTCCTGTCCTTTACCTTTAACACAGAGCAGCGCAGGTTTGCAGGCCAGGGCAAAAGGTCCACAAACACCACAATAAAAACTGCACTTTTCCCTTTTTTATTTTCACAGTGGTGCATTTTGAGCCATCTCACATGGGCCTGAGGTTCAAGGTCTGGTCACCGTTCCATATATATATATATATATATATATATATATATATATATTACCATTGAGAGGTTCTGGTGACATTTACAAACCACCACCAGGATCGAAGGCTAGGTAGTTATAAATTGCACCTGAACCTCACATTAAGAAGGATAGAAAGGTTTTTTACAAAACACATTGACTAAATATGCACCAAATTAAACAATGGGTTCAAGCTGGACCAATCGCTATATTCAATCCAGTATGTATTTGTTTCTACTGTGGTCAAGGACAAAAATCCCAAACATGCATAAATGCATAAATGCATAAAGTATTGTCAAACAAGATTATTAGTTCTAAAATACAACCTTTCTTGAGGATTATCTGATTTAATTACGACTACAAAGATGGTTTTGTCACCCCTGTAATACAATTGCAGCTTGCGGAAGGGATAGGGGGGGACTGGGGTGGAGGGGGTAATAAACATATAAATATTTAATTGATCATTTTAAAAAAAACCTTACCTGAAAACCGCTGCACAGCTCCTTCACTTCATCGCTGCAAGCACAGGCTCCCAGCCTGCCCTGCAGCCAATCCTGATGATGCTCAGAGCAGCGTCTGGATTGGCTGGGAGCACTCAGCCAGGATGTTCCCATGCTGACTCAGAGCCTGTGCATGCTCTCTCCAGCCCGGCAACTGTGTTGCTGGGCAGGGAGAGAGCCTACTGCGCATGTGTGTTTGGCTAGCCCCAGACGGCCGGCCAAACATACATGCACAGTGAGAAGGAGTGCTGTGCATTCCCCCTAATTGCTCATCACCCCCATGGCCCTACTCCTTTACCAGAAAACAATAAACTGTTTATTATCGTTTTCCGGTAAAGGTTTTGCAGCTGCCGCTGCTGGAAGGGAACCGACACTCCTCCACCCTGAAGGACAGGCCACCCCTGCTGTAATATATATACATAGAAATATGTATTTACAAGTAGATAGATAGATAGCTAGATAGATAGACAGATAGATATATAGGGGGTTAGTACAACTCTGGAGGAGGTGTTAATCCGTCCCAAAAGTGACGGTAAAGTGACGGATATACCACCAGCCGTATTACGAGTCCATTATATCCTATGGAACTCTTAATACGGCTGGTGGTATATCCGTCACTTTACCGTCACTTGTGGGATGGATTAACACCTCCTCCAAAGTTGTAATAACCCCCATAGTGTCCGGCACGCTGCAGGGATGGCACTCTGACCAAGCGGTCCATTTAATGGGTGGATCGCATAGCCTTTAAGGCTGCGCACTGCACCACGAACGACTGCTCATCATTACGGAAGTTCCCCTTGGGCTACTACTCACCTGCTGCTTCGGTGTTCTTCGCATCTTCTGCTCCTTGCAGTATTGGTGTTGGGTTCATCCTTTTTCATACGATGCGTCAGTCAGGCTTCATTTTTCTTCGTGTAATCCACCGGAAAGCTGCTGCTACCTGACAGACAAAAGAAAAAAACAACATAAACAACACTGTAAAGTTGGAAACCCTTCAAATTGGGTACACGCTGTTGGCGCTTGTGAAGTACTATAAAATATACTTATCTGATGGACCTTTGTTGAATAGCAGTTGTGTTTGATATATCATTGCTGCAGAAAGGTCTAAAGGAAAACAAACGGGGAAGCACTTAGCATCAAATATTCCAATATAGATGTGTTGAAAGACTGACATTTAAGAAAAAAATGTTCGTTTTCAAAAGGTCTTGGTTTTGGTTTAGAACCTAAGTTTAGAGATCCCACTAAGGGTTTATTTGTTTGAGCCTTGCTTGTTATGTTAAGAGTTCATTCAAGAGTACTCCAGGAGGAGAAGACGTTTTGTTATTTTGATGTGGGCATCTTGTGAATTATTGAAAGTAAGAAGCCACCATGCATTAGAAAACATATAGGCATGTGCTAGGGAGATCAAGTCAACATATAAACACATACATATTTATATATTGCTAAGTTACTAGGAGATTACAATTGTAGTTCCTGTGATATTAGATACAGTGAATACTTGCTTGGAAATATCAGTTCACCTGGCAAAAGGAGAAAGGGAGATTAAGGCGGTCATTCCAACCCTGGCGGTCGGTGTTAAAGCGGCGGCTAAACCGGCAACAGTCTGGCGGTAAAAAAAATGGAATTCCGACTGTGGCGGAAACCGCCAACAGAGACCGCCACTTCAACACACCGCCCGCCACGGCAGGACAAACAAACAGCGCAGCGGTCACCGCCAACAGACAGGCGAGAGTCAATGTACCGCCCACCCTATCACAACCTACCAATCCGCCACCTTTTCCGGGGCGGTAGCCCCGCCGATAAAAACACGGCGGAAACAGCCATTTCGAACGGAAAACGCTCACCTCCATACACCCCACGAGGAATCTGGACAGCATGGAACGCAAACTCCACATGCTCCCAGCGATACTCTTCCTGCTCCTCTACCAGGAGCACGAACGCCGGCGCAGAAGACAACGGTGAGTACTGCACCTACGACACAGGGGAGGGGGGAGGGAAAAAATTACGGGGACACACATACGCGACACCCCCACCCCCACCCTCACCCACTACAACACACACATCAATGCATAGCAATATATCACAGTTACCCCCCCCCAAACCTCCCGGAAGAATGCAAAGACAAAAGGAAATGATTCTAAACATTGGAATATATTGTATCACTGGCATAAAAATATATCACACATCTAAAACCTTTATATACATAATTTTTCAAGTCCGATCATTGTAGCAGGCATTGTTCGTGGACCACTGGGCCCAAATCACATGGGCAAAGCCCACACAGGATACCTGACTCCAACGGAGAGAACACTGCAGGGGCATCAGATAGCAAAACTACAGGCACCTCAGGGGGAAGGGGGCACCTCAGCCAGATGAGTCCACGACGCCAGATCCACGAGGGGCCTCCATGGCCACTGTTCCATCCTGGGGAGTGCAAAGCCACAGTCTCACAAGTCTCTACAGTGGATGGCTTGCCCACTGTTCAATCCTGGGGAGTGCAAAGCCACAGTCTCACAAGTCTCTACAGTGGGTGGCTTGCCCACTGTTACATCCTGGGGAGTGCAAAGCCACAGTCTCACAAGTCTCTACAGTGGGTGGCTTGCCCACTGTTACATCCTGGGGAGTGCAAAGCCACAGTCTCACAAGTCTCTACAGTGGGTGGCTTGCCCACTGTTACATCCTGGGGAGTGCAAAGCCACAGTCTCACAAGTGGATAACAGTCTCCACTGGTTCTGGAGGGGGACTGGTGCCCAGAGTGCTTCATGCAGCCCTGCCCGACACAGATGCGGGCCTGCCCCTTCCGCCAATGGGCCAGCGGTGCTTGAGACGGCGGTGCCCAGTGCAGCGGTGCTTGAGATGAAGGGCACAGTTCAGCTGTGCTTGAGACGGCGGTGCCCAGTTCAGCGGTGCTTGAGATGAAGGGCCCAGTTCAGCGGTGCTTGAGACGGCGGTGCCCAGTGCAGCGGTGCTTGAGATGAAGGGCCCAGTTCAGCGGTGCTTGAGATGAAGGGCCCAGTTCAGCGGTGCTTGAGATGGCGGTGCCCAGTTCAGCGGTGCCCAGTTCAGCGGTGCTTGAGACGGCGGTGCCCAGTGCAGCGGTGCTTGAGACGGCGGTGCCCAGTGCAGTGGTGCTTGAGCTGAAGGGCCCAGTTCAGCGGTGCTTGAGATGAAGGGCCCAGTTCAGCGGTGCTTGAGATGAAGGGCCCAGTTCAGCGGTGCTTGAGACGGGGGTGCCCAGTTCAGCGGTGCTTGAGACGGCGGTGCCCAGTGCAGCGGTGCTTGAGACGGCTGTGCCCAGTTCAGCGGTGCTTGAGACGGCGGTGCCCAGTGCAGCGGTGCTTAAGATGAAGGGCTCAGTTCAGCGGTGCTTGAGACGGCGGTGCCCAGTGCAGCGGTGCTTGAGATGAAGGGCCCAGTTCTGCGGTGCTTGAGATGAAGGGCCCAGTTCATCGGGCTTGAGATGAAGGGCCCAGTTCAGCGGTGCTTGAGATAAAATGCCCAGTTCAGCGGTGCTTGAGACGGCGATGCCCAGTTCAGCGGTGCTTGAGACGGCGGTGCCCAGTGCAGCGGTGCTTGAGACGGCGGTGCCCAGTGCAGCAGTGCTTCAGACGGCAGTGCCCAGTGCAGCGGTGCAGCGGATGAGTGCCCAGCTCAGCGGATCCGGCCATGGCGTGGAGGTCATTCGCCACCTGGCCTGTGGCTGGCGGTGCCTTCCTGCCCATCTGTCGTGTGGCTGGCGGGGCCCTCCTGGGCTGCAGTACCGGGCCTGTTGGTGTCCTCCTGCCCACCTGGGATGGGGCTTACGGGGCCCTCCTGGGCTGCAGTACTCGGCCTGTTGGTGTCCTCCTGCCCACCTGGGATGGGGCTGGCAGGGCCCTCCTGGCCAGCTGGGCTGCTGGCGGTCTTGTCGGGCGTGCTGCCCTTCCCAGCCTTCCCTGTTCGCCTGTGGCACTTCCCCACCTTTGGCGGTGTGCCAGCTGGCACCACACTTCCTGCCGGAGCCATGGTAGGGATTTTGGTCCCTGGTGTCTTCGGCCTCTCGCGCCGGCCACTGCAAATCTTCGGATGTTTTACCGGGGGTGGGCTGGCCGTGCCTTGGCTCCTTACTGAACTGGCTGCCCTTGAGGGTGGGGGACTCCACAGTCCATGGCAGACTGTCATGACAGGTCCCGCTTTTGTGGTGGCTGAGGTGCTGACTGGGGTCCTATGAGATGGACGGGGTGGGGGAGTTGTTGGAAAGAGGTCAAGTTTGGAAAGGAAAAGCATTTTAGGAACAGAGGGACGGGTAGGTGTAGTGGGAATGGGAGTGGAGGAAGAGGTTGTGGTTTTAGGAGTTTTCAGTCTGGTGTCTTTGGGTGCAGGTGCTTGGGCTGGAGGCTGTCGTGAGGTGGATGGCTGTTGGGTGGGTGGCTGCCTGCGTTTGTGTAGCTTGGTAGCTTGGAAGAGGGGGTGACAGACACAGTGGGAGAGGACACAGGGGATGTGTAGATGGTAGTGGGGGTGGTGACTGCACGTGTGCGGGGGGTTCTGGTGGGTGTGTTGGTGATGGACGTAGTGGCTGAAGATGTTGTGCATGCAGGTGTGAGTGGAGACGTGACAGGGAGGGAGGAGGGAGACGAGGAGGAGGGGGACACAGTGGAGGCAGTGGGTGTTGGTATATCTGCATGTGGATGTTGCTTGTGTGAATGCCTGTGGGATGTGTGGTGCTTATGTTTGCCTGAGCTTCCCTTGGGTGTTGAGGTGTGTGCAGGCTGGTCTGATGGTGTGTCTGGGATAGGCAGAGGTACAGGGGATTGGGTATGGGTGGAGGAAGTTGGAGGGGGGAGGCTAGAGACAGGAACAATGGCTGCCATCAGTGCTGAGGCCAGAGTGTTGAACGATCACTGAAGGGCAGCCTGACCAGAATGAATGCCCTCCAGGTATGCATTACTCTGGTGCACCTCCCTTTCTACACCCTGGATGGCATTCAAAATGGTAGACTGCCCAACAGTGAGCTTCCTCAGGAGGTCAATGACCTCCTCACTGAGGGCAGCAGGGGTGACTGGGGCAGGGCCTGAGGTGCCTGGGGCGAAGGAGATGCCCACCTTCCTGGGTGAGCAGGCACGGGGCAAACGCTGAGGGGCTGCTGGGAGGGCGGTGCTGGTGCGCTGGGTGGCGGCTGTACCTGTTGTTGCGGGGGCACAGATGTTGCCGCCACCACAAGGGAGCTCCCTTCAGAGGACGAGTCGCTGTCACTGACATCAGCACGAGTCCCCGCTGTGGAGCTCCCCTCGCCCTCTGTCTCACTGGTGAATTCCGAATCCGTTGCATGGCCCGCCATGGCCATGTGAGATGCAGCTCCCTCGTGCTCCGATGCCACTTCTCCTCCCCCTGATGATGCTAATGCACACATGAACAGGAAGACAATAAAAAATGGGGGTGGGAAAAAATAAAGAAATGTTGAGTGCATGCATTGGCGACACCGTTGGCGGACAGGACAGACACAGAAGCCCCCTGCACTACGCCGCGCACTTGGGGTCGACTACGCAATCCGTGGGACATGGCCTACAAGCCTATGGGTGACATCTGCACACATAGATGACACAGGTGCATGAATAGCTGTACTTGGCACCCTACAGAGGTGGGGGGTGGGGGCACAGGGCCATGCCTTACAGAGGGGCCTAGCCTACAGAAATCGCCCTGGCCTAGGGATACCCACAGCCCTCCTCCCCCACCCAGACACCTCCACTGCGCGCAAAGTCACCAGGATTGGAGTCTACTCACCCTCTTGTGTCTGCTGTGATGTCCTCATGCGCCCATCCAAATCGGGGTAGGCCACCGCCAGGATCTGGGAAATCAGGGGGCTCAAAGTCTGACTGGCACCCCTTCCACGTTGGGAGGCCATCCCCAGCTGAGCCTCCGCCGTCTTCCTGCTCCAGCGTCGGATGTCCTCCCATCTCTTCCGGCAGTGGGTGCCCCGTCTGTGGTGGACCCCCAGGGTCCGGACGTCCTTGGCGATGGCACCCCAAATATCGATTTTTCTGGTGGGCGCTGACCTATGTGACATGTACAGGGAGAGAAAAATATTCATCACCTTCTGCATGCTCGATGTGAGTGGCCCCCCATCCCCACCCTTGCCATGTGGCACATGCTCTCATCTGTCGTTTGATGCATGCCTCAATCGCTCCCCTCCCCACCATCTTTCATCCACCCCACTCAACACAGGCATTGCCCACAAAGCATGGTCCCAGTGTACTTACCTTTTGGTCTGGAGGACCGTAGAGTAGCGCATACTGGGGGAGGACCCCATCCACAAGTTTTTCCAATTCCTGAGCAGTGAAGGCAGGGGCCCTTTCCCCAGTCGCATGAGCCATTGTCTCTTCCAGACCGAGGTCACAGCAGCACTTGCAGTGTAGGTCCTCTCCTGTGGAAGATCAGGTATCGAGTGATTAAGCAGATAGAAAATGGCAGTCACGCCCGCGGCGGTGCATACCGCGACCGCCGGCACACATCGTCATTGGCTCCTGAGACCCATAGGGTTCAATGTTAACCAATGCTGCTTTGCGCCGCAGTCTTCGACCGCCTACCACCACGGTGTGCCACACCAGCGCATTGACCTCACATCCCATTGTCGCACTTCACAGGTCAGGCAGCCGCCATTTCAAGGGCCCACATGGCTTACTTTCTACTGCGTCACACATACCTAGGCCTTGCATCGACACTCATACAAGCCATTCAATGCATTGGGAATCGTGTTATGTGCAAGCTGTGGGAACGTACCTGTGGGTTGATTGACTCTGTGCTCGCTGTTGTCCTTCATAGGCACCGTCCGCTGGGACATGCGAGGAGATGGAGAAATCTTCCCGTGTACAGACCGCTGGTGGACCTGTCGACAATGGAGGAAAGACATGTCATACTGACATACAGGCTTGACCGAGCCACTATTCATGAACTGTGTGCCCAGCTGGAGGCAGACCTGATGTCACCAATCCGCCAACCCACAGGGATCCCCCCTCTAGTGCAGGTTCTGTCAGTACTCCATTTCTTAGCAAGTGGGTCATTTCAAACAACAGTGGCCATATCATCAGGGATGTCCCAGCCTATGTTTTCCAAGGTGTTGTCCAGAGTGTTGTCTGCCCTGCTGAAACACATGCGCAGCTACATCGTTTTCCCTGAGGTGGGGGATTTGGCTACAGTGAAGGGTGATTTATATGCCCTTGGACATATCCCCAACATCATAGGTGCCATTGATGGGACACATGTTGCTTTGGTCCCCCCCAGCAGGAGTGAACAGGTGTACAGGAACAGGAAGAGTTATCATTCCATGAATGTACAGATGGTGTGTTTGGCTGACCAGTACATCTCCCATGTGAATGTCAAGTTCCCTGGCTCAGTGCATGACGCCTACATCCTGCGGAATAGCAGCATCCCTTACGTGATGGGGCAACTCCAGAGGCACCGGGTGTGGCTATTAGGGGACTATGGTTATCCCAACCTGTCATGGCTACTGATCCCAGTGAGGAATCCCAGGACAAGGGCAGAGGAACGGTACAATGAGGCACATGGGCGGACTAGGAGGGCGATCGAGCGAACCTTCGGCCTCCTGAAGGCCAGGTTCAGGTGCCTCCATATGACAGGTGGTTCTCTGTGCTACTCACCAAAGAAGGTGTGCCAGATCACCGTGGCCTGCTGTATTCTTCACAACCTGGCTTTGCGACGCCAGGTGCCTTTTTTGCAGGAGGATGGTCCAGATGGTGGTGTTGTAGCAGCTGTGGAGCCTGTGGAGAGTGAAGACGAGGAAGCCGAAGAGGACGACATAGAGAACAGGAACACAGTAATACAGCAGTATTTTCAATGACACACAGGTAAGAATCCCCACCGGCATATTACATTTACTTAAAGACTACTCCCTCTCTACTGTCTGACCTTTTCCCCCAGTGTATGGTAACTGAGTTGTGACTTTCCCTTCCGATTTCAGAGCTGTGGGCCCCACTGCGTGACATCTGCTTTGTTTCCCCATGGACTACAGCTGTGTGACATTGGTATGTTGTCATCACAATGTAAATCAGCATTTTGGCACGGTCATGTCTAATACATTTGTTCCAAATCACAGCCAGACTCCTGATTGTTTTGTGCAATAACTGTGTTTATTACAGTGCTCTATATTGGTGGGTGGTTGCAAATTGATGAGGGGTGATGGTGGAGGAATGTCCATGGCAGAGTCCAGAGTATTAGTATCACCGGTGCATTGTCCAAATGCCTTTGGAAAGTGGAGCAGGGGCAGTTTAAGGGTGGACAGGGTGACAATGTGGGACTGTGGGATGACAATCAGGGAGGTATCCTTTCCTGGCGGGGGTCTTGGCATCTTACTCTGTCTTCTTCCTGGATCTCAGGGCCCGCTTGCGGGGTGGTTCTCCTTCTGCAGGGGGTGGGGTGGTGGTGGCCTGTTGGTCCTGTGGCGGGCCTCCTGTCCACTAGCGCCGGCAGAGGTGGTAGGCAGTTCTTGGTCCATGCTAGTGTGAGGGGCCCTTTGTGGTGCCACAGTGTCCCGCAACTGATTCAGAGCCCCTACGATGGTGGCCAGGGCGGAACTGATGTTTCGTAGTTCCTCCCTGAACCCCATATACTGTTGCTCCTGCAGGAGCTGGATCTCCTGAAACCTAGCCAGTACCGTAGCCATTGTCTCCTGGGAATGATGGTATGCTCCCATGATGGAGGAGAGGGCCTCATGGAGAGTGGGTTCCCTTGGCCTGTCCGCCCCCTGTCGCACAGCAGCCCTCCCAGTTCCCCTGTTTCCCTGTGCCTCCGTCCCCTGGACCATGTGCCCACTACCACTGCCTCCAGGTCCCTGTTGTTGTTGGGGTGGTGGGTTAGCCTGGGTGCCCTGTAGTGGTGGACACACCGCTGATTGACGTGTCCTGGGGACAGAGGTATGGGCCCGCTGGGTGGGTGCTGTGCTGGTGTTTCCAGAGGGGGGAAGGTCTGTAGAGGCCTGTGACTGGGTGAGGGGAACCGACTGTCCCGAGGTCCCCGATGGGCCGGGCTGGTCATCTAGATCCAGGTCGACATCACTGTGGGCCTCTTCTCGGGGTGGAGTGGACATTTGTGGACCCTCCTGCGCTGTGACGTGGTGTTCGGGTCCTGCAGGGGTGTAAAAGTATGGTTATTGCATCTGTGTGTGCCATAGCGTGCAATGGGTGGGTGCCAGTGTACCCCAGTGCTGGCATTCCCGTGTGGGGGCTTTAGTGACGATGGTTTGGGGGGGTGTATGGGTATGTGCAGTGGGCATGCTTTGGTGATGGGTGTCCATGGTTTGTGGTCGCATGCAGGGTTTGGTGTTGGGATGGGTGGGTTGTGATGGTGAGACATTTGCAGGGAGTAGGTGTGATGGGGGTGAGGGTGAGGGTGGAGGTATGAGTTGGCATGCAGGTGGGGTGGGGGGATGAAGTAGTGAAATGTTGACTTACCAGAATCCATTCCTCCAGCTACTCCTGCGAGGCCCTCAGGATGCAGGATCGCCAAGACCTGCTCCTCCCATGTTGTGAATTCTGGGGGAGGAGGTGGGGGTCCTCCGCCAGTCCGCTGCACTGCGATGTTGTGCCTGGATACCATTGAACGCACCTTCCCCCGTAGGTCGTTCCACCGCTTCCTTATGTCGTCCCTATTTCTTGGGTGCTGTCCCACAGCGTTGACCCTGTCGACTATTCTGCTCCATAGCTCCATCTTCCTGGCAATGGTGGTGTGCTGCACCTGTGTCCCGAAGAGCTGTGGCTCTACGCGTACAATTTCTTCCACCATGACCCTGAGTTCATCGTCAGAAAACCTGGGGTGTCTTTGCGGTGCCATGGGGTGGTGTGGGTGATGTGTGGGGTGGATTGTGTGGTGCTAAGTGTGGTGATGTGTATTGTTGTGTTGTGTGAAGTGCGTGCTAATATTGCTGGGTGACAGTAAAATGCGCGTCTGGGTGCTCGGATGTCTTTTCTCTGTGCGTGTTCACGATTCTGTTGGTGTGGAGGTTTGAGGGTGATGTGGGTGTGTGTTTTATATTGCATTGTGTGTGTGGGAGTGGTGTGTGTATGTGTTTCAGGTGTGTGTATTTGTAATTGTCCAATGTGGCGGTGTTTTGTTGAAGTGTGTGTATTTTGAGCGCGGCGGTGTGTACCGCCAATAGAATACCGCGGTTGAAAGACCGCCACGAGGATTCGTGTGTCATGATAGTGTGGCCGTATTTCTGTTGCCGTGACGGTGGAGGTTTGGTCATCGCCAGTTTCTCGCTGCCCTTTGGTGTGGCGGACTTTTGTGGATGTCTGTATTTTGGCGGTTTGCCTGTTGTGGGTCAGAATGACCGTGGCGGTTTACCACGGCCGCGGCGGTGTTCTGGTGGTCTTCTGCACAGCGGTAAGTGCCTTTTACCGCCAAGGTTGGAATGACCCCCTAAGTCATTTAAGAATTAGTCTTCCCTTAAAATAGTCAGATTCCATTTCTGATTGCTTAGTTCTAATGCTGATGGTTTAATTTTTAGATGCTATAAAAGTCAAGACAACTCAGAAAAGGACAGTCTGGTGCTCCTCTGTTTTCATCCCTTAATCCCAGTGTGTCAGGTCAGATCCGTAATGTTTGGCCTGCTTGACCTGTAGGGAAGATGGGAATTCTCATCAAATCGATTTCACTCCTGCGAAAAGAGTTTGGTAAGAGCCAGATAGATAGATAGATAGATAGATAGATAGATAGATAGATAGATAGATAGATAGATAGATAGATAGATAGATAGATAGTCCCAAAGCACGAAAGTAGATGTTCACTCAAGACACAGGTATGTTGAAAGAAAGGTTTACTCTGAAATCTCCATCATGCGTTTCGATCATCTCACAGTCTTAATCACATAGTGCATTGCCCAGAGTGGAGGTTTACATAAGCCCAATAAATGATAGACATAAGCAAAGCACACATTGTATCAATTGTCATGAAAAAGGTTACAGAAATGGCGACCATCTTTAAATATCATCAATGCAATCCTACTGTATTGGTCATTTTATAAATACAGATCTAACCAAGTACTCTTCAGCCTACATAATCCATTGCAACCACAAAATTGGGTAAATAAAGTCATGACCCTGTTCCTCATGGGAACAGTCCAGCCCGAACTGCCAGGGCCAGGTCCTCCCTTGACCGGAAACAACCATCCTGGGACCGGTTTCAGGGTTTCACCCTTCATCAGCCAGGCTAGCTTGAATCCAGTGGCACAGTGAGCAAGGGACCACGTCTGGGCATACCCTTCCCACTTAGGGCAACTTTAGCAAAACAAAAGGATGATGGACGGAGTGCTGAACAATGCAATCACTCACCCCCAGTCACAGATCTGGGTTTAATCCATCGTTCTTCTGCTCACTATGCCACCCCAGTTTGGACCCAGCCATATGCAAATCAGTCTTGACCCAGTTCCTCATGGGAACAGTCCAGCCTGAACTGCCAAGCCAGGTCCTCTCTGGAACAGGAAACAAGCATACTGGGACCAGTTTCAGGGTTTCAGGGTTTCTCCATTCATCAGCCAGGCACGTTGGACGGAGTGCTGAACAATGCAAACACTCACCCCCAGTCACAGATCTGGGTTTAATCCATCGTTCTTCTGCTCACTATGCCACCCCAGTTTGGACCCAGCCATATGCAAATCAGTCTTGACCCAGTTCCTCATGGGAACAGTCCAGCCCGAACTGCCAAGTCAGGTCCTCCTTGGACCGGAAACAAGCATCCTGGGACCGGTTTCAGGGTTTCACCCTTCATCAGCCAAGCTAGCTTGAATCCAGTGGCACAGTGAGCAAGGGACCTACGTCTGGGCATACCCTTCCCACTTAGGGCAACTTTAGCAAAACAAAAGGATGATGGACGGAGTGCTGAACAATGCAAACACTCACCCCCAGTCACAGATCTGGATTTAATCCATTGTTCTTCTGCTCACCATGCCACCCCAGTTTGGACCCAGCCATATGCAAATCAGTCTTGACCCTGTTCCTCATGGGAACAGTCCAGCCCAAACTGCCAAGCCAGGTCCTCCCTAGACCGGAAAACAAGCGGTAATGGGTATACACTCCATACAGATTGGCCCAAAAATGGCGATAAGACATATCATATAACGTCTCGCACATGCACAGTATAGGAAAGTACCATCTTGCCTGGCATGTTACCCCCATATTTCACTGTATATATTTTGTTTTAGTCTATGTGTCACTGGGACCCTTCCAGGCACGTCCCCAGTGCTCATAAGTATGTGCCCTGTATGTGTTCCCTGTGTGATGCCTAACTGTCTCACTGAGGCACTGCTAACCAGAACCTCAGTGGTTATGCTCTCTCTGCTTTCCAAATTTGTCACTAACAGGCTAGTGACTAAATGTACCAATTCACATTGGCATACTGGTACACCCATATAATTCCCTAGTATATGGAACTGAGGTAGCCAGGGTATTGGGGTTTCAGGAGATCCCTATGGGCTGCAGCATTTCTTTTGCCACCCATAGGGAGCTCTGACAATTCTTACACAAGCCTGCCAGTGCAGCCTTCGTGAAATAACGTCCATGTTATTTCACAGCCATTTACCACTGCACTTAAGTAACTTATAAGTCACCTATATGTCTAACCTTCACCTGGTGAAGGTTAGGTGCAAAGTTACTTAGTGTGTGGGCACCCTGGCACTAGCCAAGGTGCCCGCACATAGTTCAGGGCAAATTCCCCGGACTTTGTGAGTGCGGAGACACCATTACACACGTGCACTACACATAGGTCACTACCTATGTATAGCGTCACAATGGTAACTCCGAACATGGCCCTGTAACATGTCTAAGATCATGGAATTGTCACCCCAATACCATTCTGGTATTGGGGGGTCAATTTCATGATCCCCCGGTTCTCTAGCACAGTACCCGGGTACTGCCAAACTGCCTTTCCGGGGTCTCCACTGCAGCTGCTGCCAACCCCTTAGACAGGTTTCTGCCCTCCTGGTGTCCAGGCAGCCCTGGCCCAGGAAGGCAGAACATAACAAAGGACTTCCTCTGATAGAGGGTGTAACACCCTCTCCCTTTTGAAATAGGTGTGAGGGCTGGGGAGGAGTAGCCTCCCCCAGCCTCTGGAAATGCTTTGATGGGCACAGATGGTGCCCATCTATGCAGAAGCCAGTCTACACCGGTTCAGGTATCCCCCCGCCCTGCTCTGGCGTGAAACTGGACAAAGGAAAGGGGAGTGCCCAGAGCTCTGGACTGCTCTGAGTGGCCAGTGCCAGCAGGTGACATCAGAGGCTCCTCCTGATAGGCTCTTACCTCTCTTGGTAGTCAATCCTCCTTCCTAGGTAGCCAAACCTCCTTTTCTGCCTATTTAGGGTCTCTGCTTTGGAGAATTCTGTAGATAACGAATGCAAGAGCTCATCAGAGATCCTCTGCATCTCCCTCTTCACCTTCTACCAAAGGATCGACTGCTGACTGCTCAGGACGCCTGCAAAACCACACCAAAGTAGCAAGGCGACTACCAGCAACATTGTAGCGCCTACTCCTGCCGGCTTTCTCGACTGTTTCCAGTTGGTGCATGCTCTGGGGGTAGCCTGCCTTCACCCTGCACCAGAAGCTCAGAAGAAATCTCCCGTGGGTCGACGGAATCTTCCCCCTGCTAACGCAGGCACCAAAAGACTGCAACACTGGTCCTCTGGGTCCCCTCTCATCCTGACGAGCGTGGTCCCTGGAACTCAGCAACTCTGTCCAAGTGACTTCCACAGTCCAGTGAGTCTTCAGTCCATGTTTGGTGTAGGTAAGTCCTTGCCTCCCCACGCTAGACTGCATTGCTGGGTACCGCGTGATTTGCAGCTGCTGCGGCTCCTGTGCACTCTTCCATGATTTCCTTCGTGCACAGCCAAGCCTGGGTCCCCGACACTCCTTCCTGCAGTGCACAACCTTCTGAGTTGTCCTCCGGCGTCGTGGGACTTCTTTTTGTGACTTCACGTGGACTCTGGTTCACTCTTCTTCCAAGTGCCTGTTAGGGTACTTCTGCAGGTGCTGCCTGCTTCTGTGAGGGCTCCCTGGGTTGCTGGGCGCCCCCTCTGTCTCCTCCTCAAAGTGGCAACATCCTGGTCCCTCCTGGGCCACAGCAGCACCCAAAAACCTCTACTGCGACCCTTGCAGCTAGCAAGGCTTGTTTGCGGTCTTTCTGCGTGGGAACACCTCTGCAAGCTTCATCGCGACGTGGGACATCCGTCTTCCAAAGAAGTCCCTAGTTCTCTTCTTTCTTGCAGAACTCCAAGCTTCTTCCACCCGGTGGCAGCTTCCTTGCACCTTCAGCTGGCATTTTCTGGGCTCCTGCTCACTCTCGACACTGTCGCGACTATTGGACTTGGTCCCCTCGTCTTACAGGTACCCAGGTCCGGAAATCCACTGTTGTTGCATTGCTGGTGTTTATTCTTCCTGCAGAATCCCCCTATCACGACTTCTGTGCTCTCTGGGGGTAGTAGGTGCACTTTACACCTACCTTACAGGGTCTTTGGGTGGGCTATTTTTCTAACCTCACTGTTTTCGTACAGTCCCAGCGACCCTCTACAAGCTCACGTAGGTCTGGGGTCCATTCGTGGTTCGCATTCCACTTTTGAAGTATATGGTTTGTGTTGCCCATATACCTATGTGCTCCTATTGCAATCTATTGTAATTCTACACTGCTTGCATTACTTTTCCTGCTATTACTTACCTCATTTTGGTTTGTGTACATATATCTTGTGTATATATCTTATCCTCATACTGAGGGTACTCACTGAGATACTTTTGGCATATTGTAATAAAAATAAAGTACCTTTATTTTTAATAACTCTGTGTATTGTGTTTTCTTATGATATTGTGCATATGACACCAGTGGTATAGTAGGAGCTTTACATGTCTCCTAGTTCAGCCTAAGCTGCTTTGCCATAGCTATCTTCTATCAGCTGCTAGAAACACCTCTTCTACTCTAATAAGGGATAACTGGACCTGGCACAAGGTGTAATTACCTCTGGTACCCACTACAAGCCAGGCCAGCCTCCTACATTGGTTGTGCAGCGGTGGGATAAGTACTTGTAACTACTTACCACTTTGTCATTGTGTACTTTTCAAAAGGTAATAATATACAAAACAGTTCAGTGTATGTACACCTAACCAAAAAGTTTTGATTTTCTCCTCTTAAACTATTTACAAAGTTCTGAAAAGTTTCTCTAAACTTCTAAAAGTTTTCTAAAAGTTAGAAAAGGTTTTTTCTCTGTTCTTTAAAAAAGTCTGAAACTTTTTCTTCCTTCTCACTATCCCTAAACCTCCTGCTATCATGTCTGTAGAAGATTCAACTCTTAAAATGGTCAATACTACTTATGACAATTTGAATTACAAGAGCCTAAGGAGTCTCTGCTTAGATAGAGGTTTAGTGGTTGGAAAGAACCCTACAAAAGAGTTTCTATTTAACATGCTTATTGTAAATGATGAGTCCCAAGCAGGCACATCAGATGAGAGGTTAATAGAAGGTTCCCATTCTGACTCAGGTGAACACCTTGAGGGAGGTGTTGGGGGGGGGGGGTTCTGAACAGGGTCTGCCCCCTAACAGGACACCCAGTAATGTTGGTAGTAATGGAGGTTCCCATCACAGTAGGGAAGACTTAATTCCCGGAGGCCAAGTTACCAGGGTCCAGACAAATAGGGACAGATCCCCCTCTGTTGTTTCAAACTTGTCTTCTGTGTCCAAGCATTCCCAACCCACCCACCCTGGATAACTTGTTAGAAAGGGAACTCAAAAAGTTGAGGGTTGAAGAGACCAGACTGAAGCTTAAACAGCAACAGCTGGCCTTAGATAGGGAATCCTTAGACATTGAGAAGGAGAGACAGAGGTTGGGGTTAGGACCCCATGGTGGCAGCAGCAGTATTCCTGATAGTAATCCTGTTAGAGAGCATGATTCCAGGAATCTGCACAAGATAGTCCCCCCTTACAAGGAGGGGGATGACATCAACAAGTGGTTTGCTGCACTTGAGAGGGCCTGTATGGTACAGGGGGTCCCTCAAAAGCAGTGGGCTACTATTTTGTGGCTATCTTTCAATGGAAAGGGTAGGGATAGGCTCCTTATTGTTAGAAAAAGTGAAGCTAACAATTTTACAGTTTTGAAGGATGCACTCTTGGATGGATTTGGCTTAACCACTGAAAAATACAGGATTAAGTTCAGAGACACCAGAAAAGAGTCCTCACAAGACTGGACAGACTTTGTAGACTGTTCAGTGAAGGCCTTGGAGGGGTGGTTACATGGCAGTAAAGTTTCAGACTATGAAAGCCTGTATAATCGTATTCTGAATAACTGTACGTCTGACTTGTTACACCAATATCTAGTGGACTCAGATCTGACCTCTCACCAAGAATTGGGAAAGAAGGCAGACAAATGAGTCAGAACAAGAGTGAACACAAAAGTTCATACAGGGGGTGACAATGATGGCAAGAAGAAGGATGGTAAGTCTTCTGACAAGGGTGGGGACAAAAGTAAACCTGAGTCTTCATCAGGCCAACAAAAATCCTCTGGTGGGGGTGGTGGGTCCAAATCCTCTTCCAATAATCAACCTAAAAAGCCTTGGTGTTATTTGTGTAAAGTCAAAGGCCATTCAAAGAAAAACACCAAACCTCCCACTACCACAACCTCTGCTGCAAATTATAGTGCCCCTAGTAATAGCAGTGGTGGTGGGGGCAAACCTACAAATAGCCAACCCAAGGGTATAGCTGGGCTCACTATTGGCAATGTAGTTGGGGTTGGTCTTGTTAGGGACACCACAGAGGCTGTGTTAGTCTCTGAAGGTGCCATTGATTTGGCCACCTTGGTTGCTTGTCCCCTTAATATGGATAAGTACAAGCAACTTCCCCTAATAAATGGTGTTGAGGTTCAGGCCTACAGGGACACAGGTGCCAGTGTTACCATGGTAATAGAGAAACTGGTACACCCTGAACAACACCTACTTGGTCAGCAGTACCAAGTGACAGACGCTCATTACAACACTCTTAGCCACCCCATGGCTGTTGTGAATCTCAACTGGGGTGTTACTGGTCCAAAGAAAGTTGTGGTTGCTTCAGATTTACCTGTAGACTGTCTACTAGGAAATGATTTAGAGACATCAGCTTGGGCAGAAGTGGAGTTGGAGGCTCATGCAGCAATGCTGGGCATTCCTGGGCATATTTTTGCTTTGACAAGGGCTCAGGCCAAAAAGCAAAAAGGGCAGGGTAACTTGTATCCTGGAACAATGGACCAAGTGCTCCCTAAAGCTAGGGGTAGCAAGGGTAAATCCCTACCCACTATCTCTCCCTCTACAGATGATTCTCCCTCTGAGGAAGAAGAATTTCCTCCCTGTGCAGAACCTTCACCAGATGAGCTGGCAGCAGACACTGCTGAGCTTTTGGCTGGAGGGGGGCTTGCCAGGGAAGAGCTGAGTGTGGCACAGCAAACCTGTCCCACATTAGAGCGTCTCAGACAGCAAGCTGTCAAACAGCAAAATGGGGATGTCAGTGACTAGCATATAGTTTACTGGGAGGACAACCTCTTGTACACCAAGGCAAGGGACCCAAAACCCGGAGCAGCCAGGAGATTGGTCATTCCCCTACAGTACAGAGAGTTCCTCCTAACTCTTGCACATGACATTCCTTTGGCTGGGCATTTGGGCCAGATCAAAACATGGGAAAGGCTTGTCCGCCTGTTTCACTGGCCTAGGATGTCAGAGGACACTAAAGATTTTTGCAAGTCTTGTGTGACCCGCCAAGCCAGTGGGAAGACTGGTGGCACTCCAAAGGCTCCCCTTATTCCACTACCTGTGGTTGGGGTGCCCTTTGAAAGGGTAGGGGTTGACATAGTTGCCCCCTTGACCCTCCTACTGCTTCAGGCAATAGGTTAATCTTGGTGGTTGTGGACCATGCCACAAGATATCCTGAAGCAATTTCTCTAATGACCACTACAGCTCCTGCAGTGGCAAAGGCCCTCCTGGGAATCTTTTCCAGGGTGGGTTTCCCTAACGAGGTTGTATCAGACAGGGGTAGCAACTTCATGTCTGCATACTTGAAAGCAATGTGGAAGGAGTGTGGTATTACCTACAAGTTCACCACTCCTTATCATCCACAGACTAATGGACTGGTAGGGAGGTTTAATAAAACTCTCAAAGGTATGATAATGGGACTCCCTGAAAAACTCAGGAGGAGATGGGATGTCCTGTTACCTTGCCTACTTTTTGCTTACATGGAGGTACACCAGAAAGGAGTGGGCTTCAGCCCCTCTGAACTCCTCTTTGGGCACCCTGTAAGAGGTCCACTCACTCTTGTGAAGGAGGGTTTGGAACAACCTTTAAAAGCTCCCAAACAGGACATAGAGGACTTTGTACTTGGCCTAAGATCCAGAATGGCCGAGTACATGAAAAAGGCCAGTAAAAACCTTCAGGCCAGCCAGGAGCTCCAGAAGCAATGGCATGACCAGAAGGCTGTTCTGATTCAGTACCAACCAGGACAGAAGGTGTGGGTTTTGGAGCCTGTGGCCCCAAGAGCACTCCAGGACAAATGGAGTGGACACCATCTCATTGTTGAAAAGAAGGGTGAGGTTACCTATCTGGTAGACCTGGGCACTGCCAGGAGTCCCCTTAGGGTGATTCATGTCAACCGCCTAAAACCCTACTATGACAGGGCTGATCTCACCCTGCTCATGGCAACAGATGAGGGACAGGAAGAAGAGAGTGATCCTCTCCCTGATCTCTTCACCACCACTGAAAATGATGCTTTAGTGGAGGGAGTAGTTTTGGCAGATTGTCTGACCTGCAGAACAGAAAGACAACTGCATAAATCTCCTTGGACAATTTTGTGAACTCTTTTCAATTGTGCCAGGCACCACATCCTGGTGTGAACACACAATTGATACTGGAGACAGCTTGCCTGTCAAAAGTAAAATCTATAGGCAGCCTGACCATGTCAGTGACTGCATAAAACAAGAGGTGCAGAAAATTCTTGATCTAGGAGTGGTTGAACCTTCTGAAAGCCCATGGGCGAGTCCTGTGGTGCCTGTACCAAAGCCTCACTCAAAAGATGGAAAAAGGGAGATGAGGTTTTGTGTAGACTACAGAGATCTCAATCAGGTAACACAAACTGATGCTCACCCTATACCCAAGGCAAATAAGCTCATTGATACACTGGCATCTGCCAAGTATCTTAGCACCTTTGATTTGACTGCAGGGCATTGGCAGATCAAATTGGCTGAGGATGCTAAACCCAAAACTGCATTTTCAACTATAGGAGGGCACTATCAATTTACAGTGATGCCCTTTGGGTTGAAAAATACACCTGCCACTTTTCAGAGGTTGGTGAACACAGTCCTGGAAGGGTTGGAGGCTATTAGTGCAGCATATCTAGATGATATGGCTGTCTTTAGCTCCACCTGGGATAAGCACCTGGTCCACCTTTGGAAAGTTTTGGAGGCCCTTCAAAAGGAAGGCCTCACTATCAAGGCCTCAAACTGCTCATTGATACACTGGCATCTGCCAAGTATCTTAGCACCTTTGATTTGACTGCAGGGTATTGGCAGATCAAATTGGCTGAGGATACTAAACCCAAAACTGCATTTTCAACTATAGGAGGGCACTATCAATTTACAGTGATGCCCCTTGGGTTGAAAAATGCACCTGCCACTTTTCAGAGGTTGGTGAACACAGTCCTGCAAGGGTTGGAGGCTTTTAGTTCAGCATATCTAGATGATATTGCTGTCTTTAGCTCCACCTGGGATGAGCACCTGGTCCACCTTTGGAAAGTTTTGGAGGCCCTGCAAAAGGCAGGCCTCACTATCAAGGCCTCAAAATGCCAGATAGGGCAGGGAAAGGTGGTTTATCTGGGACACCTGGTAGGTGGAGAACAGATTGCACCACTCCAGGGGAAAATCCAGACAATCATGGATTGGGTTCCCCCTACAACTCAGACCAGGTGAGAGCCTTCTTAGGCCTCACTGGGTATTACAGGAGATTCATTAAAAACTATGGCTCCATAGAAGCCCCTCTTAATGATCTCACTAGTAAGAAGATGCCTAAAAAGGTATTGTGGACAGCTAGCTGTCAGAAAGCTTTTGAGGAGCTCAAACAGGCCATGTGCTCTGAACCTGTCCTAAAAAGCCCATGTTACTCCAAGAAATTCATTGTTCAAACTGATGCATCTGAATTAGGGGTAGGGGCAGTCTTATCACAACTGAATTCTGAAGGCCAGGATCAACCAGTTGCTTTTATCAGCAGAAGGTTGACCCCTAGAGAAAAGCGTTGGTCTGCCATAGAGAGGGAGGCCTTTGCTGTGGTCTGGGCACTGAAAAGGTGGAGGCCATACCTATTTGGCACTCACTTTATTGTTCAGACAGACCACAAACCTCTACTTTGGCTAAAACAAATGAAAGGTGAAAACCCTAAATTGTTGAGGTGGTCCATATCTCTACAGGGAATGGACTATACAGTGCAACATAGACCTGGGAGTACCCACTCCAGTGCAGATGTACTCTCCAGATATTTCCACTTAGACAATGAAGATTCATCAGGTCATGGCTAGTCTTATTGTCCTTCGTTTGGGGGGGGGGGGGTTGTGTAGGAAAGTACCATCTTGCCTGGCATGTTACCCCCATATTTCACTGTATATATCTTGTTTTAGTCTATGTGTCACTGGGACCCTGCCAGGCAGGGCCCCAGTGCTCATAAGTATGTGCCCTGTATGTGTTCCCTGTGTGATGCCTAACTGTCTCACTGAGGCTCTGCTAACCAGAACCTCAGTGGTTATGCTCTCTCTGCTTTCCAAATTTGTCACTAACAGGCTAGTGACTAAATTTACCAATTCACATTGGCATACTGGTACACCCATATAATTCCCTAGTATATGGTACTGAGGTACCCAGTGTCGCGTGGGCTCTCATTATTCTAAATTAGACTACTGGATTTCTAGGTAGCAGGGTCGTTCCTGGTGTGGGGGACTAAGTCTTACCCACTTGGAAGGACTTCTGCCACCTTAAATCCGGTTTTGCTCCAGCTAACTAGTAGTGCCTCATCTCTCCCAAGGGGAAGGGATGATTGGGCAGCTGAGTGCATGACATCTTTAGTACTTCTCAAGGAAGTCGTGGTCACTCAGATCCCAACTAGCTCTCTCATTTACAGTATGATCTCATATACAAATGTCAAAGGCAGTTTGAGTTTTATAGGTTGTTTTAATAAAACAACTGCATTTTAGATATTAAGGCTTGAGCCGCAATAACTAGAACCATACAACACAGTAGGATTGAAATATTCACGAGGAGAGTGAAACATAAGAATAACGCTATCATCGTTTTAATAGGTTACTTTCTCTCTGAGACAGTTCTATTTCGAGCACAGCATGTTAAGCTCTAAGCTTGCCATTCAGATTCCCTGGGAAGACATCAACCCTCATACCTGAGCAAAGGCCTGTGATCTGGTTCAGCATCTGCAACAGGGCAGTCAGCGTCTAGTTGTGGTTCCCTGGTCGGAATCTCCCTCTCCCTTGTATTAGGACAAGGAAGTGTTTTTATAACTAACATGTCAGTGTGATCACAAAACGTCCCTACGCAAGAATGTATCCAAAGACTAAACTCCTACCACATCTATCGGCAATATACCAGACTGTATCCTTGACTGAAACCCAGAGTGAGTAAGAATGTGTTATTGAGAACTCCAGTGCTGAAGTAGCTAAACAGTGTGATATAAAAAATAAAACAAGACCGTAGAACTAGCTATTTGAAAAATAACAGCACGAAGCTGAATAAAATGCATTTAGAGCAAAGTGCACAGAGGCTCTATGCTGCAAGCAAAGGAATAAAATACATCCAGGGCAAAGTGCACAAAGGCCTAACGCCTGAAGCAAACGCGCAAAGGATACATAAAAATGACCACACTACACCAGGGTATTGGGGTTCCAGGAGATCCCTATGGGCTGCAGCATTTCTTTTGCCACCCATAGGGAGCTCTGACAATTCTTACACAGGCCTGCCAGTGCAGCCTGTGTGAAATAACATCCACGTTATTTCACAGCCATTTACCACTGCACTTAAGTAACTTATAAGTCACCTAAATGTCTATCCTTCACCTGGTGAAGGTTAAGTGCAAAGTTACTTAGTGTGTGGGCACCCTGGCACTAGCCAAGGTGCCCCCACATCGTTCAGGGCAAATTCCCCAGACTTTGTGAGTGCGGAGACACCATTACACGCGTGCACTATACATAGGTCACTACCTATGTATAGCGTCACAATGGTAACTCCGAACAAGGCCATATAACATGTCTAAGATCATGGAATTGTCACCCCAATACCATATTGGGGGGACATTTCCATGATCCCCCGGGTCTCTAGCACAGTACCCGGGTACTGCCAAACTGCCTTTCCGGGGTCTCCACTGCAGCTGCTGCTGCTGCCAACCATCAGACAGGTTTCTGCCCTCCTGGGGTTCAGGCAGCCCTGGCCCAGGAAGGCAGAACAAAGGACTTCCTCTGAGAGAGGGTGCAACACCCTCTCCCTTTGGAAATAGGTGTGAGGGCTGGGGAGGAGTAACCTCCCCCAGCCTCTGGAAATGCTTTGATGGGCAAGGATGGTGCCTATCTCTGCATAAGCCAGTCTACACCGGTTCAGGGAATCCCCAGCCCTGCTCTGGTGTGAAACTGGACAAAGGAAAAGGGAGTGACCACTCCCCTACCTTCACCTCCCAGGGGAGGTGCCCAGAGCTCCTCCAGTGTGTCCCAGACCTCTGCCGTCTTGGAAACAGAGGTGTTGGGGTCACACTGGACTGCTCTGAGTGGCCAGTGCCAGCAGGTGACGTCAGAGGCTCCTTCTGATAGGTTCTTACCTCTCTTGGTAGCCAATCCTCCTTCCTAAGTAGCCAAACCTCCTTTTCTGGCTATTTAGGGTCTCTGCTTTGGGGAATTCTGTAGATAACGAATGCAAGAGCTCATCAGAGTTCCTCTGCATCTCCCTCTTCACCTTCTACTAAAGGATCGACCGCAGACTGCTCAGGACGCCTGCAAAACTGCAACAAAGTAGCAAGACGACTACCAGCAACATTGTAGCGCCTAATCCTGCCGGCTTTCTTGACTGTTTCCAGGTGGTGCATACTCTGGGGGTAGCCTGCCTTCACCCTGCACCAGCAGCTCCAAAGAAATCTCCTGTGGGTCGACGGAATCCTCCCCCTGCTAACGCAGGCACCAAAGACTGCAACACTGGTCCTCTGGGTCCCCTCTCATCCTGACGAGCATGGTCTCTGGAACTCAGCAACTCTGTCCAAGTGACTCCCACAGTCCAGTGACTCTTCAGTCCAAGTTTGGTGGAGGTAAGTCCTCCCTCCCCACGCTAGACTGCATTGCTGGGTACCGTGTGATTTGCAGCTGCTCCGGCTCCTGTGCACTCTTCATGATTTCCTTCGTGCACAGCCAAGCCTGGGTCCCCGACACTCCTTCCTGCAGTGCACAACCTTCTGAGTTGGCCTCCAGCGTCGTGGGACTCCCTTTTGTGACTTTGCATGGACTCCTGTTCAATCTTCTTCCAAGTGCCTGTTAGGGTACTTCTGCAGGTGCTGCCAGATTCTGTGAGGGCTCCCTGAGTTGCTTGGCGCCCCTTCTGTCTCCTCCTCCAAGTGGTGACATCCTGATCCCTCCTGGGCCACAGCAGCACCCAAAAACCTCTACTGTGATCCTGGCAGCTAGCAAGGCTTGTTTGCGGTCTTTCTGCGTGGGAACTCCTCTGCAAGCTTCATCGCGCCGTGAGACATCCGTCTTCCAAAGGAGAAGTCCCTAGTTCTCTTCTTTCTTGCAGAACTCCAAGCTTCTTCCACCCGGTGGCAGCTTCCTTGCACCTTCAGCTGGCATTTCCTGGGCTCCTGCCCACTCTCGACACTGTTGCGACTATTGGACTTGGTCCCCTTGTCTTACAGGTACCCAGGTCCGGAAATCCACTGTTGTTGCATTTCTGGTGTTTGTTCTTCCTGCAGAATCCCCCATCACGACTTCTGTGCTCTCTGGGGCTAGTAGGTGCACTTTACACCTACCTTTCAGGGTCTTGGGGTGGGCTATTTTTCTAACCCTCACTGTTTTCGTACAGTCCCAGCGACCCTCTACAAGCTCACATAGGTCTGGGGTCCATTTGTGGTTCGCATTCCACTTTTGGAGTATATGGTTTGTGTTGCCCCTATACCTATGTGCTCCTATTGCAATATATTGTAATTCTACACTGCTTGCATTACTTTTCCTGCTATTACTTACCTCATTTTGGTTTGTGTACATATATCTTGTGTATATATCTTATCCTCATACTGAGGCTACTCACTGAGATACTTATGGCATATTGTCATAAAAATAAAGTACCTTTATTTTTAGTAACTCTGTGTATTGTGTTTTCTTATGATATTGTGCATATGACACCAGTGGTATAGTAGGAGCTTTACATGTCTCCTAGTTCAGCCTAAGCTGCTTTGCCATAGCTACCTTCTATCAGTCTAAGCTGCTAGAAACACCTCTTCTACACTAATAAGGGATAACTGGACCTGGCACAAGGTGTAAGTACCTCTAGTACCCACTACAAGCCAAGCCAGCCTCCTACACACAGAAACAATGCATGGTCAAAAAACACAATAACGTGAAGAAGGGAAACAATCTTATCTGTGACGTGTACTACCGCCCAGACCAGTGGCAATGAAGAAAAGGTTAGGGGCACCCATTCAGCTGACTTCATATTTCATGCTCAAGAACCCCTTCCTTTTCTCCTGTAACAAAACACATTTTTAATAAAGTTAAAAAGCACAAATGACAACATCAGTAAGGCAAGATCAATGTCAGATGCAAAGAAGGAAGCATAATGCAAGGTAGGAGCATTACTCGTCACACAAATGTACATTAAACTCCTCGTTAAGGTTCAAACCACCCAAACTCCTGGTGCCTAATTCTAAGATATATCTAGATTCTTTCTTCCTAAGGCTCAATGTCCTATCTCAACCCATGGGATTGAGAGGGATGTGTTCAATGGCATATGAATTTAATTTGCTTCCATTGCTGTAGTGCATGCCCTGAAAATGTCTGGCTACAGGAAATGTGGGTCACATTTATTGATGGCTTTAATGTGTGCATGAGCATTCCAAGATATAAATCACATATTAGGAGCTCAAGTAAGGAGCTGGGTAATCTGGCTGTCTTTTCTTCCACTGATACAGGGATAGTCCTTCCTACTGATACTATTCCTGCACGCCTTGCATTGACCACAAGGAAAGAAGCCCTGTAGATTATGTTCCTTATTCATGTTACTGAGAGTAGTATTGCTATGGACAAGTATATCACTCAACCTGCGTCATTTTCTATAGGTGATCCTGGGTCCGTCATACAAAGAGTGCCCTATGATGGGGTCGCTTTTGAGTATATTCCAGTTTTTAGCAATGATGTGGCAAATGTTGTTGGAAGTATTATTGAATGTCATCACCACTTTGACATCTGCAGATGTGTCTTGATCAGTAGTCACATTTTTGTCAAACACCATATGTTGCTTCAGGTATACACTGTTAGTGTTACAGTTCCTTCTAGCCCTCAGCAGCTCACCGTATAGAGTACTTCACTTGAAGGTGTCCAGAGAGCTGCTGAGGGCCTGGAGGAGGCTGTTGCCAGCAGTGTGCTTTCAAAAGAGGCTGATGTGCACTTTACCATTTATGATCTCAACTCTGACATCAAG
Source organism: Pleurodeles waltl (assembly GCF_031143425.1). Classification (NCBI taxonomy): domain Eukaryota; kingdom Metazoa; phylum Chordata; class Amphibia; order Caudata; family Salamandridae; genus Pleurodeles; species Pleurodeles waltl. The sequence goes on along the minus strand of NC_090445.1, from coordinate 1,568,531,487 downwards.
GTATTCCACCATGGCGCAGCTGATGGTATGGGTCAGAAAGATATTGTGGGGGTTCTCATTGAGTTTATTAACAAAGAGGGCACCTGAATCACCGGTGCCTCTCCAAATGATAAAAATATCATTGATGTACCCGAGCCAGAGCACATCCTACTCCAGCTCAGTAAATCCATCTGTGTCACTAAACTGTTCTTCCACCACCCTAGGAACAGGTTCACAAAACTAGAAGTATAACAAGTTCCCATAGTGTTACCAAGTATCTGTTTGTACAGGGTGCCATTGAAGAGGAAAATGTTGTTGGACAGGCAGTGGATCATCATTTCCAAAATCATCTCTGTGCAGGCAAGGAACCTGGCACATAACAAATGCTGGCATACCTTGATGCCCTTCTGAAGCGCAATGATATTATACAATGAGCTGACATCAGCTGTTATGAGAACAAAGTTATTTTCCCAAAACAGCCCCTCAAGTATGTCCAAGAAATTCTTGGCATCTCTTACGTACAAAGGAAGAACTGTAACGAAATTATTATATATCAGGGACATTATAGCTAGGCTCACATTTTAACCATACAAAAACATAGAAATTACCCTGTTATAGTTATCTCAAGTAACTATAACTCATGCCCTAAGGTAACTATAACTTGCGCCCCCGCCATGCACAGTTTTTTGTCAAAAATGTCACTGCAAATATTACATTCATATTGTCAATAATGTTATCAAAGATGTCACGAGTGTCGTAATTTGTGGGGAAATTAGCAGTGCACTGTAGGTGAAGCAAGTACCATGATGTATTAGAGAGCTTGATAATAGATATAAGCATACATTTTTGGCCTCATTCTCAAAGCTATTCGCATGTGTAAGTATGGCTAAAAGTGCAAGCAGCCTTTATTATTGCTGCATTAGGACTCCTCGAAGTCACACAAGTCAGTTTTGCATTCATAAATTGATGATTTACCCACACATCAGTATCATTATTGGTAAATATTGTTATATGGATGGAGGTGGGCTTTTCTGAGCACTCAAAAGTGCCATGTTTGTCACAAGCCATTTTCGCCCCTCAAAAAATGGCGGACCCCAAGATTGGGGGAGGTGTATAATTTATCATAAGAAAAAGAAGTTCATAACCTTGTTAAGGATTTTGGGCCAGATGTAAAAGGCATTAGCGCCTCGCAAACAGCGAAAAACGCTGTTTGCGAGGCGCTAATGCCCTCACGTGATGCAGAAACACATATTGCGAGTCAGTACCGACTCGCTAAATGTGTTTCAGACTCGCAAATAGGAAGGGGTGTTCCCCTCCTATTTGCGAGTCGCACCGCAATGTAGAGTTGATTTGTGACCGCGTAAGCGGTCGTAAATCATCTCGCAGTTACCTTGACTTGAACTGGATGGTAACTCATTCGCAAACGGGAAGGGGTCCCCATGGGACCCCTTCCCCTTTGTGAATGCTCACAATAATATTTTTTCAGAGCAGGCAGTGGTCCTATGGCCCATGCCTACTCTGAAAAAAAACGAAACTAAAAGGTTTCGGTATTTTTTTCTATTTGCAGCTCGTTTTCCTTTAAGGAAAACAGGCTGCAAAGAGAAAAAAAAAACTGTTTTATTGAAAAGCAGTCACGGACATGGTGGTCTGCTGTCTCCAGCAGGCCACCATCCCAGTGAGTGCCTAGACTCGCTATGGGGTCGCAAACAGCGACCCACCTCATAAGTATTTATGAGGTGGGTCTTTGCGACCCTATAGTGAGTCGCAGAAGGTGTCTGAGACACCTTACTGCATTTCCTTTTGCGAGGTGCAAATTGCGAGTTGCTGGGTCTCGCAATTTGCACCTCGCAAAAGGAAACCTACCTACATCTGGCCCTTTATCTAGAAAGCTATGACAGTCTGGAAGCGTTTTGTGGGATTGCAAGCAGTCAGAAAATGCAGAAATGGAAGGTCAGAAACGAGCGACTGAACATTTGCAGCCGGTTTTAAAATCGAATCCGATGTGGATCGTGGTGGATTCGGGCAAGAAACGCACAGGCCACTGGAATCATTAACGTCAGTTGTGAGTTGGCGTTTTCTTTTGTGTAGAAGACATGCCAAGTTTGCAAGAGCGAAGAATAGGTAGACATTGTTGGTAGAGTCCTCGTTAATAGTAAGCCCAAAGTGTCATTGCTTGGACCACTCGTTAAGAAGAAGGCAGAGTAATAAGGAGTGAATAAAATACGTTGTATGTGTATTATGAATTATACACCTCTGTTATGCTTTTAAAATAATGGCTTTGATTCATTAAAAGGTGTTTCCCCACCATGTCATCTGCAATATGAATCTCTAAGAACAGAGGCATTTTTCTCCTAGGCAAGTTATTTAATGCCAATAAACTTCGAACAGCGTGAATATAATCAAACTTATTATTGCAAAGGGGTGAATTGTGGCAAAGGGGGTACCGGCAAAACTGCTTCCAGGGTTTACATTTTGTTTACAAAAAGGAAAGAATACTAACACTGTACTGCAACATTTTCGTTTTTGAGGAATCTTTACATTCACTACCTTGGGACTTTACTTAATTCAAGCAAATCTCTTGCTGTGCAAAAACACAGCCCTTCTTTATTACAGAACCACAGAAAATAAGTAAACCAATACTGTATGTAAATTACAACCCAGATGGAGGATCTCATTCATTATTTAGAGAGCGAGGCCGGCAGGTTATTAGAACCAAGGGGCATATTTATACTCTGCTTGCGCCGGATTTCGTCTTTTTTTTTACGCAAATTTGGTGCAAACCTAACACATTATTTATACTTTGATGCCCGACCCCGCGAACGTCAAATTTCTGCTGTGTGCGTCATTTTCTGGATGTGTGAAACCGCCTTGCGTTAATGACATGCAAGGTAGGTGTTCCCGTCCAAAAAATAACTTAAACACCTGTGCGCCATATTTATCCAACCGTGCAAAAATCCTGCACGGCTGGGAGTCGGAAAATGGGGCACAGCCCGATTTGCGTAAAAAATGAACGCCTGGGTCAGGGCAGGCGTTAAAATGGGACAAACACACCAGTACTTAAGGAAAACACACAGAAGCAACATCAGAGCTCAAAAAGGAAGACATGGAGGTGCTATTCATCCAGCATGCAGGAAGACGCAGAGCACAGCACCAACAGCAGCAGCTTCCACCACACGCCCAGGGACCCCAAAGGCAAAGCTGAAGGCAGGAGAGGATATTCCGGACCTGGACAACCCTTCTGGGCCTCAGGGAACATGACATCATCCAGAGGTACAGACTAAACTGGCAAGCCATATAGCAGCTGCTGCGCAACATTGAGCCACAGTTGGCACCCAGCTTGCAGACACCCCACACCATTCCACCAGAGACCAAGCTGCTAGCTGTCCTCCACATGTTGGCAAGTGGCTCTTTTTAAACAACTGCCGCCCTGGTTGCTGGGATCTCACAGCCCTCATTCTCTGCCTTCCTACCCAAGGTACTGGATGCCATCATCTCCCTCACACCCCGCCACATCAGCTTCCCGAACACACAGCAGAAGCAGCAGGATACCAAATAGGGATTCTACCAAATCAACGGCTTCCCACACGTGTTTGGTGCCATTGACTGCACACATGTACGGATTGTGCCACCTGCTGCAACCGAGCATCTATACAGCAACAGGAAGCACACACACTTAATCAATGTGCAGGCCATTGTGAATCACTGGGGATTGATCATCAACATCGTGGCAAAGTATCCTGGGAGTGTACATGATTTATTCATCTTCCGCCATTGCACTATCAATCAACACTTCCAGGGTGGACGATATGGAAATGGCCTACTTGTTGGTAAGTACAGAAACCCAGTTATATACACACTGCACAGCAACCCTGTAGGACACACAACACATACATCACTACATTGACACGTGGCCAGGAAGACACTGACGTTGTGACACTGCTAGTCATGTTTGATATCCTGACCCAATGGGATACACACCTATGGACAAATGACAGATGCAAATAACAACAGATGCCACTTCAGAGCCACAAGGGACCAATTCAAAACCACACAGTGACAATTACATGGCCTTAACTGGCAGTACAACTTGGAAGATGAATCTTTCAATATCACATCAAGAACACTCAATCACACACCCTTCCAAGCAATAAGTACTGCGTAAGGGGTGTGTAAAGTGTTTCGCTGCAGGTCAAACACCATGAGACACATAGCATGATGATGATGACTCTAATGAAGGTGACATGGAATCATTGAGGCAATACCAACATCTCACATCACTCCTGGGGTGACATTGCCCGCTACCAATAAGCAAGTGGACTGTGCTAAGAACACATATTGATGTGACATTATTGCAAAGTGCACATTGCTACACATACGGATTGAGACAATTACACATATACACAACAAATGTACAGGCACATGGACCTTCTGACAATTAAACCTTCGCTCCCACAACCAAGTTACCCAGCTTACCTGAAGCAGGTTCAGTAGTGTAGGTACACGTTTGCACATGAGCCAACTCAGTGAGGGTACAAAAATAGGTTTGCATAGACCTTGTCACACATGGGTTATTTTTGCATTGTCAATCGTCAACACTTCAGTGCTGCCAACTTATGGAGATGTGTTGTACATTGTCACCTAGCCAAATCAAAGGTCCTCACAGTTGTTTTTCACATACTATGACATATGTTGAATTGGATGGGATCTTCAGGCCACGTAGTGCAACCGTGTTACCAGCACTGTGGAATCGATTCTGTGTGTGGATGTATCATGTCACCCCCAGTGAAGACACATGAACACTTCTTTCACATGACATAATGCATGGGAGTACACAATGTACTGCAAGTGTACAAAAATACCGCTGATATCCGGTCAATCAGCCAAACACCAGTTTAGATTATTAAACAACCCAATGCTGATGGTACATCCTAGAAGCCTAGGATTCCACACAATAACACAAACACAGATGAGTCACAGACAACACAAGATAACAACTGCCATGCAAAGTGATAATCATTGTGCAAGCTACATCAACATTTTTTCACTCATTTTCTCTTTCAGGTGATCAGGGGTATGGGATCCAGCCGTGGATCATGACCCCATTGCCAACCCAAGCACAGCATCAGAGCGTGCCTATAATGAGGCACATCGGAGGACACGCACCATAGTAGAGAGGACTTTTGGCATCCTGAAGTCACAATTCAGGTGCCTCGACATCACTGGTGGCTGCCTCTTATATTCACCTGAAATGGTCTGCAAGATCATTTTGACCTGTGCCATCCTGCACGACATATGTGTAAGGAGGAACTTCCCCTCTATGAACCAGAGCCACAATGCCTGAAGAGGAGGATGTTATCCATCAACATGAGGGGGACCATCCAAACACTGCAGCAGGATTGCGTCGGAGACAACACATTGTACAAAACGTCTTTTAACTCTAGTCACCATCAACACTATCCTACCATATGTCATTAAATACCTCACTTCATCACTAAATCCTGGTCTGGGTAATTATTTATGCATCATATGATCCCTAGGAATCATAACCAGAGTTTAGCCTCATGGAGCATTGCAGATAGATTAGGATACTAAAAAGCCACATCACATTTGATGGGTATGAGTGTACACCCAACTTCACACACAGTGTAAATGACATATATCCTGTCCATTTCACATTTGAAGGGCAATATCAGATTAGCACAGCTATGGCACACATCCATGTTGGCAACATGGTTCATTGCCGCATATGGCACACAACTAAGACACCATCAATCATAAGCAAGAAAACTGCTTCATACATGAGGCAGTGGATGTGCTATTCCATTGGTAACAGGAATGTATGACCAGACCCTTGACAGCAATAAGTGTGACATCAGCTATCTCTGCAAGGAGCATGTGTGACAAGAAGTCCATGTAAGCTGCAAATGGATAGCACGAGTGCCCCAGGTATGACAAGCATTGCTCACAAGACATGCCCTGCACATGCCATCACAGGTTATAAATCTTGCCCCAGGCATGTTTTCAGTCCCTCCCCATCCTTCACTAGGGGACCCTGTAACTGGACTATTTGTACCCTGATAATCCTTCATCTACACAAACCCAGACTCACATTCTGACTCCAGTGTGCTTCCCTCTTTAGTATGCCATAGTCGTAGTTCATCTGTCTGCATGGACCTCAGGTCTGATAATGCACTGCCTGGTAGTCTGTAGGACCTGTAATCACCTGTCCATTGCTTCCCATGTGAAAGGTACTGTTGGCCCTTTGAACTTGATTCTCACCTACAGGACTTGTGAGAGACTGAAGCTGCACAGACCTGTGAGCACTTCCATTCAGACCAGCCATTTGAACCTGCACTGCCATTGCTGCAGCCTGGAACAGCGTAGAAGCTGCCATTTTATGTATATCCTTGTTGTGCATTGCCGTATAAATCACTTGTGTAACACAGGCCTTGGGTTATTGTGTAACGTTGCAGCCCACAGCACAAATACAGTTTTTATTTTCCACAGTGTTGCTCCAGCTTTTCCCAGTCAGAGTCTGCTCACTGTGCATTTGCCTTGTTCCTGTTAGTTCCTGACAGAGCCTGCATCCTGTTAGCCTGATTGGTTCCTGACTTTGTGTTACCACAGAGGTTCCCTGTGGCTACATTTGTCTCATAGTTGCTTTCCATGCCTTCACTTTCCTCCTGGGGTATTGTGTCTGATAGGTCTACGATGAATCCTCAAATATATTGTGTAGTGTAATCAGTTTACTTATCGTATCATGGTCTGGGACATGTATTCAAATAGCCTAATCCTGGCCCTATCCCTTGTCTGGGTTTCATGTATGCATGAGTGACAAACAGTGACAGTGTACTATGGCTGTGTGCATTGATTGGGGATGGTGCCTCCAGCACAACAAACAACGTTTGCTAATGTGCATGAAAGGACAAAACATGTTTGTGCCCTGACGGTCCACATACAGATTCACATTGGCTGCAGCCCAATGATGGTGCTTGTGTGGTGACTGGCTGTGAGATTAATCAGCACAGAGGCACTGATGTTCCCTGTTGCAGTGGGAATGTTAGAGGCCACCCTGTGTACAAATGTTGTGATGAAACCTGCCAGTTTCTATTTACTGATCCATTAAGTTTGTGAGCACACCAAGGTTGCCCTGTTGTCAGCCTCATAAATCTTCTGCAGTGCCATAGCTGGACTATCCCCATGTGTGTTGTCAGTTCCACTTTGGCTTCCGGTCAATTCTGCTTTGAAGGATACTCTGTTAATGCAGGGAATGGCTCCACAGACTCATGACTAGACCTGCACGTAACTGTGACAGCATGGAAGCCAATAATGACACAGGGTACACATGGCCACACACTTGAAATGGACACCTTTGTGCAATTAACCACTGGAAATATGTGAACACATGCAGCTTGGTCTGATGGTCCTCCACTGCCACAAGAGAAATATAGGTCATTTATATGGCTCAAACTGTGGAGTGACATTACATTTTTGGATTGGTTTTGGGACTCTGTGTCACAAACACTGTACCTACATAGCATTTTCAAATGCCTGACTCATGGGTAATATACAAACAAGTGACCAGGAAGTGGTATCTAACATTCCAGTACATGTGATGGCTTGCTCTTGTAACATTGCCATTATCAACCGTCCTATCCTGTACATAGCTTGTCATGGAAGATGTTTTGTCCCAAAAGTCAGGGAAGTTCACACAGCATTAGATGCTACGTGTATGACAAACACATATGCTGACTCATTTCCACACTGAATAGCATCTGATGGTTATCCACATTTACAACACATGCAAACAAGCACATTAATGAAAGCACGCCTTGAGACGTTCACACAGCAGTCCAACAACAATTGAAATAGCCAATTCACTGACATAAACACACAGGCCATGAGTGAATGTATTAAGTTGCGTTAGCCTTTGACGCACCACCTGCTCTAACTAGGTAATACCAATGTTTATTCAAAATGTTTGGGTAGCTGTTGCGTCAGTTAAGAGTGCTCATCCGGTACCACAACATGAGTATTATGGTCCGCAGTAGTGTGGTTTGCCACATGTGCCCAAACACTGGAACACACAATGCAGGCGCAGACAGCCTATCTCTGTACAGTTACAGCTTTCATGTACGTTAAAAATGAGAGAAATGACACAAACACAGTTAAAGACAGATATTTTGATGCAAAAGCGTAAAAAAAGACGCATATGCATCAGAATTCACTGCATGTGCGTTGAAAAATGACACTCACAGCCATTATACATCCATTGGGCCAAAGCGGTAATTCCTACACTGTACCCCATGAAATTGATTACCAATGAAAAATATATGGAACTATGAACGAGGGGGAAATTTGAAGCATTTGCGTAAAAAAAAAATTACGCACAGCCTGTAAGCGTCATAAAATTTTCACGCATCATAATACAAATGCACTGCATTACAGAAATGGTACAGTAGGTGTACTTTCACTTTCACTTTGCAGTCTGTGATTTTTCTAGAATGTGTGGCTGTGCTGGGAGTTTTGTCTGTCCAAATTGTGCTTTTGTCTCCTGTGTGCCATCCTATTTGTCATCTGTTGTTTTAGTAATTGTCTCCGTTGTTCAGTGTAAGTGTGTTTTTGTCATATTTGGTGTCTAATTTTGTCTTTGTACTTTCCATGTATTTTCCTCTGTACCCTTTCCTATAACTATTATTTTGATCATGTTGGGTATGCCACGTCTAGGGAGAATGGGTGAGGAGGAGCTGAGGGCATTCATTTGGCTGGTGTGCCACTTCCTCCCCCTAATCATTGAGGCTGGTGGCAGGGTGATACAGGGGTATCACACGGAGGTGAGGAGGCTCAGGTGGTCCAAGGTGCTGTACCATCTGAGGAGAATTTTCAACACACCACACAACGACCACCAACTCAAGCATCGCAGGGTTGACCTTGTTGCCAGAGAGCCAGACCTGCTGGACCACCTGGGTGTGGTGATTGGTTGCCCTGTTGTTGAGTACAATTAAGACTAATGTGCCCATTTCAATGCTCTGTAGTGACAGTAGCAGATTTGTTGACACATTACTGTCATTTGTTGACGCAACAGCTGCAAAAACTTACAAAACACAACTTGATCTTGTAAATTAGAGCTGCTTTGATGTCAATAGATGATGGTAATGCGGCTCAAACATATGTTTCATTCATGGTCTGTGAGTGTACCAGGAAAGAGATGTATTTCACAAGCTAAAGCAAGGAATTAATGTGGTCCCCAGTTATTTGGAATACATGTCTGAACTGTATTCCTGGCCATAAGTACAAAGTTCTTCCTAACTTCAGGTAATATCTTAGGCTGATACTTTGACTTGGTTTGTGCAGCAATTAAATTAGAAATGGATGCCAAAGTAATGCACACAGGTTCATATCTAAATGTTTGGTGCTACTTTCCATGGCTGTAGCGTAAAACATGAAGCAAATGCTACAAATTGAGGAATAAAAAATATATCTGGCCTTCTGTTCATTGTTCCTGTGTGTTTTAATTTGCCTTGGGCACAATAGCTGTAACAGAACTCATGCATTTGCCATCTGTGTCACTTTATAGCCATGCAATTCTCATACGTTATTGGGTCATCATGGGATACCTGAAGTTGGTAATTGCATGGTCACAGTTTATTACTTGCATGATGTTGTGCAAGGGACCCCTGACCGATTCCATCATACATATAAAGTGCCCAAATACTTTGCTACTTTACGTTTGGTACACCCCTGCTAATCTAGTGCAGCATATGTACAATAGCTAACTTCCCAGTATGAAGGCTATCACAGACATGGGTGTATGCTAAGGTCAGAAGACCAGCATTCCTGTGACTGCTGCCATTCCCAAGATGCATACAAATTGAAACCTACATCATCAAGATTGCCACAGTAGGACATTTGCTAAACCATGTTTCAATAATGGGACAGTGTCTGTTTGTTGTATACCCGCAGATCACCCAACTTGGCTAATGTAAGATGATGAATGTGGCTAACTGTGAATTCCAAGAACCAATAGGGGTACACAGGGCAATGAATGACACATTTCAGGTGCAAAGACTACACCTGTGCCCATGCATTCTGTCACGGATGACCAAAATAGACACTGTCAGTATATATTTCTTTGTTGTATTAATTTAGGTAAATGGTCAATCCATGTTTAGCGTCAGATTGTCATCAAGTAACACACAGGATCCCTGCCATTAATGTGTCATGGGGGCATATCTGGCACTGGGTACACTGTCAATGTAGCATATGTAACCTACAGACAACACAGGCCCACATGTAATGGACCATAGAAAGCATAATAATTCATGAGCTAAAGTCAACCCACATGAGCATCACACAGTAACTGATTGTCCCTTGATGCACAAGCCACAATACCTGAGTGACTGGTATTGCAGTGCACCAGGAACGTGGCTTTGCATGTCTCTCAGAACCACAAATGAATAAATGGAGTACACTCTATAAGTGAATCTGCAACCAATTGAGGAATCATGTTTGTCACCACATGATTGTTAGGGCCACTGCATGTGTGCATATGTGTGTGTATCACTCACTGGAGTGACAGGGTCAATACATGTTTGCAGTGTATGTCTGTTGGAGTGTCATCATGCCTGAGGGGCTGGACTATCAGATATAATGTCACACACAGTAATTTTTTCTTCAAAGTATTGTACAGTGCACAGACATTGAGCACATTTCACCCTTCCATGCTTTAAAGGTGGACCTGCCCCCTACACAATTGGAGAAGTGGCTCGATTTGCGGACCCAGACATATCCAGTAAGTGTTGATATTTCAGTTCTGTGTTGTGTTTGCAGGTGTTGTGTGATTGACTCCTGTGTGTTGGACACATACAAAGGTATGATGTGCTGGCACATCATCTGATATGTGACTTGACTGGAGGTTGACTTTTTTTCCCGTATTTGAGATGGACAATCAGTGGCATAGGGTCATAGTTTGGGATTGTAGTGCAGCGCTGTAAGCATGGCCATGTGAATAGGGTGACATTTGTTGTTACATTTCTTGTAATGCAAAATTTGGAGGTAGTCTTTTTCATGATTTAGTCAGCAAGTCATACCCTGAATCACACAGAGCAGGGATGCCAAAGTATTACCCACAGACTTGAGCCTCCCTGTTAACTAATGAACATGTAGGACTGTATGTTTGACTTCCTAGCAGCATCTAGCTCCACATGTTGTGCTACGTTTGTGTGGCACTTGAGTACAATGTCATAGGTGTGCATGCAGCTCAAGCCCAGATGGGAGCTTGCATCTATGTGCTTGTTGTAGGACAGGTATTGGTGATATCAAATGATGTTGACAATTGTCCGCAATTAGGAACATAAATTTGGATGTGATTGTACAATGTTTGGGTCTATCCTAGTTGGACAACCTCCTTACCTGTGGTGGACAGACAAACCCCATGGACAGCTGTCCAAAGCTTCCTGGCTGTCCTTGATGTTTGAAAGTATGTGTTGCATGTCCACCCCCCCGAGGCACAGGCTTAGGGTTATGAAATATGTGTACCTAGGTGTGAGGATCCAAGTGTAGTACACAGACATGTAATTCAGAAATTCATTTGTTCCAACCTAGGATACCCACTCATGATTAGAAATTGCAAACCATCCTGGCAATTCCATTTACAAATCACAGATCTTGTGGCCCTTGATTGTCATCCAGAAGGTAGTCATTAGTTGGCCCGTCACATGCGGAGGACTTGCAGCATTTGTTATGTGACTAATGGGAGAACAATGATGCTTCGATCATTTAAGTAGGTACACATCTTTTAGAGCATTGCTGTGCTGTTAAATAGGACATGTGTAGGCTGCGTTGGCATGTACTTCCTTAGGGACAGTCTGTGATCTGTACTATGATTTGGCCTGTTTAAGCTAATTTTTATGACTTGTTTTAATATCATCAGTAGCTGTATCACACAATGATGTAACTAATGTTTGGTTTCATCTTTTTTAACAGCAGCCAATATGGATGCCAATCAGATCCGTGAATTCCAGAGGAGGGAGATGCGTTACCACCACATTCTGGATGTCGCGTCTGGGTTCCGCCACATGGCACGGCGTTATCGCCATGAGAGAGCCACAGGGTCTGGAGGGCATTTGCCCAAGGGGGCCCATCCCTGTCCACAACAGCCGCCACCAACAGCACCACCACTCCGACCGAGGTGGCACCAAGGATGACAGCCACCACCTGCAGGTCCCTCAACATCATCCGCTCCTGGACCACTGACAGCAGCCCCTGCACCTCCCACTCCAAGCATGGCACTGGCAACAGCACAACCCTCCACAGCTGGCACACAGACCACCCCTTCTGCAGTCATTGACAATGTTGAGTTTAGGAACATGCAATGGATGTTGCGCAGAATGGACAGGCTGCAGCAGGAGGTGTCCCAGATTAACAGGAGAGTGCGTGGGATAAAAAAGATCCTGCGGAGGGCAAACTTATAACAGTTGGACCCTCAGCCATTATTCCCTCTCCTCCCTCCTCTTGATGATGTTGGGGTTTTTGTGTATTAAAAAATAAAAAAAGACAAAAAAAAATTAAACAAATATATAGATATATATAATTGTTTAGGATAAGATAGTATGTATTTAGGTTAGTATATGTTGTCCTCCATGTGTCCCGTCATTTAAGGGGGTTGGGGGGTTGATATTAAGATTGTTTAGTTACATTTGATAAGTAAGTTTAGGTAAGGGTAGTTAGGGCCAGTTGTGGGTATTGTGTAGTTAGGATAGGTTAGGTTGGTTAAGGTGTTTCCCCTAGTTGTATTATCCTATCTTACAGTTAAATAAATATTTAGATACTCCTTTACAGTATGTTTCATATGCTTGAAGATCAGGGCCTTGGCATGGGTGAACAGAGTCAATTTAGTATTTGCATTTGTGTTCCATCCTGCATCCAAATCCCAATTGAGCTGTCACATTGACAGCTACACCAAAGCTACTTCTCTATACATCTGCCATCCATTGCACCCACCACTCAAGGTTACTATGGTTCCCAATGTGTTGTTAAGTTTGAATGTATGTTTTCAATCTGTCATACTTTGAGACGAGATTTTGAATCTTGGGCACTGTGGTACGTCTGCCTGCACCCTGATGTTCATGTGAACCCTGATAAGGTGAGTGATGGTATAATCTTATTTACTTCTGTATACATAACTCACACCTATCATTTCTTACATTGTACTGCCAGGTTACATATTTGTCCGTACACTCGTACACATCCATGCCTTCTGTATGGTGTTTGTATGATGAAATTTTAGAGTCAGATGTCACATACCTAAAGATTGTCTAGAAGAAAAAATTGAAGACATTGATTTTCTGCTTAGACATCCATTGAAGCAGGCTTATTCTGTCCAACACAGCATTATACTGTAATTTTTCTATTTACTTCAGAAATAACCCTCAGGAAGGGCAGATGATGGTACAATCCAGACCCCACTGCATAGTTATCAGCCCACAATATTTCAAGGCAGTTGTATTGACATTCTATGGCCATTGGCATGAGGCAAACATCACTAATCTCCTACATGGTTGATGTGTCACATTACATAGAGACAAAGTAGTTGTGTAGGTGCTATTTATTTTAAAGTGCTATAGTGCTATATTTACATAGTCCAGGATTGTGAGTCCATTAGTATGACGCCTTCTATTGTGATACTACACAACTGCAAAAGGACATGTCATTGGACATGCTGGGGTGAAGTGTCATACAGTGCAGAGGAACATGAATTGCCAATGACGTAGTGAGAGGCAATCACAAAGCATAGCGTTAAGGTAAACAGTGGGCTGGAGAACAGTGCATGTGAGCAGCTGTGGCAAGAATGGCATGTTACGAAGCACAGGACCTTGGCTATAAGTGCCCATTTGTCATGGACTTGTGCTACCGGGTACTCTTACGGGTGAAGGTGATCTGTTCCACGTCATCATCTTCTGATGTGTGTGTTGTCTCCTCTGCCCTTGGTGGCAACACACACTTTAGTGTTTGAAGACGTGGAGTCAGAAATCCCGGTAGCTGCCAACTGTGGGGCTATTAAGGGCAGTACTGCAGCAAGGAGGAGCTGCTGGTTCTTAAGTATAGCAGCTACATCCATGATGTAGGCAGCCAGGTCGGCCCTGAGGGGGTCAATATTGCATTTGTGCATGCAGTAAAAGGTTTGGTGTGCGAAGTGTTGTGGCAACTCTCTTACTGATGTGCTGATTTCCTTCACACTTTGTTGAAATTCTTGTTCGCCCTTGCATGGCTGCTGCCTGTTCTGCAGATGACATCATGCACGAACGCACCCCCTCTAGGCTGGCTGACATATTTTGCATCCCCACCTGCACCTCCTTGGCCAGCTCCCGCTAGTGCCAGTGTCGACAGAGTCCTCAGCTGGGTTGGGGTTGTACAAGTGGGGTGGTGGGTGGGTCCTCTGTGATGGCTGCTACTTCTGTGCTCCTCCTTGCGACTGAAGGTGGGGTCTGGAGGGTTCCAAGGACATCTTGGAGGGTCTGCTGGCTGATGTTTGTCAGCTCGTCATCCATGTCATCATGGAAGTCCAGGACAAGCATATCCCCAGGAGAGCCTTTGTCCTCTGCAATGAGATATTGTACAATTAGTGTGTTGTGTCATTTTTAATGTGAGTTTCCTGACTTTCTATTAGTTGCACATTGTGATCTTGGTTCCTGTTCATTGTCACTGTCATTAATATTAGCATTCTCCCAGGCCTATGCCCCACCTGCATGTCACATGTAGTGTGGGCAGTTTGGTGAAATGTCTGCGTCACATCCTCTAGGTGTAGGTTCTTCCCAAATTGTATGTTGCCACCTTCTTGCCCTATCCAACCCTCTGTCTACTTCCATTATCATGGTGTGGCCTTGCAATGGCTGTGGGTGTTCCGATGGCACTTGCACCACACTTAACAATCTGGAACTGACCCAGTCTCAGATATTTCACATACAGCTTTATGTTGCTGAGACTTAGCATATACTATGTATAGCATTGGCATGGCACAATACAGGTGTCAGTATTGGTAGTGTGTAATGTTGATGTTGGGGAATGTGTACTACATTGCATTGCACTGATGGTCCTAGCAGAGTTCCATTTCCTCTTCTGACTGTGCGGGTGTGTTTCACTAGCCAGAAACATATGTCCTCCCCCTCAATGCTGTTGTCTTAGCACTATGACACTTGAGATGTTGCATGGTGGCATTGCAGCTATTGTGACCCAGGCACAGGGTAGACCCTGACATGTGCAGCATGGGTATGACATTACTGCTGTGTACCTCATAATGTTTATGACAATGCCTGATGTTTGTAGCGACTATGGACATTAACAATTGACAGGATGCGCAAATTTTTATCGATTACAGGGGATTGATAACGTTGTCATCCTGAACCCTCTAATTTGGGTGTGTTTGATCCATGGGCACTTATCTGCCGTCAGCTACGTGACCTGCACACACAGCGGAGGTGGTAGTGGCAACTGTTGTCAATCTTAAATTCCACTTGCGGATATGGCCTGAGGCTGTTAATTGAGCCCTAGTTCAGGTAACGACAATACCAGCTGTCGTGTGACAGCATGCCAGTTTTACGTTGTACCCTACTGTTAGAAATGGGGTTTTTGGTTGGCAGTCAGGTTGCCCTCTGTCCAAGCAAGAACCCTCACTCTAGTCAGGGTAAGTCACACACAACCCAAAATCAGCCTGTGCTCACCCTCCGGTAGCTTGGCACGAGCAGTCAGGCTTAACTTAGAAGGCAATGTGTAAAGCATTTGTGCAATAAATCATACAATGCCACCATATAGCACCACAAAAATACACCACACAGTGTTTAGAAAAATATATAATATTTATCTGGGTATCTTGAGGTCAAAACGATCAAAGTTGCAATATGAATTTGTAAAGATATCACTGAAAAGTGATATAAAGTGTCTTAAGTCTTTAGAAAGTAAACAAAGTCTCTTTCAAACACAAAGTACCTGGTTTCTGGTGGAAAATCTCCTCAGAGGGCCACAGGAGAAGAGGTACGTGGAAAACTGGTGTGTGCGTCGATTTCTCCTCAGCACACACGGACTTGCGTCGTTATTTTCCACGCGGGGAGTCGTGCGTCGTTTTCCGGCGCGTGGACAGTCTCTTACTGTGGTTTGCGGGGAGTACCAGATGTCCCGGATCTGTGCGTGGATTTTCCTGCTTGTTTTCCGGCTGCGCGTCGTTCTGCGGGGCTGCGCGTCGAAGTTTCGATCTCACGGCAGGCGTTGCGTCGATTTCTCGTGCGGAGTCGGCCGGCGTTGTCCTTGCGAGGCCGTGCGTCAAAGTTTTGATCTCACGGCAGGCGTCGCGTCGATTTCTCCTGGGAAGTCGGGCGGCGTTGTCCTTGCGAGGCCGTGCGTCAAAGTTTCGGTCGTCCCGAAGACGTCGCGTCGATCAGCGTCGGTGTGCGGCGTTTTTCTTGCCGCGGAACAAGCTGTGCGTCGAAAAGTTCGGCGCACGGAGCGTCCAAGTCAAAGAGAGAAGTCTTTTTGGTCCTGAGACTTCAGGGAACAGGAGGCAAGCTCTATCCAAGCCCTTGGAGAGCACTTTTACAGCCAGACAAGAGTTCAGCAAGGCAGCAGGCCAACAGCAAGGCAGCAGTCCTTGTAGAAAAGCAGACAGGTGAGTCCTTTGAGCAGCCAGGCAGTTCTTCTTGGCAGGATGTAGTTTCTGGTTCAGGTTTCTTCTCCAGCAAGTGTCTGATGAAGTAGGGCAGAGGGCCTGTTTTATACTAAGTTGTGCCTTTGAAGTGGGGGTGACTTCAAAGAGGGTCTAAAAAATGCACCAAGCCCCCTTTCAGTTCAATCCTGTCTGCCAGAGTCCCAGTAGGGGGTGTGGCAGTCCTTTGTGTGAGGGCAGGCCCTCCACCCTCCCAGCCCAGGAAGACCCATTCAAAATGCAGATGTATGCAAGTGAGGCTGAGTACCCTGTGTTTGGGGTGTGTCTGAGTGAATGCACAAGGAGCTGTCAACTAAACCTAGCCAGACGTGGATTGAAGGGCACAACAAGATTTTAGTGCAAAGAAATGCTCACTTTCTAAAAGTGGCATTTCTAGAATAGTAATATTAAATCCGACTTCACCAGTCAGCAGGATTTTATATTACCATTCTGGCCATACTAAATATGACCTTCCTTCTCCTTTCAGATCAGCAGCTGCCACTTCAACAGTGTATGAGGGCAGCCCCAATGTTAGCCTATGAAGGGAGCAGGCCTCACAGTAGTGTTAAAACAAATTTAGGAGTTTTACACTACCAGGACATATAACTACACAGGTATATGTCCTGCCTTTTACCTACACAGCACCCTGCTCTAGGGGTTACCTAGGGCACACATTAGGGATGACTTATATGTAGAAAAAGGGGAGTTCTAGGCTTGGCAAGTACTTTTAAATGCCAAGTCGAAGTGGCAGTGAAACTGCACACACAGGCCTTGCAATGGCAGGCCTGGGACAAGGTTAAGGGGCTACTGAGGTGGGTGGCACAACCAGTGCTGCAGCCCACTAGTAGCATTTAATCTACATGCCCTAGGCACATGTAGTGCACTCTACTAGGGACTTACAAGTAAATTAAATAGTCAATCATGGATAAACCAATCAAGAGTACAATTTACACAGAGAGCATATGCACTTTAGCACTGGTTAGCAGTTGTAAAGTGCCCAGAGGTCAAAAGCCAACAACAACAGGTCAGAAAAAATAGGAGGAAGGAGGCAAAAGGTTTGGGGATGTCCCTGTTAAAAAGCCAGGTCCAACATGACCCCCTACCAGCCTAAAGCCAGGGGAGAACAATCACTATCCTGATGTACTTCCCTGTTTGAGGCGACAGAACAAGGACCCAGGCCCACAACAGCAGGGGCATGCTCCAGTTCTTCGCCTTCCTGACTCCAATTGGATCCCTCTGTCCATACTCTCAGGGCCCACTAAGCCAACCCATGGGGAACCTTTCTCCTTACCTGCGGATCCCATCTGTGCAGCACCTAACCTTACTTTGCTCACAGATGTATCCCAGGAGCAGGATAGTACCACCATGACCAACACAGTGGTGTTGCCCACTCTACCCCCGGGGTGTGACACTTGTCCCCTCCCCAGGGATAACTCTGTCCACCCGGACAGCAAGCCACAGTGGTTACTGACAGTTGCCAGGGATGAGAGCCAGGCCCCAGGCCTCTCAAAGCTCTCCCACCACTGTGGCTGTGGAGAGTGGGGGGCGGTAGCCCCAGGTGCTGGGCCCCCTTTAACCACTCTCCCTTCCACCAGGTCAGGGATGACAGCCTGAACCTGGTCCTCCCCTCTGGGGCTCTGTACCCTCCCTCCTGGAGCGGTACCCCCAGAGTCCAACATGGTCAGGGTGTTTATAGAAGTCGCCCTGTACCATTCCTCCACCAGTGCAGGGCTGTTAACCTGCAACTGGCCCTCCAACCTGGGGTCTGTACCTTCAGGTTGGACTAGGGCCCGGGGTGAGGCTTCCCTCCCCTGCCCTCCCTTCTGGGGTCCAGCACCCTCCAACTAGGAGTGGCCTCCTCAGAAGACAACATGGTAGGGGCACTGTTATCAGTAGCCCCTCCCTCCAGGTCCGGGGGGACACCCTGAACCTGGTCTTCCAGCCCAGGGTCTGTACCCTCAGACTGGATCACTGCCTGGCAAACCAGGACTTTCTGGGAGGTACACCTACCCCCCACCAGGTCAGAGTTTAACCTCTGCACCTGACCATTCAACTCAGAGTCACCACCCTGAAGTTGAACAATTGCCTGGCACGCCAGGACTTCCTGGAGGGCACACTGACCCTCCACCAGGTCAGAGTTTAACTTCTGAACTTGGCCATCCAACTCAGAGTCACTACCCTGAAGTTGAACAATCACCTGGCACGCCATGACTTCCTGGAGGGCACACTGACCCTCCACCAGGTCAGAGTTTAACCCCTGAACCTGGTTCTCCAACCCAGGGTCACCACCCCGAGGTTGGGCAATTTGCCTGGTGCACCAGGACTTTCTGGGAGGCACACCTACCTCCCACCAGGTCAGAGTGTAACCTCTGCACCTGACCATTCAACCCAGAGTCACCACCCTGAAGTTGAACAATTGCCTGGCATGCCAGGACTTCCTGGAGGGCACACTGACCCTCCACCAGGTCAGGGTTTACCCTCTGAACCTGGTTCTCCAACCCAGGGTCACCACCCTGAGGTTGGACAATTGCCTGGCACAGCAGGACTTCTTGGGAGGCACATCTACCTCCCACCAGGTCAGAGTTTAACCTCTGAACCTGGGTATCCAACCCAGAGTCACCACCCTGAGGTTGGACCATTGCCTGGCATACCAGGACTTTCTTGGGGGCACACCTACCCCCCACCAGGTCAGAGGTTAACCCCTGAACCTGGTTAGCCAACCCAGAGTCACCACCCTGAGGTTGAACCATTGCCTGGCATTCCAGGACTTTCTGGAGGGCACACTGACCCTCCACCAGGTTAGAGTTTAACCTCTGGACCTGGTTCTCCAACCTAGGGTCACCACCCTGAGGTTGGACAACTGCCTGGTACACCAGGACTTTCTGGGGGGCACACCTACCCCCCACCAGGTCAGAGTTTAACCTCTGAACCCGGTTATCCAACCCAGAGTCAACACCCTGAGGTTGGACAACTGCCTGGCATAGCAGGACTTCTTGGGAGGTACACCTACCTCCCACCAGGTCAGAGTGTAACCTCTGAGCCTGGTTCTCCAACCCAGGGCCACCACCCTGAGGTTGGGCAATTGCCTGGCACACCAGGACTTTCGGGGAGGCACACCTACCCCCCACCAGGTCAGAGTTTAACCTCTGAACCTGGCCATCCAACCCAGAGTCAACACCCTGAGGTTGAATCTTTGCCTGGCATGCCAGGACTTCCTGGGGGGCACTCTCACCCCCCACAAGGGACACACCGTCCCCAAGGGCCACACAAGAGTCTGGTTGGCGCAGGTCTCCCGACCTCTGCCCATCCGGCAGAGTCTGGGTTTCCCCCAAACCAGAAACGGTCTCACCTGGGTCAATCCTTGGGGGCTCCGCTCTCGGAGCTGCCCCCTGACTCTCAAAGTCCTCCACTGGGGTCTGCCACCCCCTCTCAACCCTATGTCTGGACTTCTGCACCCCCTCACTAGGAGTGGTACTGCCCGACACCAGAACTGTTGGGATGCTGTCTACAGTCACCCCCCCAAGTTCTTCTGACACTGCTGGGCTTCCCTCAAAAGGTGGCCCTACAGTACAGGCTAGGCTCTGAGACCTACCTGGGACACTACAATCCTCTCCCACCTCACTTGGTCGGGAACCACCTAGACCACTCCCTTCAGGAGCACCCCCAAATGCCTCTTCAGACTCTCTGGTACTCACCCAGAAGTCTGCCTCCATTGTAAGTTCCCTGGGGTCAGAGAACTCACACTCCACCTGGTGTTGGCGTAGCTCTGGAAAATAAGGACCAGACATATGCTCTCCAGCAATTACATCACTCTGTCCTTCACATGTATTAACCACAGTACCCTTCACCCAACCACCCAGTAACTCAGCCTTGGAAAAGCACTCTACATCACCCTCCTGAGACTGGTGAGACAGTATCTGCCTGTCCCTGACACTCAACCCATACTCTTCTGGGATGTCTCTACACTCTATATCCAGGACGTCCACCAGGGGGGAACCCTTTTCTCTGTCACTCTCTGCTAGAGTCAGTAAAGTGTCCCTCCCCCCAGTAGGAATATGACTCCCTGTGCCAGTTCCCCAATCCTTCTCAGGGACCCTGTGCATAATGGGAACTACCTCATACCCTTGAACCGCCTGGGGTGTGTCAACTCCCTTCTTCAAGTTGGGCACCACATCTCTGGGCTTGTGCCCTTCTTCAGCAGTACTAGATGCAAGATTTTTGCTGCCACCATCTGAACTGGACTCAGCCCTTCCGGCCTCCAGTTTCAGCTCTTTACAGCTCAGCTCCTGAGCTGCAATCTTTTCTTCTTCCAGGGCTAAGAGTCTTTTTGCCTCAACCTCTGCAAGATACTCTTCTAATTGTTGCTCCTGTCGCCTTTGACCTCGGAGCCATTCATCTATTTCTGGGTCACTGTCCAAATCTGAGTAGTCTTCCTCCTCAGGTGCGTAGTCCTCCTCCTCATCTGAGGGGTACTTAGTCATTTGGTTTCTTGCTGCCTCTCTCTCTGCCCATCTTTCCTCCCCCCAGACTATGTAGTGATGTAGCATCTCCACCTTAGTAGATCTCCTTGCTACAGGAAGGCCCCATTTTCTGCAAAGCTTCCTTAGGTCAGCCTTAGTGAGGTGGTCAGTACGAACAAAGAATGAGTAGGTACACAATCCCATTCTGATAAGATTTTACCAGCAAGAACCAAAATCCCAAGTCCAAAAATATCAATAGTATATCCAGGAGGACATCAGAGAACCAAAAGCCAAAAAAGATGAAAAATCAAGTTGACCTTCAACTGTGGGTAGGTAGTGAAATACTTAGCTACTGTATGTCACTGCACAAACACAAGTTCTATCCTCACCGCTGATCACCAATGTTAGAAATGGGGTTTTTGGTTGGCAGTCAGGTTGCCCTCTGTCCAAGCAAGAACCCTCACTCTAGTCAGGGTAAGTCACACACAACCCAAAATCAGCCTGTGCTCACCCTCCGGTAGCTTGGCACGAGCAGTCAGGCTTAACTTAGAAGGCAATGTGTAAAGCATTTGTGCAATAAATCATACAATACCACCATATAGCACCACAAAAATACACCACACAGTGTTTAGAAAAATATATAATATTTATCTGGGTATCTTCAGGTCAAAATGATCAAAGTTGCAATATGAATTTGTAAAGATATCACTTAAAAGTGATATAAAGTGTCTTAAGTCTTTAGAAAGTAAACAAAGGGGGTGATTCTAATTCTGGCGGGCGGCGGAGGCCGCCCGCCAGAATTCCGCCCCCATAATACCGCTCCGCGGTCAGAAGACCGCGGAGGGTATTATGAGTTTTTCCCTGGGCTGGCGGGGGGTCTCCAAAAGACCGCCCGCCAGCCCAGGGAAAAACTCCCTTCCCACGAGGATGCCGGCTCGTAATCGAGCCGGCGGAGTGGGAAGGTGCGACGGGTGCAGTAGCACCCGTCGCGTATTTCAGTGTCTGCAAGGCAGACACTGAAATACCTTGCGGGGCCCTCTTACGGGGGCCCCTGCCATGCCCATGCCATTGGCATGGGCACGGCAGGGGCCCCCAGGGGCCCCGCGACCCCCCCTACCGCCATCCTGTTCATGGCGGCTTTCCCGCCATGAACAGGATGGCGGTAGGGGGGGTCAGAATCCCCCATGGCGGCGCAGCAAGCTGCGCCGCCATGGGGGATTCTGAGGGCAGCGGTAAACCGGCGGGAGACTGCCGGTTTACCCTTTCTGACCGCGGCCAAAGCGCCGCGGTCAGAATGCCCTGCGGGGCACCGCCGGCCTGTCGGCGGTGCTCCCGCCGACCCTCGCCCCGGCGGTCAAAGACCGCCGGGGTTAGAATCAGCCCCAAAGTCTCTTTCAAACACAAAGTACCTGGTTTCTGGTGGAAAATCTCCTCAGAGGGCCACAGGAGAAGAGGTACGTGGAAAACTGGTGTGTGCGTCGATTTCTCCTCAGCACACACGGACTTGCGTCGTTATTTTCCACGCGGGGAGTCGTGCGTCGTTTTCCGGCGCGCGGACAGTCTCTTACTGTGGTTTGCGGGGAGTACCAGATGTCCCAGGTCTGTGCGTGGATTTTCCTGCTTGTTTTCCGGCTGCGCGTCGTTCTGCGGGGCTGCGCGTCGAAGTTTCGATCTCACGGCAGGCGTCGCGTCAATTTCTCGTGCGGAGTCGGGCGGCGTTGTCCTTGCGAGGCCGTGCGTCAAAGTTTTGATCTCACGGCAGGCGTCGCGTCGATTTCTCCTGGGAAGTCGGGCGGCGTTGTCCTTGCGAGGCCGTGCGTCAAAGATTCGGTCGTCCCGAAGACATTGCGTCGATCAGCGTCGGTGTGCAGCGTTTTTCTTGCCGCGGAACAAGCTGTGCATCGAAAAGTTCGGCGCACGGAGCGTCCAAGAGGAAGAGAGAAGTCTTTTTGGTCCTGAGACTTCAGGGAACAGGAGGCAAGCTCTATCCAAGCCCTTGGAGAGCACTTTTACAGCCAGACAAGAGTTCAGCAAGGCAGCAGGCCAACAGCAAGGCAGCAGTCCTTTGTAGAAAAGCATACAGGTGAGTCCTTTGAGCAGCCAGGCAGTTCTTCTTGGCAGGATGTAGTTTCTGGTTCAGGTTTCTTCTCCAGCAAGTGTCTGATGAGGTAGGGCAGAGGCCCTGTTTTATACTAAGTTGTGCCTTTGAAGTGGGGGTGACTTCAAAGAGGGTCTAAGAAATGCACCAAGCCCCCTTTCAGTTCAATCCTGTCTGCCAGAGTCCCAGTAAGGGGTGTGGCAGTCCTTTGTGTGAGGGCAGGCCCTCCACCCTCCCAGCCCAGGAAGACCCATTCAAAATGCAGATGTATGCAAGTGAGGCTGAGTACCCTGTGTTTGGGGTGTGTCTGAGTGAATGCACAAGGAGCTGTCAACTAAACCTAGCCAGACGTGGATTGAAGGGCACAAGATTTTAGTGCAAAGAAATGCTCACTTTCTAAAAGTGGCATTTCTAGAATAGTAATATTAAATCCGACTTCACCAGTCAGCAGGATTTTATATTACCATTCTGGCCATACTAAATATGACCTTCCTGCTCCTTTCAGATCAGCAGCTGCCACTTCAACAGTGTATGAGGGCAGCCCCAATGTTAGCCTATGAAGGGAGCAGGCCTCACAGTAGTGTAAAAACGAATTTAGGAGTTTTACACTACCAGGACATATACCTACACAGGTATATGTCCTGCATTTTATCCACACAGCACCCTGCTCTAGGGGTTACCTAGGGCACACATTAGGGATGTCTTATATGTAGAAAAAGGGGAGTTCTAGGCTTGGCAAGTACTTTTAAATGCCAAGTCGAAGTGGCAGTGAAACTGCACACACAGGCCTTGCAATGGCAGGCCTGGGACAAGGTTAAGGGGCTACTGAGGTGGGTGGCACAACCAGTGCTGCGGCCCACTAGTAGCATTTAATCTACATGCCCTAGGCACATGTAGTACACTCTACTAGGGACTTACAAGTAAATTAAATAGTCAATCATGGATAAACCAATCAAGAGTACAATTTACACAGAGAGCATATGCACTTTAGCACTGGTTAGCAGTTGTAAAGTGCCCAGAGGTCAAAAGCCAACAACAACAGGTCAGAAAAAATAGGAGGAAGGAGGCAAAAAGTTTGGGGATGTCCCTGTCAAAAAGCCAGGTCCAACACCTACCCTCCTGGACTGGCTTTGCTTTTCCAACATCCTTGGCATGGCAGCATACCCCCATGCAAAGGTTGTTGGTGTAGTGTTGTGCTGTGCCCCAGGTTTGCCCTGCACAGCCCTTGCCCCCGGGCCGTGCCCCTTTGCCTTTTCCACTACTTGATTATCATGGCTTACATGCATTGTGTAGTAGGTATGTACCCCCCTGCATGCAGTTTATAATTAGGCATTTTAGTTCCCCATGCCACTTACCCTGCATCTGTGTTGTTTCCTGGTAGTCTGCGCTGTTCTGTCCTTGAATCCCTGTGACGATCTCCTAAGGGATGACGGCTGCCACCATCTCCTCCATGTGGTCCAGGGCCTCCTGCGGTGCTGGACTCCGACCTCCAGTCTGCAGTGCTGCCTTCCTGTTCCTGGCCAGCTTTTCCTTGGTCCTGCACTTGCAGTCATGCCAGCGTTTCCTGCACTCTGTGACTATTCTGCGTACTTCTGCCACACTGTTGATCTTATGGACAATTTGTTGCCAAATTGCCTCTGTCCTCCCAATTGGCAATTTAGAGGTGACAAAAAGTTGGTGCTGGTGTTCCATCACCTCTTTCACCAGTATTTCATGCTCCTCTGCACTGAACCAACACTTTCTTTTCTTCTTTTCCCTCTCATGGGTCTTGTGTGTGTGCCCCGGCTCGTTCCTCGTCAGTTGCCATCTTCCTGGGGTCTCGCATAGCTTCTAGAATCCATTTTGGCATTTTGGGGCTCCTTTGCCCATTTTGCTGTGTTTGCGCCGCTTTTTGACGCTATTGCAAAAAAAAAATGGCATGTATCCAGTTTGCGACGTCGTAAACCGGATAAAAGTCATTTGTGCTGCGTTAACGTTGTTTTTCTTTATGACGTGCCGCATTGGTTTGAGTAAAAAAAATACTCTCACCAGTGGTTTGCACCGTCGTGTGACAAAGTATAAAAAGTATAAATTTTACACCTGGGTGGCACAGTGAAATGGCATTAGCCGGCGTTAAAATGTTTGACGCAAAACTGCGTCAGCGCAGTTTTGCGTCAAAAAGTATAACTATGGGCCCATGTGCGCATTCTGCTGGAAGATGTGGAAGGTGTGTACTGCACAGTTTCTAATGTTCCATGTTATCTTCTGGGGATTGAAGGAGTTAGTAGCCAAAAGTGAATGATCGTTCATGTTGGGCTACTGGAACAAGGTAGTGCTTAATATGAACCAGTGGTTGCATGGGGCACCACCAAGACTCTTTTTTTGGGGGCCAGTACTGATTTTTCCATTATTACACTTTGACCCAGAGCAAGAACATGAAAGGCAGAAAAGTGGAAGAGAAGGAGAAAACAACTTCTGTTGAAAGGATGGGAATATCACTCCCCGTGCCAAGACCCTAGGACTCAATCATTTAGTAAAAGTTGCTATGGTTCTTTTATCTAGTTTTTACCTCCCCTGTACAGGTGGTTTCTTCTGAGGCCTGTAGGCCTTTCCGATTTCCACTGGAGGATGTCCTGGTTATTGTTGTCTTCCTCTCTACACATGGTGGGTATACCACATGTCCTTTGAATCTCATTTGTTATGCTGGTTAATTTGTTGCATGGAGATTGTTTAGCCAGTTTATAGTCAGCACTGTATGGTGTACCACTGCTAAGCTCGCCTTGGGCCAGCGTCACATGTTCCCTCACTGCCATTTTATCTGCCTCTAGTTCTGTGCTGCTCTTTCCTTGGACTGCACATCACTGACATTGTGCTGTTTATTGTTTGGGGTTGGGGTGGCTTGTGCTACTTCTAGCGCAGGGTTCTGCAAAGTTGGTCCTGGAGAGCCAGGTCCAGGCCAGAGTTTTAGCATATCCACATTTAGAAAAATGTAGATTTCTGAAACATCTTTTTTCTCAATGTAGATATGCTTAAAACCTGCCATGGACCCGGCTCTCCAGGACTGACTTTGCAGAACACTGTTCTAGTGCATTAGCGTACCTTCTTGTGGTGAGTGCAAGTGATGCAGCGGTTTATTTACACCACTTCCAATTCTCAGGTCGACAAATCTTTTTCTCTCTGTTCCAAGGGGTGAAGAAATCAACATAAAATTTAAAGTTACAGTGTAACTCATTTGGTAACATACTAAGGGCCTCATTATGACCCTGGCCGTCTAATGACCACCAGGATCGTGGTGGCGGTCAGGCCACTGCCAATGCGGCTGTCCGAACGCCATATTACGACCACTGCGGTAGCACCGCAGTCAGACCGCCAGCACCACCAGTTTTCATCTACACAACGGTCTGGGGGTGCTGGTGGTCCTAATCCGCCAGGGCAGCTCTGCAAGCAGCGCCGCCCTGGGGGTTACGACCCCCTTCTCTGCCAGCGGTTTCATGATGGTAACCCTGCCATGAAAAGGCTGGCGGAGACAGGGTGCAGGGGGCCCCCTGGCCAGCCCCGTCACAATGTTGACTGTCTGCATAGCAACTAGTGCACCCTACTCACTACAGCATTGCCACCAGCTCTATTAGCCGGAGACAATGCTGCAGGCTATTTCCAGCTGGGCCAGCAGGTGGAAACTGTGTTTCCGCCCGCTGACCCAGTGGGAAACTCGTAATGGGCCCAGTGGGGAGGCTGCCACACTGGGAGCAATTTACCCATCTGGACTTCGGCAGATGCTCTTTTCCATCCGCCGAAGTCATAATAAGCCCCTAAGTCTCAGAAACAAATTTAAAGTTTAAAAGGGGTTCTTACAGACTCAAAGCCAGGCTTACATGCATGAGTCTCAAAAACATTCCATAAATGTAAAGAATTACCAAAGGCTATTAGCAAAAATACAGAAAATTAGGAAAAGAGTATGGTGCCTTGAATTCAGACTTAAGCTGTCCTGCCTAATCATCTATTCTAAGTTTCTGACTAGTCTACATTAAAAAGGATTTTAGAGAAAACCTGTCAGCAAGAGAGATATGAGCAGCATATAGCCACAGAATTTAGCAAAGAGTGAGAAGTTTGTACTTCTCATAGATCCACCGTAGTCAAGGGACAAAGGGAATCTGAATCTTCAGCAAACTAAATTTTACCACCTCCCTTCGTCCTTGGTAACACACCTTTCCAGGCACTCTTGTCATGGCATGGCAATGACTTATTCTTTAGGCAAAAGCTGTATCTTCACACCTGTAGTGTAAAGAAATGCACAGCACAACAAGCTTCTCATGGGAAATTAGATTATCGAAAGAAATTCAGGCCTTCACTTCGGCCTTCACTTTGGACACCATAATACATACACAACTGCAGGTTTGATTTAAATTAATACACATGTTTCTCTTAAAATGCAATGAATATAAGTGAGTGATTATAAAATATTACTTCTAAACACTATAGCATAAACATATTTAAGAAAAATGATTAATAATACAGTTTACATGGACACATTTATAAGGTTTCAATCATATGTGCACCATTCTAGTATTCGTTTCAGTGGACCCCATTATTTGTAAATCATTTATTCACATTATATATAAAGGTGATTACTTCCCGATCTACATTTCAGAAGAACATAATGACCAGCCAAGTAACCCTCTGATGATGTTTTAAGTAATCAAAAACGTATTTCCTCTCAGATGAGACTCCCTAAATCCTTGTTGTCTTCATCAACTTCAACCTGGAGTCCTCTAAACGCTTCATGTAATCATAATATTTACACTCACTGTCTTCCAACTCAACCCCTGACCTCTTTTTCTTCCTTCCTCTCTAAACCTTCATTCTCTGGAAGATCTTGTATGTAACCAACACAATCACTGCCACTATTGTAACACCCAATAAAGGCTTCAAAATGAAATCTACAACTCCACTTCCCAGGTTCCCAAACCACCTGCCTATAGTAGAAAATGCATCTCTAATAGCTTCCCATGAGCCTGTCACTTCCAACTCCTTCAAATCCTTTCTCAACCCTGAAATATTCTGGATATACTTCTCCAAGTCCTTACTGTTATCCCGAATATAAGTGCAGCACTGTTGCACTTTTGACATACAGCAGACTTCGCCCTCTTTTGCAAACAGCAAATCTAACTCAAGTCTATTTTGTAAAACTATTGGCTTTATCACCACTATCCCTGTGTTTACAAGCAACAAGGAATTTGCTGTACTGGTAGCTAACTTATCCATTATTGTGGACAGATTCCTAATTTTCAGATCATTCAAAATCCCTCCTACCAATGGAATCAGTGCACCAAAGATGGCTCCTACTGTTTCAGATGCATTAGCTCCCATTTTTGCTCTAGGTTTCACCTTTATCAAGACGTTCCACATGATAGATCTTTGGAAATACTATTGCCATGTATCATGCCATTCCTTTGGTAACTTAAAATATGCGTACTGTCCACATTTAAAATATACTCACGGAATCACAGCATCTTTGCCATCTAAGAATTCACTCTTGCCTCTAACACCAAAAATATGGTCACAGTCACTTTTTCCTATAAACAATGGGTCTATATAACTTTAATCAATATGAATGCACAATTTGCCTCTGTGTTGCCAATCTAAATTCAATGCTGGTAAATTCCCTTGCACTTGGTGTTCAATATCTTCCTTATACCATCTACGTGGTTTCTTGAGATCCTTAACTGTTTTAGATCTAGTTTCCAATTCTCTCCTTCTATCCTCTACTAGCGTTAAGAATTTATTTTCGATGTCTGTCATGGAACAAGTAAAATTATGTCGGTGTGCATATGTGGCATCGAAAGGCTTCGAGGATACAAAATATTTTCCTACGATTTCCATACCTTTAAAATAAGAATTTATATTTCCATGTTTGAACAATGAAAATTCTGGCAACACTAAATCATAATTTGAACAATAATATTGGAAACTTCCCTCATTGTAAAATATGCTTAAGAGGAGACTGCAAGAAATGTCATCAGTCAATGGAATGTGATGATATGTGAAATCCTCTGACACAGAAGTGGGTAACTTTGTACAAACGTAGCAATCCCTAGCACACATTGTATTAATATACTAATACAACAGCATAAAATATATATTTGCTGAATAATCTCCTCTTTACTCATCTAAGTGTAATCATTTATCTACTTCATAAATGTTTGCATACCTAGGATTTAAAGTCGGTGGGTAAACACTAGGGGATAACTTACGGGAGGTGCAGGGAAAAATACACCTATTAACAGCACTACTAGTGTCACAAAGAAAATAAGCACTAAAGTACCTGTTATGTACCTAAGCCTATTATTATGATTTGGCTCCAATACGTCTTCAAAATCAGAACAATTATCTATTAAAGGTAGCAGCAGCAAAATATTGTCTTCATTGATTCAATAATACAAATAACACACATTTCAAATGTTCAAAAGTTCATTGACATATATACATATCTTTGAGAGACATCCCTAGTCCTACTCTGTGCTTTTCTAAATGACAACCCTTTATCTTCTTCTACTCGGGCCTAGGTAATGTTCTCAATCCTCGGCCCCAATCAATATAAAAGTCTCTAATGATCGCACAGGCCAAGTTTAAAGTGTCAGTAAATTTACAGTTTAACCACAATGTTCCGTTCAAAAAGGTACAGCCAAACTTGTATGTTGACTCCAATGTTCCCAGAACTCACTATCTGTTTCATTTGCAAAGTAGGGCCATTCCAGTGAAGAATACCGATGACTAGGCACTCTCTCTTTGACCTAATCAGAGCAGCACCTTAATCTTCGCTTCCACTCAGATCTGAATTCTCAGTTTCTTCAAAGATTGTTTGAGGCACACATACTTTAGGCAAGGTCACTCTAGCTCTTTCTTGTCTTCCAGGCCATCGGTCTACAGCTTTCACTTGTCCTCTTCCGCCACTAAGTCCTTCATCAGGATTGGATTCTGAGTCCAACTCAATAACCACTGGACAAGGCTTGATCACTTCTGTTTCAGCTTCGATTGTAGCTTGTCCACAACACTCTTCAGGCTGACCAACGGCTGTTTCTGGCTCTTGTTGGTCCCCGACAGCTTGACTAACCTGCTGTGGCTGCCTCTCTCTCACCACAGGTTCTTCTGGAACAGGTGCTGTTGAATCAAGGGGACATTTGACTCTGTAAGTATGGGAAGCTTGAATCCAATTGGAAAGACCTCCACACTTTGCAGTAGTTGTGGTGACCAGGATCACCAGGTGTGGCCCTCACCACCGAGGCTGCAGGCTCATCTTCCTGATGTGCTTCTTCACCAAGACCTAGTGGCCGGGACTGAGATCATAGCACTGTTCTTGATGTGATGGAACTGTAGCTGCTTCAACCTGATGAGACACAGAAGACACTACATCAGATAGTCCTTTGCAGTAGTCCAGGACCATTTCATCAATAATGTTCACAAGTGCATTTGAAAGAATCACTTGCAGTCTCATCACTCTACCCATAATAATTTTGTGGGGGGACAGTGCAGTCTTTCAATCAGGTACACTCTGAATACTCATCAACACAAGAGGCAAACAGTCAGGCCATTTCAAAGATGTCGAAGGATACACTCTCGCAAATCTGGATTTCAGCGTGCCATTCCCTTGTTCCACATGAACAGAAGCCTCGAGCCTATAGCTACAATGTAACCTTTATTTCATCTGCAATGCTGCACACAACAACCTTAGGATCTCATTATTACAATGAGTTCATCGATTCGATTCCAAAGAGGTAAGGAAACCAAATCTGGGGATAAGTTCCCGTAACAACAATTTAGCCACTGCAAGACTATCATTTCACCATGGCAGATATAGTGGGAGAGGATGCACACCACAACCAAAATGTATTTCAACCCACTGTATACAGGCATCTCAGTAAAGTCCAACTGCATCCTATTAAAAGAACCACCTGACCTTCCTATGTGACTCAGTGTAACTGCAGTTCTTTTCCCAACATTGTTCTGTTGACACACCACAAATCTGCGACATAATGCCTCAGCCATCAACCTACATTTAGGATTGAACCAAGTCTGCCTGAACAACCTCACCATAGCGTCCCTCCTAAGGTAAGCTGAACCATGGAAATGTCTAGCGATCAGAGGTAACAGACTATTTAGCAACACTGGTCTTCCATCCGTCACAACCCAAATGTCACTGTCTCTTTTAACACAACCTGCTCTGACCCAACTTTGCTGTTCATCCTCACACACTTCCTCCTGCAACCTCTTTCTTTCTTCCCAGGTATCAGCTGTTACCAACAAGAGGTTAAAGTTAGTCTCATCCAGATCCTCATTTGTGAATTTACCTTTAAATGTACACATATTATGGGCACAGTATTTTGCAACCTCATCGGCGTATTCATTGCCCAAACTCACATGATCATCTCCAGAAAGATGTGAGGGCCACTTGACCATTGCAACTTGCCCAGACAATTGTAATGCATCAAAGAGGTTTCTCTCTTGTTCACTGTTCCATATTGGAGATCTGGAGGAAGTCATAAACCCCCTCTGGGACTATAATTGTCCAAAGTTATTGTAGGAAACTGGACTCTTGTTGCAGTACTCCCTCCCCCACATACACACTTTTTGCCTGGTTTCTGAATGCAACTTGGACTGGAGTGCATTGGGATCCTGCTAACCAGTCCCCAGTGACAGTGCTCCTTCCCTAAAATTGCAAAGATATTGTCACAATTGGCAACACCTTTAGCTGCCACTATAAGTCCCAAGTAAATGGTACTTAGGTACCCAGGACATGGGGTACTAAAGGTATGCCCCTGAGGGCAGCAGCACAGATTGTGCCACCCTCAGGGACCATGTATCCAAATGCACCCAGCACTGTTATTGCAGGCTGAGTGTCCTGGTGCAAACTTAAAATGCAAAACTGGCATGGCACACAGCCTGTGTGCCCTGTCCACTACATACTGCATGCAGTAAAGGTACATCACCCCCCTGGCAGGCCTTCCAGCCCTAAGGCAGGGTGCACTATACTACATGTGTGGGCATAGATGCATGAGAAATATGCCCCTACAAACCTGGGACATGGTAAGTGAACAAAGCAGCCATTTTACATGCAAGTGCTGGACACTGGTCAGTACAGGTCTCTCAGCGACATGATGGCAACTGTGCACCATGGGTTATTTGGTATCAAACAACTTGGAACGATAAATCCAAACTGGCACCAGTTTTAAATTTATTGCAAAATGTACCCATGGGCCACCTTAGAGGTGCTCCCTGCAAAGGCTAACTACTCTGGCATGGTTGCTGCCCAGACACAACCAGCCTGTCACCACAGGGCAAGAATCTGGAACTCTGGGGTGAGAGCCTGAGCTCTCTGGGTCCAGAGAACAAAGCCCTTCATGGAATGTGCACCACCCTGCCTATGAGCTTCCAAGGGCTTACCGCCCTTGAAATGTGACCTCCAGCCCTGCTGCTAGGAGCAGAAGGCTGCCCTGATTGCAACCCCCCACTTTTGGCAGGAGTAATGGCAGGAAAATGCACAAAGGACAGGAGGTGTTGTCACCTCCAGCTTGCACAACCCCAAGGTGTTGCATGCAAGGTGACCACTCAATTTCATTTTCTTCCATTTTGCATTGTAGGAAAATAGCCTATCAGGTATAGGAAAGTGACTCTGCACACAGGAAGTGGTCACATAGTGATTGAAGCCACCCTAAGGTAGATGACCCATTGGTCACTAAAAGGTACTCTCCTAAACGCCCACTTAATGCAGTATTTAGTGGGCACCCCAGGCCTGCAGATCAGATTCCAAGGACACAAGAAGACCAGCAAATAAGAAGACCCAAGGCTTGAGAACTACATTCCTGCTGCCCAAAGAAAAAGGTGCCAAACCATGCCTGCTGCACCCAGGACTCGACAGTCACCGCTGAGGGGTTGCTTTGACAATGGACGGACTTTAAGAATCCCCAGAGGACCTCCCCTCTTCTGCAAAACACCAAAGATCTCTCTCAAGTGTGAAGGCATCACCCTTTTGCAACAAAGAACCAAAGATCAGTGAAGTCTAGTTCACTGAACGGCTGCTGACCAAGGAACGGAATGCCACAGCCAGACCAAGTTTCACCTGACAGACTGAGAGGACAAACCCTGAAAGTGTGCTAAGTTTGGTGGCACTGTGACCTCCATTGGTTGAACTGTGCAATAGCACGTGGTACCGGTCACTCAACATTGGGCACCAAGAAGAAATGTCCACACTGGACTCCAAAAGGACAAGGAGGAAGCCCCAGTCAAGGCACTTGAGTAACCACCAGAACCATCCATCAGAATAGCTCTGCTGAACGGCAAGTGCCCCTCAAAGCGACCTCCCTCCTGCTTTCAGGGGCACCTTTGCTCACAGCTCTTGGCTCATCTATCTGCTCTGCACCCAGCCTCCCTGAGCCCTGCAATAGAGAACCAGCTGTGCTCTAAGGGTTCCCCCACTGCTTTTGAAATCTTACCTCCAAGGGGACCCACCAGACTCACCATGAAGTCCACCTGTGCCTTTCTTTTCCAAATGGTCCCCCGCAGTGGTCCTGCACCAGCTCCAAGGACATGTCAGCAACTCCTCCCACCAAAACCGGGAACACCTGAACTCCTGGTCCACAGGACTTCTGGACAACCTCAACCTAGGAACAAAAGGAGGCATAGGCAAACGCACTGCCTGATTTTACATGTATTTGTAAAGTTTTCTCTCATTGATTCCTATGGTGCGTAAAGATACACAGAAACAAGACTATGGGGGTCATTTTGACCCTGGCGGTACGAGACCGCCAGGGCTAAAATGACGGAAGCACCGCCAACAGGCTGGTGGTGCTTCCTGGCCTATTACGACCGCGGCATTCCGCCACATTTGCCCCGGCGGTGATAATCTGCCTGGGCAGCGCTGCTAGCAGCGCTGCCCAGGGGATTACGAGTCCCCCTCGCGCCAGCCTTTTCCTGCCGGTTTACACCGCCAGGAAAAGGCTGGTGGAAAGGGGAGTTGCGGGGCCCCAGGGGGCCCCTGCACTGCCCATGCCACCAGCATGGGCAGTGGCGGGGCCCCCTGACAGGGCCCCATGGAGCTTTTCACTGTCTGCATGGCAGACAGAGAAAAGCGTGACGGGTGCAACTGCACCTGTCGCACAGCCGCAACACCGCCACCTCCATTTGGAGCCGGCTCCTGTGTTGCGGACGAGATCCCCGATGGGCTGGCGGGTGGAAACCAGGTTTCCGCCCGCCGACCCAGCGGGGATCTCCAAAAGGCCGCAGCGGGAGTGCGGCCGCATTGGCGGCCACACGGCAGTCTGATCTTGGCGGGCTGCTGATGCCACCCGCCAATGTCATAATGACCCCCATTGTCTAAACTTTGAAAAATCAAAACTTAAAAAGTACTTACCCTATTTTGATGATCTTGGTCTTAAAAATGTTATACAAATCTGAAGTTTTTTTGTAAATTGGTCTTCCTCTGAGTGTGTGTCGTGCTTTATTGATACTGTGAGTATAACAGGTGCTTTGAAATTCTCCAAGTTTGGCTTACCTGCTCGACCAAGCTGCCATGAAAATTAGAGCATTAGGTGGTCTAGTTTTTACCTCTGTGAACCAATGTGTGGTTGCCCACACTCTCTGTACAGTGTGCCTGATTTTGCACACTACAAAGAGAGCCAGCCTCCTAGAGCCATGAACAACACCAAAGCCATACTGACTATCGGTAGAAATTGTCACTTTTAATTGATCAGAAACACAGCATGCTCTAGTAAGAGCAATCAGCTCAACCACTTGTGCAGAGAATTCTCTTTGTAGCCAAGAGGCATTCACAACTCCAGAAAGGGTACAGGCAGCATAAGCTGCTCTTAAGCTGTCTCGTAAGCATGAATCATCTACATAGAGCACAAAATCTAATTCAGGCAATGGTTCATCATGTATATCTGGACTCAGCCTCGTACACAATTCAGTAACAACAAGACAATTATGGTCCCCTTCATAATAATCATTACTTCCTTGTCTCAGTATCGTTAACAGGGTAGAGGGGTTTAAAATACCACAACGTTTAACAGTCATATTTTCCGCAGCCAAAATAATCTGCTCATACTTAGTGAGCCGGCTGCTTGTGAGATGTTGGGTTCTGATCAACAATAACTCCACAGAGTGGGGTACATACACAATCAATTGGTGAACCATAACAATATTTTCACATCTCTCGATGACAGTGCTGACCACTACCACTGCTTTAAGGCAGCCAGGCAAAGCAGGAGCTACAGGTTCCAGCATGTCCGAAAAATAAGCCACTGGTCTCTTGGCATTTCCATGCCTTTGAGTCAGCACTGAGAGAGCACAGCCCTCCCTCTCACTGCAAAAAAAGAGCAAATAATTTGTAATAATCAGGCATCCCTGGAACCAGGGCATGACAAAGATATTCTCTCAGCTCTAGAAATGCAGTAAGACAGTTGTTATCCCACAGTACCAGATCGGACACATCTTTGTGTGTCAGCTTTTGTAAAAGCTTTGCCACTAGGGAAACATTGGGTATCCACAGTTTATAGTAGCCCACCATCCCCAGAAACATTCTGACTTCTCTCTGTGTGGTTGGTGGATCCGTTCTCAAAATGGCTGAAATTCTCTCTTGTGACACATTTCTCGCTTCTTTCTCAATGTGGTTTCCAAGATACAGGACTTCTGTCTGACACTGTTGCAACTGACCGGGGGATACCTTATGCCCATTGTCAGCTAGGTGGTTCAACAATACAGTCTTGTTGACACGCTTATGGTGTATTCAACAACACCATTAGGTCATTGATGTATTGTATTAGGACTGAATTAGAGGACATAACCAAAGATTCCAGATTTTACGTTAAAATCTGGTTAAAAATTGGAAGACTCTTAGTGTACCCTTGTGAAAATCAGCACCATGCCAAGACCCTATTTCTGTGCTGGAATCCAAGGGAAGAGGAATTGGCTATCATCACGCAACGGTATTGGAAAGAAGGCCTGACATAATTCAGTGACAGTGAACCACTCAGCCTCACATGGAATCTGAAACAATATTGCAACTGAATTCGGTACCACAGGGCAACATGGAACAACATTGTTGTTTATTTTTCGAAGGTCTTGCACAATTCTATACTTGCCACTTGGTTTCTGAAGACCCATAATTGGTGAATTTCAAGGACTGGCCATGTTTTCCTTCAGGATCTCCTGTTGTATCATAGACTCGATCACAGGAGTTTTCTCAGCAATTGTTTCACGGGTCAAATTATATTGTGGCACTCTTGGTTTGGTTTAATAGTTATTTAGACAAGCTCAACACCTTTCATCAGTCCAGTATCTTTTTCTAGGTAATCCTACATTTCATGCTTCACTGTTTCTCTCAAACCTAAGGGTAGAACATCAACAGTCAGTAAAGTGAACAGGATACAGTGTGGCTCATCTCTCATTACCTTAAAAACAGCATCTGCATCATGGGTTTGAATCTCAATCCCTGCCGGCATGCAAAAAATAAAAAATAAAAATTTGAAAAGCAAATCTCTTCCCAATATATTCAGTGGACTGGTGTCACACATTATAAATTTGTCTTTATCTTCAAAGGATCTTTACTGTAACTGGAGCAGTTTATTGTGTTACCATCTGTTTGTTTTCCACACCAACAACTTGGACTGTTTTTCCCAAGAGGGGTAGGTTGGGTTCTCAGAATAGAATAGGTAGCACCAGTGTCAACCAAGAATGAATGTCTATCCACTTCAGTACCTACAAATGGTCTGCTGTGGTCTACCTCTAAGGCTGCACCAAGTATGCAGTCCTCCGTCCCTCTCAGGCACCGGCACCATCTATTCTAAATTTCTGACTATTTTATATTATGAAGGATTTTAGAGAAAAAACATCCGCACTACAAAATCCTCAATAAAGGTTTTAGCAAGAGAGATGTAAGCAGGATATAGCCACAGAATTTACCAAAGAGTGAGAAGTCTGTATTTCTCATAGATCCACTCTAGTAAAGGGGCAAAGAAAATCTGAATCTTCAGCTAAGTAAATGATACTTAAAACCCCAAATCTCTAAAAGGATTACCTCAATGCCAAGCCTTTTATTGGAAAACAAAGTTATAACTCAAAGTTTTAATTGGTATTTTCACCCTTTCAATGGAATTT
Organism: Pleurodeles waltl; assembly: GCF_031143425.1. Lineage (NCBI taxonomy): Eukaryota > Metazoa > Chordata > Amphibia > Caudata > Salamandridae > Pleurodeles > Pleurodeles waltl. The sequence goes on along the minus strand of NC_090445.1, from coordinate 1,568,494,130 downwards.
GGAAGGGAGTTTGACTACCATCTCCACCAGCTCCCTTTGTCCTTGGTACCACGCCTTCCCAGTCCCTTTTATAATGGCATGTTAACGACTTATTAATTGGGCAATAGCTGGTATCTTCACACCTGCTGTTTAAAGAAATGCACAGCAAAACAAGTGTCTCTTGGAAAATTAGAACATTGAAAGAAATGCAGGCCTTTACTTTGGCCACCTTAATACACACGACTCCATGCTTGATTTAAATTAATATATGTGTTTCTCTTAAAATGCAACAAATATAAGAGGTTATAAAATATTATTTCTAAACATTATAGCATAAACGTATTTAAGAAAAATTATTAATATAACAGTTTACATGGAGACATTCATAAGCTTTTAATCATACGTGCATCTTTCTAGTATGCCTTTTAATGCACATCTTTATTTGTATGTCATTTATATATATTATATATGAAGCTGATTACTTCCCTATCTACATTTTAGAAGAACATAATGGCAAAGCCAAGCTATGCCCTCTCACAAGTTTCCACACCATTGGTGCATACATTGCAAAACAATGCGAGGGCCTGCAACAGGTGCTGGTAGACTTCACAAGTACTTTTTGCACTTTGATGCACAAGGTGACACTCTGTAACTCACAAGAACATTGACTGACGGGCCCCTTCTTCATGATCACGGTGCACAATAAGAATAGCAAATAAGGATGAAATGAAAAAGAGAAAGCAAACAAATGAAAGAAAGGGAAAGGGTGAAAGTTATAAAGGAGAGAAAAAAGTGATCAAAAGGCAGAAGGAGATAAGGATGAGCATAGGGAATAAAGTAGATGAAGAGAAAGGGGCCAGAAATAAGGATGCCAGGAAAACAACAGTAAGAATGAGGCGGAAGATAGAAGAGGAATGACAAGATACCGAGGGTGGTTGAAGGAGAAAGGGGTCTGCTGCAGTTAGAATAAAGAGTATATATAAGAGTTAGGGAAGGGGGAGAGAAAGAGAAAGTGAAAAGAGAAAAAAGCGTGAAAGGGAGGAAGGAGCTATGGATGTGTGAGAGGCAGGGTAGGCAGAGAAAGAGAGAGAGGTATAGTGAGGAGAGACGGTTATAAGAAAGAAAGTCCAGAGTTGCACAGATTTAATGTTAGAATTTTGTTATTCATTGTATTATTTATAAAACTTCCTCAAATAAAATATATGTGGTAAGTTCTGAAAGCAAACATTAATTGGTGGAAAAAAGGTCTCTATCCATTTCCTGATTACTCAATGCAGGAAGAAGCTATGACGATAGGAAGGAAAATCGAATCATGCGCTGACCGGTCATGAAGAAGCCTAGCAACAACATTAGTTTTGGTTAAAATGCAATATATTCTTGTGATGATGCTAAATTGGTCTTGAATGCGTGACAGATTGAAACAAGGTCAGCAGTGTCTGGTACACACTGGATACATTTATCTTAACTGCAAAGTGTAAACTCATACAATTGTTCACGAGTGTAACAAAGTGTACACATAGTCTAGTGGAACTACAGTTTATATTTAGAAGGTTCGAGCCACTGTGATCTATCTAGAATAAATGCGATGAGTGGAAAGAAGGCCTTGTAAAATATTACTCTATTTAGCGCAGATTGGATCAGGCACAGCCCCATTCTGCAGCAATGTGTTAAAAGTTTAAAACTTAATCATAGCATCAGCCTCCATGTTTAGGTTAAAAAGTTCTTAACTTAAATGTCGTTACCTTATTCATAACAGAAATTAAACTAAGATGGGTACAAATCTATAGATGCGTAAATAATAGGTGGTGGAAAATTGCATACTTTCCATATTTTCACAACAGCAGGCTATTATCACACAGCTTTCCTAAATACTGGAGGATGTTTCTTATCCAGAGAAAATAAAGGATCAGAGAAAATTGTCAGCAGCAATCAGTTGCCTCATGAAGGAGTTGCTTGTCTATACCGAGTACAGAGCATGGGTCTCCAAGGGGTAGCTCGGAAGCTATTGGTAGCTCACCTGTACCCTGGAAATAGGTTATTAAGTGCAGCCCAGCACAGTACATAATTCAGAGGGTCTAACCTTTTTGGAGATATCAGACCTACACATTTCCTTATCCTTGGAGTGGTCCCAAGCCAAACCAATCACAAGGCCACACATTCAGACACAAACACACACTGTGCCAGCCTGCGGTACCTGCAACATGACCACCTGCATAGGAAGGGGTCACTATGCAAGCCCCAATCTCTCAATAGTACAGTACATTTGAAAAGTATGCCAGAAAAGAAGTGCCAGTAATATAGCCAAAGTGAAATCCCTAAAGACATCATTTAAAGTCTGCAGATACATACATAAACTCTCTACAATTGGTTGGATGGCCAAATCAAAAGCTGTTCTCAACCTCGTATTCAGTTTGTATCATGATAATAAATGAGTGGATCCAGTTCCCAAAATGACCCCACCTCAATTGCAACGATAATCACATTCAGGTTTTCACCATTTGACATCCAGCACTACTCAATCTAATTTCTCCAGTCGGAATCTCAAATAGCACCTGTCATCAGGGTTGATTGGTTTGCCAAATAAATGAGGTGATAATACATGGTAATAAGAGAGTAATGTAACAAAACTGTCCTAGAAATGTATAGGACAGATTCAGGACCTCATTACGAGTGTGGCGGTCTTAAAACCGCCACACTCGTGGTGGCAGTTGGACCGCAGCCAAAGTGGCAGTCCGACCTCCACATTACGAATATGGTGAAAATGATACGGTCGGAACGCTGGCCCTGCCACTTTTAGGCCGGCCGATGGCCTGGCGTTGCCAGCGGTCTTAATCCGCAAGGGCAGCGCTGCTACCAGGGCTGCCCTAGGGATTACGACCCCGTGTCTGCCAACCTTTGCATGGCGGTTCCAACACCATGCAAAGGTTGGCGGAGTCGGAGTGCCTGGGGCAAGAAAAGAGTAATGATTCTCCAACTTTTCAAAGTGAATTTGTTAGCCATCTAAACTCACTCACAGTACCAAATGTCTTGGTTCCGTGGGTTTTTAACTTAGTCCTGAGCTGTGCTGAGTATATCTCGCCTTTCTCTCAATTTTTGTAACTGAAATTCCGGAGCGTTGTGCAATAATGCAACATCCTACACCTAGAAATACACATTTGGTTCCAGAATATAGATAAGAGTTTTGGTGAAAAGGTAAAGCCCTGTCACATACCTCATTAAAGTTTGAGTTGTGAAATAATATTAATTGTTGCAAAATGTGGATTTAGTATAAAAAGATAATTAATCCAAACATCCTCACAACAGTCCATAGTAAATCATCTGAAGAAAATGAAAGGCTTTTTCAGGCTATAAAAACAGTACCTGTTTTAACCAGCGAGATATCAAGTTCTAAGCAAATTGTGGTGCATGGCATATTTATGTTTATATTTCTCATTGTTCTGGGTTTCTATTAATATTTATAAGTCTTCACAAGATTTTACTACAAGAATTTAAAGGTGAGATTACCTGGTAAAATTAACAGTTGTTTTTATTTTTATTTTATTTTATTTTTGGAGAAATACAACTGCATTGGCTTGTACAATTTTACGGGAGGCCCACCAAATGTAATGCTTGCCTTGTTTGTAGAGAAAAAGGTGCCATACATTTGAATATGTATTTGCTGAACCGAACTGGAAGGCTGTGTCCATTGATCAACTTCTTATTAGACAGTGTATCAAAGAAATTCATTTAACCATTATGGCTGACTGTAGCGAAGAATTTTGAGAATTATTTAAAATTCTCAACTTAACATTAGATACATTGTGGCCCACGTCTTTGTTCGTGTATTCCAGAGAACTTCAAACTTTTATGCTCTGAGTCCCCCTAAGCAAAATGTTTTGAAGAAAGCCCACCCCCCACCGTCCAAGACTTTACCCAAGAATTGGGGATGTGGGAGGGACACGCTGAGTACAGGGGGAAGGGCTTGTGAGATCATTTCAGGTGTACTTTTTCTGTACTCATAAGTCACACTAAAGATTTAAATAGCAAATGCATCAAACAAAATCAGTAACTGATCCAAACATGTTTCTTCCCTTAATTGGCATGTTGTGAGCCACTTGCATTTTTGGACCTCAACACAACTGTACCTCCTGCACTAATGATACTTGTGGCCCTGAGTAGCAGGATATCTCTTCTAGTACCTTATTCCCTACTCCATCATGCCTGACCATCAATCCAATCTTGTAACAGGTTCTCTGTCATTTTTTTAAAAAAATGAGCTCTCACAGGTAGTCTTCATTTTTCAGCAAGAGCGCTCTCCGTCCTAATGCTTGAAAGGAATATAGGTCCTGATGTCTCTTTTAAAAAATAAGTCAATCACAATTGTGATGCAGGGGCCCCCTTGGCCCTAGTGCCGCTGAACCTGCTTCACTAATGATACTGCCTTGCAAAGTGTGCTAACTTATATGCCCTTTTTAAAACTTGGGCTAACATTGTGCGACCACATCCTCTTTGAGGCCCAACCCAAGGTGCATCCTCTGCTTCAATTTTCCCCAACCTTGCGTCATTGGTGTGAGGCCCAAATCAACATTGGCACAACAAGTGTGCACTCTGTCCTACTGCAAGGAAGGAGCATGGTAAACCAGCCATGACTGGAGTTTATTTTGCCGTACATGCTGCCGGGCTCTAGTGCCACAGCACTTGCAGCATCAATGATAGCTACAGCCCTGCAAAGCGACAAAACAAAAACAACTGTCCTTGAATGCTTTATGCTGATGTTGAAGTGGCAGTGCCTGAAAGCAAAATGGGGCATGTGGAGAGGAAAGACAGAGCGTTAAAGAAGAAACAAGACTTCTCACTAGGCTTTAATTGATGGAGTCGCTTGAGCTCAACGGTGGCAAAGGTTTATTCTTTTTGAGAAGTAATGTAAGGGTGTTATACCCTAAGTTCTGGAGTGTGTCCTTTTAATGGACACTTACAAAAATGTTTGCACCAGGTACAGTCTCATTCCTTATTATTAACATATTTATCTTGAAAGCACTTGTTTTATCTTAAACATTACTTTATTTCGCAGCAGCCTAGCTTATAGTGTGTATAATACTATTTTAAAATTGGGTTACATATTCAATGTGCTTTCTGTCACAAGGTGGGATCTCATAGCAATATAAATACACAACTCTCTATTCTCCAATGCATCAACTAGATTCATCTCACACCCTTACAGAAATCTGCAGTGATTGCATTGCAGAGGCTTCATAATGTAAAAGAGTAATAGAGAAAAAGAGTAAGATTTCCTACAAATTAATTAACTTGTATTTATTATTCATTTATGCGGCGAGCATGTTATTTTAACAACAAAGTACTCAACAGAATATTTTGTTCTTTCTAGTCACACCTTTGATCCCGACACTTCACTCACTGATCCTGTCCCATGGCATCCAGGATTAAAGATCCCACACTATTGTTATGCACTTCAGATGCTGCATGTAAATGAAGGCAGCCTTCAGACCATCTTCATTTGCAAGTATCTGCAGAGGAATTTGCGCCACCTGGAATTAAATCCACCATGAATTCCCACAGTTTAAAGGCCCCTGGTGTATACAGTAGTGTGTAAACTGGTTTAGAGTGTCCAAGGTCAGTCAAAGTTCCCATGCTTTGTGTCAGTTGGATCTTCCCACCTCTGATGTTTTGGGACACCTTACCCTTGTACTCACACCACAGCACAACTTACTTTTTCAGAACTTGGCCCTTAGGCAGTGGCAGCTGCCACTCAAAAGGGGTGGAGGGCCCCGTTGGGACGGGAAGAAGTGGTGATTTTTTTTTTTAAACGCTTACCTTCGGGTGAGACGCGTTAGTTTCTCCCTCATCCTTGTCCTCTTTCTCTTCGTGGCTGCACTGCACACAGGCTCACAGTGAATCACGATGCTGCTGTCACCAGCATGACAGCAGCATTGTGATTGGTCTGAGCTGCCTGCTTCACCGCTCAGACTGGGAGTGGGACCCTGTGCATGTTCTCCACTCAGCTGTGCAATACAGCTGGGTAGAGAACATGCAAAGTGTGCATGTCTTTTTGGCTGGCCAAACAGACATGCACATTTTCTGCTGCAAAAGCCCTCCTCTGCCCCATCTCTCTAGATCGCCATGCCTCGCCCCTTACTCCTAGGAAAAATAAATGATAATAACATTGCATTAATATCATTTTATTTTTCCTTTTTCCCACAATACAGTGGGGCAACATTTCTCCACCTTAGTGGAGGAGCCGTCCCTGCCCCTAGGGCAATAAGGCATACACAGGAAGGTGATGTGAGCTTGAGTGTCAGAATGTAGCAAAGAAATAACAATAACCAATAACTCTACTAATCCACCCAATGCTTTTACTTCAGAAATAAAATGTTCTTTATTCTGTATTCATCTAAAAAATGAAAATATACATGGGCGAGAAGAGTTGACAAAACTTATTGAACAATAAACATACACCTAACTGTTGGATTTGAAAAAGGATTTTCAAAATGTATATGCCATTAAATATTGGTTTTAACCACAGGTTTTCACAATAAACAAGCATGTGCCTACAACCTTTGACAGAAGGTTTTTCGCAAGCAATAAACCACTACTAATTGGCTTTATTAAACAGTTCTTCAAATTTAATCACCCTTACCTTGCCACTTTGATGACAGAGTGTATGTAGAAAACCGCACACGTGAAGAGTTGTTCTTTTCTGAAATTCTACTTACATGCATGCACATAAAGCTCTCATGATGCAGGGCTTTACACTAACATTCTCCACAACTGATTGGATGTGGTTTACAGAAGTTGGAAGTTTGCAGCCTAATTGGTAACCCCAAGTCCTCCTATACCAAGGATGAGGACTATGTGAGTTTCAGAGACAGACAGGGCTCACCACAATTCCTTGTAGGGATCATCTTCCTCTTGGACCTTGAAGTGATGAAGTAAAGATTATTCCTTAATCCCTATTCACAGCTTCCTCGGACAGACGGCTGCTGAACTGTGAGCAGCTCTCCTTTGACAACATTTTCAACTGCACAACTACTCCTTGTACACCTTTCCACAGTAGTCAGAAAACATTTCTAGCACAGTTTGAGGCCTCAAGTTCCGCACATGGCTCCTAGACATTAACAGGCCTGTGTTATTCTTGGGGATGCAGCCAAACAATCCCTAGCTCCATCAAGCCCTTCCTCCTCCTTCTTCTGGGCAGACCTCAGCTGTTTTGCAGGAATAGGGGTTGGAGGCTTAAATGCACTGCCAGAGTAAGGAAAACTAGTCTACATGAGGAAGGAAAAGGCACCACCCCTCCCGCTAACAGTTGTAATGAGACGTATGTGATAGTCCTGGGATAATAAGCTGGAATCTTATAATACTTATTCCTAAATGAGGCACATGAAGGATATGTCTCCCCCACTTATAAGCTACCAGAGAACAGCTACAGGGAACACCTCTAGGGAGCATTTAGGAAACTTCAAGGCCAGTATGCATGTTCCAACAAAGCGACAAGGGCAGTGTTATCTAAGCCTCCATTTTGCTTAGCCATGCACAGTGAATATGCATTCTCCTCCCATGTCACACACTGATGGAACAAAGATCTCAGTTAGCGAAGACTTACAGTTCCTTCATGTCTAGAGGCCTTAATGGATTTTCCCCTTGAAAGCAATAGCCAGAAAGTGCCTGTCCCTTCAAAGATTTCTAAACATGCCACCTTTGCCAGCCCGGCAAGAGGACAATAGTTACTCTCAAAAGGAGGGGTCGCTTTCTGTGACCCTCCTGAGCTTACAACCATGCTCTGCAGTCTCAATTTATTACACCCTAGTGAACACAGGAGATTGTTGCTCTCCAGAGCCAGGCAGGGACATTTCTGTCTCAAAACCTATTTTCCATAGATAATACTCTGCAAAATTCCTCAAGGAACAGATTGGCCTTTTAAGGATCAATTAGTGACCTGCCCTTATTGTTCAGTGGTATAGTCAATGTTATTAGCACTTTCACTGGTGTTTGCATGAAGAGCGAAACTCACTCTCCTGATCCTGTTTGGATGTTTTTATCCTAAAACTTTGTACTGAGAGGAGCAGGTTGCTTTTAGACTTTAAGTTTTTTATTTAATTTGTGCCTGTAAGATTTTGAGTAGATGTAAAACTTTTGGTTGCAGAATTTGAGTTCATGCAGTCTTCACAATCTCTTTGTCTTGTAACGGTTCAAGTGATCTAAATCACACAACTGGTAGCTTGCACTTTGATAAAAAGCCTAAGCAGAGATTGCACTGTGTACTTTATACTTCTTGGATTATCAAACGTCTCTCCTAGGGGGGTGAAAGGTGAAGTAAGATCTTGCCCTTAATGAGGTGTTGTACTACTGAATATCAACACTAACAATATTGTTGCATACAAATATTGAGGACAGAATATCGAGAGACAAATATTGAAAGGTAAGTGCATATAGTGAAGTATAGATTTAATATTCCTAGCTCCACATCTGTGCACCTTAACGATATATGCACTGTGTAGGAACATATACATGTGAAGTTAGGCATAGAAAATCAATACATACCTGTTAATATTTTACTTTTGATATTCTGCCCTCGATATTCTGTCCCATCTTTATTGTCGGTCCGCTATTCAAGGGACACACCTTAATGAGTGAGCAGGGGGAACCCCTTCTTTCTGCACTGAGTGTTCGTTCAGCCAGTTGACTTTCCACACTGCTTCTGTTATCCTCATAGCCCCAGTATTTCCAGTATTTGTCTAATGTGTTTAATAACATCCAACATTAGGACTGTTTTGGCCAGTGTTTAACAGCATTTTGGAACGTTGCCTGTTTTTGGTCATTTAAAAACCTGTTCACTTGAGCTGCATGAGCTGTCAGAGCCTTACCTCTCAACCCAATGGAGTGTAAGCATAGATAAGCAGCATTTAAAGGTTTTTTTTTGTACTCATCCACTTTTCTTTCCTTTACATCTAGCCTCAACACCTTCCGCCCAACAAATAACTGTGTTTTCTATCCCAACTGAGCTGGTTCAGATTAGGCCTGATAAAAGATGACACTGAGGTGATTTAATTTAATTTAATCTAATTTAATGGATACATCAAATCTTAACAAATTGAGTTCATCTAAACAGTACAAACAAGTATTTGTACTGTTCTAAAAACTATTGTAAATGACTGTCACCACCAATTGTAATAATACTAGATCCATATCACCTTATTACACGTTGGTTATAACTAGAAAACTCTTTAATTTCAAACTTTAAAATATTTAACTTTTTTTAATTTTGTTTTATTGGACACTACATACGAAAAATAAATATCTTATTTATTTTTTACAGCCTGTAAAAGCCCTGAGGAAGTTGTGGGGCAACACACCACAGATGAAACACGCGTTGGCTTTGGCTGAAATGATGCTCATAAAACAAGGAATAAAGAAGAATGTCTGAGCAATATATTGGGACCTTATTTCCTTAATCAATTGTTATACCAGTGCATATTTGTTTATATATATTGTAACAGTCATTTAATTGTTTCTTTAAGGTATAATAGGGAGAGTACCTTATATGTGCACCATCTGTAGATACAGGGATTTAATTACTGTGCTAACCTAATATTTTCAGTAGGAGAGCGCCTTATCTCCTTATCACCCCCCAGAGTTATTTTACAGGTAAAATATCAACATCGCATTTCTTTTGCTGAGCTACAGTGAAGGCTCTGCTTAACCAAATATGATAAGTCCGAGGCTTACCTTGATTTCTGTATGAAGTATCTGGCTGCTTACCTTGCATAACTTCTCACAAAAGGGCTGAATCACCAGGCATTCCATGAAGAGGTGTATATCATCCGCCCTTTCCAAACCACATTTCTTACCGCACACCGGTCTTGATTTCCCCAGCTTGGATAACTTGCCTGGGGACCAGAAGGCTCTATGTAGAGAAAGGAGATGATTCCTACTCAAATAGGCGGGCTTAACTATGGAATAAAGTAAGTACATAGATACTTGCCATAAATTCTGTGTCTAAAGGTGTGGCAAGCATCTTCCCCAGAGCTCCTCTCATAGGACAAAATCACCGTCCACAATGTCCAAAATCAACCAGTACCAACCAGAGACCTTCTTCTTTTTTCACTTCCTGTCCAAATCCATTCTTTGAGTTTGGATGAACTCCCTACTTTCTGCCTCTGGTTGTGGGGCCACCCCTTGATCTGCCAGACCTTAAGTACTGAGATGCCACTCCCAGGATCCCTTGGAGAACCTTCTTCTATTGTTATTTTTCTATCTTGTACCAACGGTCCCACCTCTCTAAACTTGATTCCTTGATAGGCCTTGCTAAAACATCCTTCAGACATTTTGGTGTACCTGGGGAGTCCTGAATCAGTGCATATTTACTATAATATGTCAAATTTGTAGCTTGTTGAGTCTGCATCCATACATAAGCCATTGCTTGGAGCACTTTTAAACTCACTTTTTTTTTTAATTTCATGTCTCCAAACTTGTATAAAACGTGAGATTTGCCACCCCTGACCTCTTTCAACATTGCCTCATACAGGCTCCCACTTGCTATCGTTTCTTTTAATAAGCAATTGCAATTTTTTAGTTGGATGGCCCAAGCATATGCCTGGAAATCGGGCATTGCTAACGCTTCCTTCTTCCATCTCCTCTGTAACTTCTTCCAAGAAATATGCAGGCTCTTGGATGCCCAGATGAAAGAGCTACTACTACTCTGAAAGCTCCCAAGCCATTCTTTCTTAAACCCTAAAGGAATTGCTTTGAAGAGAAAAATACATTTCAGCATAATGATCAGCTTGATTAAATTTACTCTGCCAAAAGTTGTTAAGGGTGGTGAGATCAGCTGACCAAAAGTGACTGTACTTCTTTCAACATACTCTTGAAGTTAATCTCCGGAATTCTATCCACATCTTGTATCATTTTAATGCAGAGATATCTCATTTCCTTTTTTAGAACCGAGTTAGGATCCCCCATGTTCCAAGTCATAATCTCCATTTTGGAGGTATTAACGTCATAACCTGATACCTTCCCAAAATCCCGACCCGCTCCTGCTATAGCTGGAAGTGCTTCTTGTGTATTAGCTTTGTACACCATCAAATCATCCACATAAAGGGAAATCTTTTTCCCCCACCTCTCAAACTTGCAAGGGACAATCTTCTCTTCTTTCCTGCATTTCTGCACCAGTGATTCAATGTACAGATTGAAAAGCAAGGTGGACAGGGGACAACCCTGTCTTGTCCCCCACTGAATTTCAACCTCTGCAGAGGTATCCCCAAAAATTAGAATTTTAGCCATGGGAGAGAAGTAAATTCTTTGAACCAGACTTCTGAACTTCATTCCCTTAAGTTGTTGAGTCTTGAATTAACTTTTAAAAAGGACCGGTTTACTCTTTTGAAAGCCTCTGTTGCATTTAATGTAACGACAGCTAGAGGGGACCCGTAGGTAGTGGTGAGGTCGATTGTGCCAAATAACTCATGCGTAAGAGCATGAAGGTATCTCCACTTCATGAACCCCTTCCTGGCCCCTGTGTATCAAGAGCAGGTGAGATAGGTCTATATGACTCACACGGCTTAGGATTTTTATCAGGCTTCAAGATTAAGGTGACCACCTCCTCACCCCAGGTATGCGGGAGAGATGCTCTATTACCTAATACTTCCCCAAATAACAGTGTCAAAAAAGGGGTTATTACCTCACCTAAGGCCAGGTTAGGGAGTCCATCTGACCCAGAGCTTTTCCTCTCTTACCTGACTTAACTGCCTTCTTCACCTTTTCCATACCTATTACTTGTTCTAACTGGCCTCTATGATCACCTGACAATTTATCAAGTGATACCCCTGCTAGTCAATCCACCACTTATTTTTCAGATACCACTACAGTATCTAAATACAATTCTGTAAAGAATTTAACAAATGCTCCTTCAATGTCGTGGGAGTTTGAGGAGACATGCCCGGATGTCTCTGCCTTTATCTCCTGAATTGAGTTTCTAGTCTGATCTGGCCTGACTTTCCATGCCACCAATTTCCCTGTATTTTTACCCTACTCAAAATGGGCAAGCTTACTTGCCTCCCATCTTGCCTTGACGCGAGCATCCATCACCAAAAAAACGGGTTCCCTTTTTGTTAATATTCCATTCTTAACAACTCCTCTCTCCTCTGCTTACAACTTCTGGTCCAAAAGTCTCCTTTCTAACTGGGCCAAGGTTTCCTCCACAGACTCCACTTCTCTTTTATGCTGCCTAACTTTCCAGGCTGTAATATTGATCATCCGTCCCCTCATATACACCTTAAAGGCATCCCAGACTACAGAAGTCGGACGGACCGAACATTCACACTCAGGAACTCCTCAGCCTCCTCTTTTAAGTGGTCCACTACTTCTGAAACCAACAATAGAGTCCTGATAAATGTCCAACGTTTAGGCTTCTGCTCTGTAGAAAGTACCAAGTCTAAAACAAAAAGCATGATCCGACAAGTGTGCCGTGACATGCTTCACCAAGCTAACATCCTTGCAGATGGCTTGATCCACTGAAAGAAGGTCTACTCTCGAAAAATGGCAGTACTTTCTAGTATAGATGGTGTACCCCGCTGTTTCCCTGATCTCCCCCTCCTTATTTTGCAGAGTTCCATCTCTTTCATCATTTTTTAGGTACACCTGCATTTTGGGATGAACCCTGGCATTGCTAATATCAGATCTGTCTAACTTGTAATCCATAACTGTATTGAAATCCCTAGCCATAATTACTGGATCGGGGAAAGATAGCAGTTTCTGAAAAACCACTGTGAGTGGATCAATGTCCTCCACATTAGAGCCGTAAAACCCAACAACGTGAATCTTTTACTACAAGATTTGATATTGGCAATCGCTCATCTACCATTTCAATCCACCTCACTCTGGATAGTGGTTGCCTCCAAATTCTGTTTTATGAGTATTACTACCCCCTCACATTACAGGTCTGATCAGTACAGATAAAATCTCGAATCCATTTTTGCCTATAAAAAAGATCTAGGAATCCCTTCTTAATGAGATGGGTTTCCTGCAGTATAATAATTTGAGCGGCTGTATCCTTCAGATATTGTAACAACTTAGCACAACGCCTAGCCGTCCTAAACCCAAAAACATGAGAGAGTTTGAACCATTATCCCCATCTTCGTGATTCAAAGTATTGGCTGACCCTAATTTCACTACCTGCAGGATACCCTCTTAAAAAGTAACTCGAAAAGGCTTATAAAGACTTTTTATCCTTTTTTTCCTTTTTTCTCCCACATAGCTCCCCACCCAGTGCTCCCCTAACCCTGACCCATACCCCTACCCTCCTTGGAGAACCCTACCCTGTGTCTTCATGGCTATTCTAGCCTTTGAATGTCCATAATGGAAGTTCACACCGACAAACTCATCCCAGGACCTAGAGAGGGCCAGGACTAAAAAAACAGGTGCACTCCTCAAAATGCGGCTCATAGACCCACATTGCCCCCTCTCATTGCTTCGATTAGCCTATCAGCTTCAACATGATTGCTTAGCTTGTGCATCTTATTTCTTTACATGACTTTCAGAATGGCAGGGAATTTCAGTTTAGCAGTGACCCCAAGGGCCGTGAACTCCTCCATTTGCTTCCGTAGGTCCCACTGCTTATCTAGGGTGACACGTGAGAGATCTGATCTAATCTCAAAGGTGAAATCAGCACCTTTCCAAGATTTCTGTTTTGGAGCATTTGCCAGGATCTGCTCTTTTATCGTATAGGTTAAGAAATTTACCAATATTCTCATAGGTTTGGACTTTCCCAGACGCCTCCTAAATGGAGCCCTGTGTATCTTCTGAATGTCTCTTGATAAGTCCACCTCTGAGATCAGTGATAACCCAGCAGTCGTCATCAGAGAGATGAAAACAAACCATAAGTCCATGCCTTTCGCCCCTCTGGCATATTCAGAACTTTTAAGTTGTTCTTCCTGGCACTATTTTCTAGGGATTTGATCTTTTTGTGAACCTCTCTCTCCCTGAGCTTTAATTCCTTAATCTCCCCCCTGTCATTTATGAAGGCTGCTTTTAGCTCTGCAACTGTGTTCTCCAAAGCCAGCATTCTTTCAGCTAATGGCCACATTTTCATACACACCCTCTGTCTCCTTCTGAATTGTGAGTAAGGTGGCAAAATCATTCCTTACTTCCATAGCCAAAGTTTGTAGTGATTTTTCCACTGAGTCTCCCTCTGGGGGGTGCTGCTCTCCTGCTGTGGGGAAGCCTGGGGGTCTCCTTCTGAACTATGTACCTCCTCGGTTCGCCCCTTACTGACGCCTGCCTCTGCTGTCACCTCAAGGGGATTTGCCTATGTGTCAGATAGGGAATGAAACCAATTTTTGTGTGCCAGACCCTCCAGCCAGGAAGTTTTAATGCAGTGAAGACCACCCACACCTACTGTCTGGGGGGGGGGGGTCGTAGACTTAATTTCAGACAGAGTTTTACTAATGGTGCTCCTGAGCTCCTCCATATCAGAGATGGAGGGGTTCTAACCCAGTTTGCCCCTTTCCACTAATGGTTGTAGACTGCACTTTCAAGAAAGCCCTCAACGAGGAAGTCACTTTTACAGAGGGGTTTTCTGTGTACCAGCCCTTATTCTCCCTCCAAAGTTTATCCCCTTGCCCGGTTGCTTATCCTCTGACTGGGGATTTATGCTGCTCTGGCTCTTCCGCTTCTACACCTCTTTCCCTTGCTTCCCCCTCGCGACTTGAGAGAGGCCCAGCCCTGAGGTACTTCTCATGGAGTATCTCACTCTCTGCCTGCCAACCCTCCTCAACAAGATCAGCAGAGTGCCTACCTTGACCTTTGTGCTTCTCTTCCCTCGTGTTCTCACTCCCAAAAGCTATGGGGGGGCTTGCTAATCTCGGCGTCCTGACTCCTGTGCTCCAACCGGTGACACTCCTTCTCTGGAGGGAAATCCTAGCTGCAGCGCGCCAGCTCTTGTAGATTTCCTGAGCCGCGCACAGCCACCACTCCACCTTGGCTTCCCCCCCTCGCGGCTCACTGTGATGAGCCGTTGTTATCCTGCTGTGGTGAGCGAACATAGAGCAAACACAGAGCCCCCTGCAACTTTGTTAAAGCCACACAACAGCCAATACAGTAAGTTAATTTTGCCTCATGTGCGCCACAACTGAGAAAAAAGTTGTGTGCTCCCTCCATTACCGGCAGATCCCGACCAGCACCTAGGTAGCTGTCATGTTCTCCCCAATCTTGCCACCAAAAAAACCAGCTCAGTATTTATTAAAAGTCTTGAGGTACTAGAGCTACCTGCACAGAAGAAGGACTAAACATCAACAAATTACTTATGGCATTTAGGCCCTCATTATAACATTAGTGGTAAATTCCACTTACCGCCATGCTGACTGCCGCCAGCATACTGCTGCTGCGGCGGATATCTCTTCACCATATTATGACACACACACACACATCAATCTTTCACTATTCAGCCACAGACACAAATCCGCCACACCAAAGGTCAGCGATAAACTGGTGGTATCAAAACCCACACCGTTACGCCGACAGAGCTACGTCCACCACATTATGACCCATGAATCACCACAGCGGACATTCAATGGCAGTAAACCGTTGGCGGTACATACCGCTGCGCCCAAAGAACACACTCAAACAAAGCACCACTACATTGGACAATTTAAATAACACACACCAGACACCCATACACACACCACACCCACACACCCACATCACTTTAAAACACACACCCACATTACCCACAACCCTTTACCATTACAAACAATTGCCACCAGAGAGAGACAGCAAGACCACAGACAACACCAGAGCCACGCACGACCATCACCAATACACCACCCACGCACCTCACAACACACACCCCAACACATCACCCTACACACCCTCACTCACACTACTCACACAGCACCCATGGCACCACAACGACACCCCAGATTCTATGAGGAGGAGCTAAGGGTCATGGTAGAGGAAATCATCCGGGTAGAGCCACAGCTATTTGGAGCACAGGTTCAGCATAGCTAGGAAGATGGAGCTATGGCGGAGGATCGTAGACAGGGTCAACGCAGTGGGACAGCACCCCAGAACAAGGGATGACATCAGAAAGAGGTGGAACGACCTACGGGGGAAGGGGAGTTCCATTGCAGAAAGACACCAACTAGCTGTACAGAGGACTGGCGATGGACCCCCAGCACCTCCCCCACAACTAACAACATGGGAGAAGCAAGTCTTGGCAATCATGCATCCTGAGGACCTGGCAGGAGTAGCAGGAGGACTCGACTCTGGTAAGTCAACTCTCTATTTCTATCACCCCCTTACCTGCATTCCATCACATACCCCCACCCTCACTCCCATCACTCCACCACTGCCCACACACCCACAATCACATCTCACCCATCCTGATGCTAAGCCCTGCATCCACCAACAATGCATGAACACCACTCACAGACCTGCATGGAAACCTATCACTAAAGCATACACACTGGAGATAATCAGCTAGCCCACCACATACCAACTCACACAAGTTAAAGCTGCCAGGGCAAATATAACCTAAGAGGGCAACCCATCCATGCACAAAATGTCACACACAGAAACAATAACACTGCATTTACATCCCCACAGGTATCCCAGCCAATGTCACCGTAGAAGAGGTGCCAGCACTAGCCAGTCCCCCCACAGAAGAGCCCCACAGTGATGACATCGACTCCGCTCGCCTGGATCTGGATGACCAACCTGGCCCATCAGGGATCTCCGGACAGTCGGTTACCCAGCCACAGTCACACACCACCACAGAGCCTTCCCATTCTGGAAATACCACCACAGCACCCACCCAGCATACCCATACCTCTGTCCTCAGGGCATGTAATCAGCAGTGTGTCCACCAATACAGGGACCCCAGGGCACACCTCGCCCCCAAGACAATCAGGGACCTGGGGTCAGTGGCAGTGGGCATACGATTCAGGGGACAGAGGCACAGGACAACAGGGAAGCTGGGAGGACTGCTGTGCGCCAGGCGGGAGGACAGGCCCAGGGAATCGACTATCCAGGAGGCACTCACCAAGATCCTGGGAGCATACCAACATTCCCAGGATACGCTGGGCCAGATCCTGGCCAACAGGGACTTAGTCAGAGCCCCCACCACCAACCATGGTTGTGCAGCCGTCCTAGGCTGCAGAGGATGGGCTGGAGCTACCCCCTACAACCACCACCAGCAGCACCACCACCAGCAATGGGCAGCCGTCCGAGGCTGCAGGGGATGGGCTGGTGCTTCCCCCCACAACCACCACCAGACGCAGCAGCAGTAGCACCACTGCCACCACAGAGCAGCCGTCCAAGGATGCAGAGGATGGGCTGGAGCTCCCCCCCACAACCACTACCAGCAGCAGCTCATCACTGCCACCACTGAGCAGCCATCACTGCCAGCGGACATTCTTAATACATGCCTCCATGGGCTGTTGTGAGGCCTGCCCCTGCAAATCCTGTGGGTATGACACCAAGCTGGGAGACTGTGATCTTGCACTCCCCGGGATCAGAAGCGAAGGGCACAATGTCCTCTCCAGAACCAGTGGGTAAGTCACCCACTCACCCTATCCTCTCCAGGATCAGAAGCACAGGGCACAATGCCCCCTCCAGAACTAGTGGGTATGACACCCACTCAACCCATCCTCCCTAGGATGAAGATCACAGGGCACGATGCCCCCTCCAAAACAAGTGGGCAAGGCACCCACTCACCTTATCCTACCCAGGATGAAGATCACAGGGCTCGATGCCTCCTCCAGGACCAGTGGGTATGGCACCCACTCACCCCATCCTCCCCAGGATGAAGATCACAGGGCACAATGCCCCCTCCAGAACCAGTGGGCAAGCCACCCACTTGAGAGACTGTGGCCTTGCACTCCCCAGGACAGAGCAATGGGTATGTAGCCCCCTCCAGAGCATGTGGGCAGGTCACCCACTTGAGAGACTGTGGCCTTGCACTCCCCAGGACAAAGAGCAATGGGCATGTTGGCCCCTCCAGGACCAGTGGTGTTGTTCCATCTGCCGGCTAAGGTGTGTCTCCCTTCCCCATCCCCCAGAGGTGCCAGCCTATTTTCGAACTGATGCCCCTGCAGTGTTCACTCCGTGTTGTTGCAGGAGACAAGTGGGGCCTTGGACTTTGTGATGTGGCCATGTGGCCCACGCACGTTGAGGACTGGGCAGTGTCCTTTGATTTGTACATATGTATATACTTTTAGATTGGATGTATGTATTTTTGATGTATTTATTTATTACACTCACTTTCATCTATTGGTGTTGTCCTTGCATTATTCCTGAGGGGTACAGAGGATATATGTTTTATTATTGCATCTGATTGTGTGTATGATGCTGGGAGTGGGGAGGTGTGTTGTGCGTGTGTGTGTGTCACTCTCTTTGTCCTCCCTCCCCTGTGTGCTATGCGGCTGTACTCACCGTGGTTGTCTTCGCCATCATTTGTGTTCGTGGTGGAGCAGGACGTAGAAGATCATAGGGAAAATCTGCAGCTCGGGCTCCATGGCGGCATGGTTGTTCCCTGTGTCTCCAAAGGCGAGTCCTTTCCCTTCTGAGCAGTGTTTCCACCAGGCTTTTGATGTCTTGGTACTGCCCCGGAAAAGGTGGCGGATTGGATTGTCAAAATATGATGGGCGGAAGATTGTCTTCCTCCTTGCTGTAGGCGGCTACCGCCATGGTGGCTGTTATTTCCGCCCTGGCAGTCGGTGTGGTAAAGTGGCTGTCTATCTGAGCTCATTCCGCCATGGTCATAATTTGGCGGTAGTTACCACCAGCCTGTTGGAGGTATTACTGGCACTTTATCACAAACCGCCAGGGTTGTAATGAGGGCCTTAGTGTGGTCATTGCAGAAATGTATGTTTATTTATTTATTTACATAGTTGTATAAAGTGCAATCAAGCCCCTTGGGTATTGGAGCTCAGTACAGCAGTGGTACAATGCAAGAGTAGATTTTATATATAGTGGCACTGATTTCCATGATGTTGAAGTGAGCAAGATAATTGACATCTGGGTGCAATTATTACCATGAACATTGAAACAGCCGCATAAGTATAATGCCCTTACACATACTCTACACAGAGCACACTTTTAACAACCTTTTAGGCATCAGTAGTACACACATTGGGCAAAGTACATTTTGTGCCAACTTGTAAATACTTTGGATTGTCACAGAGGGCAGTAGGTGTAGAATTCAGATTACTTTTTAGAGCTTCTGTATTATAGGTTGACAATTAGAGGAACACAAGAATCATGCCAATGTTGCAGATAAAAAGCTTTAAATAATAAATGGTATCAAGGAACTCTGGGGACCCATTTTACAATGCTTGAAAACATAATACGTGCAGTAAGGTGGGACCTTAAGGGAAACTGATTGAAATGAATACAGGAAGTCTGGTCTACCTTTTGTGAGGTCTCTTAAATAACAGTGTTTTGTGTTCACCCTTGAAGATGCTGGCACTAGGCACCTTTCTAATGGAGAAAGAAAGAAGTCTAAAGATTTGAGAGAGCTTCTGGGTAGATCTACTTTTGGAACTTGTGAATAATGATACATTTCATTAGGACTATTCAGAGTCTGAATTTATGATTTTTTTTTTTTTAAATGTATTCAGCTTTTAGATCTTAAGATTATGAAAGAATTTTTAAAAATCCCCAAACTAAATGGCTTGATACATAGGAACAAGGACATTAATTTATCATACATAAATTGGACACTATTCACAAAGGTAACTTCTGTCATAAAGCTAAGTTTATGTCCAGAGTTACCTGGTTTACCCCTGCCAAGAAATCACAAAAGGGTTTTTTGGTGAGTGTAAGCAATTTACGTGGGTGGATACTTTGCCACACCTGCAGTTACCCACATGCATAAATTCCACTGAAGACGTAGGAAAATGGGAGTTCCAAGGCATGGTTTCCCTTGGAAGTTTGTGAACTCACACAATCAAGTATCTATGTGGTCATGCATAAACACGTCATTCCCTTTCCATCTTGGAACAAAAATGTTGTATTTTTAGTCTTGCTCGGAGAATGGATCACCCCCAGATTTACTGACGGTGAAAGAAAAGGGCTATCTCCAAAGAGAAAAGTATTTTCTCCAAGGAGAAAAAAAACAATTCCCCCAGGGGATTCTGTTCCTTCTGTGGAAAGGTCTCTGCTATGGAGAACTCTTCACAGTGGGGAAGGATCCTGATGGTAACACATGACCTTTGCTGGAATGTGAATAGAAGCTTGTACCTGACCATGAAGTTCATGGATATGTTTCTGAATGCCAGAAAGTTGTACACGCCCATGTAGGTCTAAATCTGCAAATGGAGATTTACTACTTTCTTTGTGCATCAGGTCCACTGTGACTACTAACCTCTGCCTTATAATAGGATGCTTTCATAGAATCAACTCTGGAGGAACGTGCCCCGAAGGTAGGCACTTCTATAGACAGTTTCCTGAGCAAAGTACTCAATTAGGAGGAAACTGTAAAGTTGAGAGTTTAGCACTAAGGAATTTGCCTAGAACATGCTTTGTTGCCCAGTGGAGAAACCCCACATCTCTCTGAAATATGTGACATATTTGAAATAAAACTATATACACATCTGATGCTACTACAATCGTGTGACTTGGTGCCCATTTTATCAAGGAAGAAAGCCACAGTCGACCATATTAACATCTGGGTCTGCTAGCTCTAGGTCATACATATTCAGCATGTGCATTGGCTCACACACATACACACATCTATGGTATCTTTTCTTGGGATCAAATGTGGTTGATTATTTTTTCTGGGTTTTTATGTGGAGAAAATTATAGTGAGTGGGTGTGTGTAGTTGGCACTTCTGCTGTTGGTGACCTACTTATCCTCTATTTCTGTTGCAAGCCTTACCCAACCCTAACTGCCCCCTGAGAGAGTGGGGGCTTCAGAGGATGTGGTGTTAGGGCTAGACCTGTCATCTTTGGAACTGGGAAACCAGGTTCGAGTCTCGGTATGGGTTCAACATTCTGTGATTCTGGACTATTCACTTAATATCCCAGGCCCTAAAAAAACGAAAAATGAATGTGACCTTGTGTGATATAATTGGTGCTCATGTGAAGCACAGCCCCAATACCTTCAGGTGGAGTCCGCGCTATTTAAAATCTGCAAAAGGTAAAAAAAAAACTGCTGCAACATTTCACTTAGGGATGTTTTTGCTATGCACGTCATTGCGGCACAAGGCAAGAGCATCTCAATGTATATTCTCCTCAGCACTGGATTACTGGGCACTGGGGACATAGCGTCGCAGGAGAAAGAGGGTGTCCACGTGTGGATTCATGACTGCTTGGTCGCCAGTTTGTGTTCTGTCTGTGAATCTGGTAGGAGCTACTGTCTGCGTGAACCGTGTCCTGCGTGTCTTATTGAGGCTTCATAAAACGTTTTCACCATACAAAAGCCGAAACGATGGGATTTATCACTGCCCTTTGAGTCTGAAAGGAGCAGGGGGTGCCAGTGACTATGGCACAAAGCCGGGTCGATTCTTTATATTTACAATTTGCGGTGCGGGCGGGGGGCGATCAGGGTATATTCTTTGCAGTGTCGTTATCAAAGCGGGGGGGGGGGGGGGGGGGGGGGGAGCGGGGCGTCGGTGCAGATGATCCCGAGGCTTTCAATGCTATTCAGAGCGTAAACCCCTTACTTTGCTTGTTCGTGAGGACAGCTCGTGATGGAGGTGTACGAATGAGATATAGGAGCGTATGTGGAATTGGAAAGGACACCTGGGGACCCAATACAACTTAAAATTACACACCTGTTTCAATTGGGATATTTTCCACCACGGGGCTCTGAGCGACATTACCAATCAAGTTTCATAATTATTCTGTCACTCAAACGCCACTGGCAAAAAACAACCTCAAAAATGATGCTGACGCACGTACCCTTCTATACAGCGATGAGGTACTGCGTGCCTCGCGCAGTGACAAAAGGAAGGGAGAGCTAAAGGTGTCTCTGTAGGAAAGAAAAGCTCCCGTGAAATGTATGTTATGTGACAACGACATCTCTCAGCTAGAAGGCAATCACCTCACAGCAAAGGCGGGAAATTGAAGTTTACGTAGGAACAGGGGATCTGTTAAAGACTTGATAAACACTCTCCCTGCTGAGGGATCTGATTAGCTCCTGTGGAGGAAAACACGATGGCTAGTTTTTCCAGTGAAGTAAAAAAAAAAAAAACAAGCATCGTCAATACGATGGCTAAAAAAGACAAGGCATCGTCACAGAGGTGTTTAAAAAAACGCAAGCATCGTCACAGCGATAGCTTTCTTCAAGGGACCTGCCGCAATTAACGTTGCGTCACTGCTCTATTCCGTGTAAATACAGAGGCTTGGCGGATACGTAGCACCAGCAGGACAAAGCCTAAACGCTAAGGATGTCTCGAGCCTGTATGGCGCCTAATATTCGAGGGGAAAAAACAGAAATCCTGACGTTTACGACATTTCAAAACGAGCATGCATCTTTCTCCTGGATGATCTATTTTTATTTAAATAATTCGGCCTTGCCCCTTTATGTGGTGTATACAAATACCCCAAAGCATATGCGCGGAAAACAAACACACTACAATTTTATCTAAAAGTTAATCTCTTCCTTACTAAGCACTCTTGTCAGGTGACTATTTACTGTTAACATAAAACACCCCACAAATTAGTACATGTTAGTGGAAAGTGCTTAATATATTATTAATATATAAAATAATGTGATAACAAAACACTTGAAAATGCATTTTTGTTTATATTGATGTAACTACACCTGTGCTAGCACTGCATGTTTCATCACTAATAAAATAATGAATACAATTTCACAGTGACCTAAATAGTGACATTATTCATTAAGCAGTAGTAATTGAATTTAAAAGGCAGACATCAAGGGCTTCAGCATGTGAACATTTCTTTCCGTTGCAGAAAATCCTTATTTTTTTTCGCAATGTCCCATTTTCACATGAATGCCTTAGCTACATTTCACACAGACACTTGAGAAAGTCTTTAATCTTTTAGAAGTCTCATTCACACATAATGTCTCCTAAGGAACAATTTAATATGCCTTGTGAAATAAACAGATTTAATATGCCTTGTGAAATAAACAGGAGGATAAGAAAACCTGCAAAATGCAAAAGCTAATAAACCTGCTTCCTTTGCATGGGTCTTTAGCTAAAAGCGGAAACATCTCGCCTTCCTTTAAACAGACAAAAGGTCAGACACCCATTCACAAGTATTGGCATGGTGAAAGGGCCTGGCTTGGCAATGGTTATTTTTTTAATTACTATTTATTGTAAGCTTTTGCCACATAGCTAAAAAAAAAATATATAAACCAGCCCCGCCTACATCTGGTGGCAACAACCTTGAAATGACAGCGTTAAATCTAAAAAAAAAACTTTAACCTGGCACATACTTTTAATAGAACATTATGGGGGTTATTCTAACTTTGGAGGAGTGTTAATCCGTCCCAAAAGTGACGGTAAAGTGACGGATATACCACCAGCCGTATTACGAGTTCCATAGGATATAATGGACTCGTAATACGGCTGGTGGTAAATCCGTCACTTTTCCGTCACTTTTTGGACGGATTAACACCTCCTCCAAAGTTAGAATAACCCCCTATATGTGCTACCTATCAGGCTGATGCACTTTGATTTGGTAGAGAAAGCCCCTTTCAGTTTCAATGCACATCACAGGAAAATGGGATTCTTATTAGTTGAAAAGACGCACTATTGGCTTTGAATGACTGTATCCAGAAGACACAGATTAAACACCAAATATGAGTAAAAGGGATAAAGAATGGACATAAACATAGGTAAAGTAAAGTATTAGCCCACCATCCATGGCATAGTAGCGCTCTTGTCTTTAGGAGGATAAGCTCATGTTATAAGACATAATTCAGACAATCACAGTGCAAGAGAGCTAGTGGCTGAAGCGGGTTGACCCATTGCCTCCACGCTTTATGTTGTGGGAGGTGAAAGCAAAATATAAGTTGAAAAATCCAATAAATGAAGAGGACTGCCTCAAAGACCCTCAATGTATGTATATATGTATGAACTTTTTAAATTTTATTTCAGTTCATGAGGCTAAGGAGATGGCTGAAGCTGTCTGTAGACCATAATAACAAAAATACGTAAAGGTCTTGACAGCACAGTCCAGACCATGAGAGGAATAAGCAATGGCAAATTTTGCATAAATAGTTCCTGGATTTATATTCTAGTTTATTGACCATTCATGTTATTAACTCCCTCTGTTGAAGGTTGATGCATATTTTGGGACCCAGGCATGCAAAACGAACTGAAATACATAGTCAAAAATATTATAATGGGGACAGGGCTGGCCTGACCCAATACGCTGAGAATTTTTTTAAGAAATCTTAGCAAACCTTTGACAAGCCTATAATGGAGCCATTTATTTTCTTTGGATAGGAATCAACAACGGTAATGTTTTTGAACACAACCAAAGGTCTTCTGTTTGGCTTTTCGGTGTTATCCATATTATTATTATTTAATTGTCGTATCAAGATTTGTGCTAAGAATCTAGTAAACTGGTTGAGTGAGTGCTTCCCAGCTCTGATTCTTGAGGGTTAGAAATGATTCATTCACTAAGGTCTTGACAGCAACATCAAAGCTGTAGCACATCACACAAACACCATAGCAAATTGCTAGTAGATACAGTGAAAACACTTCAGCATTTCATCAGGGAAGTATTATCATTTGAAAAGACAAGACTACATATGTGTTAGCACAGAAACGTTTTGCTCTTTCCCTAAAGTGTAGCATATCATTAAGTGATATAGTTTGAAATACTAAATCACCTTTAGAGAGCCACTGTTTTAAATGCATGTTTTGCAGGGCTCAGAAATGGAATAAGTATGATTCAAAACATTTAGGGGGTCATTACGACCTTGGCAGGGGGCTGAAGCCGCCCGCCAAGGTCTGACCGCCGGGCGGCCGCCAATTCAGCCACACTACCACCACGGCCATTAGGAGATCCCCGCCGGCCCAGCGGGGATCTCAGCTGCAACACAGGAGCCGGCTCCAAATGGAGCCGGCGGTGTTGCTGCCGTGCGACGGGTGCAGTTGCACCCGTCGCGGTTTTCACTGTCTGCATAGCAGACAGTGAAAAGCTGCATGGGGCCGTGGCAGGGGCCCCTGCACTGCCCATGCCATTGGCATGGGAAGTGCAGGGGTCCCCAGGTGCCCCGCGACTCCGCCTTCGGGGACTCGTAATCCCCTGGGCAGCGCTGCCCTGGAGGATTACTCCCGCCGGGACTAAAGTGGCGGGAAACCGCCGGTCCTGGCGGTGCGACCGCGGCACTTGCTGTGCGACTGCGGCGCTTCCGCCATGGTCGTAATACCAAGGATTTCACCGCCAGCCTGCTGGTGGTGAAATCCGCCAAAACAACCCTGGCGGTCAAAGACCACCAGGGTTGTAATGACCCCCACAGTTTCTTTTACAAACAGTATTCTTCTAAAATATTACAGTTTCTTTTAAAAATAGTCTTCTAGATCATTCCAACTAAGTATTTCACTGAGACCATGAAATGCCCCCCCCCGCTTCTATGGTCAACATGAACATCAGTCCCATTTCAAAGGATGGAGAGTTTTCCTGCCTGTCCTCTGCCCCTTTTAAATTCATACTGAAAGACACTCCTTCTGGCCCCTTGTAGCTTTGCCTGGGTAAATGATGGTGGATATTTTTGGCATTTTTCACTCTGCTCATAAAGAAAATCCTGTTGAAAAGTGGAAGGTGTGCAACTGGTCCTTCTCTGGAAACAGGAGCACGGTTTGAGCTCCAGCTACAAGAGCTCACTCTTATTCACAAAGCATCGAGCAGCGTTTTAAAGATGAATATTTCTGGATTTGCAACTGCGAGAACATTTTTCAGTTATTGGTTTTCTCCAGGTAAATTAGGCTGGGACTGGTTTTAGGCATGTAGTATATGAAAAGTGACCTTGGGAAGTTGAACGCAAACATGAGTGTGGAATCTGTTCTTTTATTCGCCTTATGCAGCACTTAAGGACGGAGTCTGAAGGTGCTGGCACAGGCTGTGAGATGTTCCTGGAAAGGGTTGATCAGGCATGGTGCTGGAGGCTTGTTGTCTCCTGGATGTAGTACTGCAAATGGCACCAAAGAGAGCGCATGCATTGCTTCATCTTGCAGAACCTGTTAGGTGTGGTTTGTTTCAAGTGTCCTTCTCAGGCTCCTCCTTTTGTGTAGAGTGATGCTTCTCACAGTAGTTAGCACTCAAGCTGGCTCCAAAGCAGGAGTAGCGATGATATGGGCACAATGAAGTGTGAGATCTATGCACCTAGCAGTCATTAACTTTTCTGAAGCAGCAATTAGGGACAGGCAAAGGGCACGCCTGGCTAAGAAACTGCCCCATCTTGAAAAATAAAAACTACATTCCTACCTTTCACCCCTACCATCTACCAAATAGCATTGTTCAGAAAGAACTATGTAGCAATTATTCCTAACAAAGTTCACCGGGCTGCTTAAAGCAGCCCTGGCTATGTTCTCCTAACTTCACTACCCGGTTCTCTACAATGACAGTCTCTGGGGGTTGCCCTCATCTCTGTCCTATGCCATGCCACAACCAGGGGCATCCAAATGGTATACCATTTAGACTTTTGTTACTTATACTGTGAGACAAACTTTAAGGGTGAACATCAGAAAATATCCACTCCAACATTTGCAGAATCTCCTTTTCAATTGTGCATTTTTTACTCTGTACAGTGTCTCGTGTTCTATGACCACGAGGTTACTGCTGCCTTCAAGGACAGTCTAAACCTCATAATATTTCCCTATATATGCATCCAGCCATTATGTTATGTTAACATCCCTTTAGTTGATCAGCTTAACTGGGGCCTTTTAGGGGATAGATTGTTGGCCTGATTTTAGTGATTATTGAAAGCAATATGCAATTTTTTTATTCTTTCCACAGTTTTACATTCAAGATTGCATGCAGTCTCAAAAGTCTCCTCTATCTGTCCATGAAAATTTACCTTAACCTAAAACTTCCAATTGTTGTTGCTCCTTTTCTCTCCTTAACTTGCATCTTCTTCATTATTTTTCTCTCTGTGCAAATCCTACTTTGTCACAAGCATGTTTGCCTTACCACCTACTATTATATTTCTGCAAATCCCCACACCTCATTTAAAAAAACACAATTTCTCATTTAAAAGTAATGTCCCTGCAACTAGCGCATTCACTGGGGGGGGGGGAGTGTTGCTGGAGCCAGTGCTCCATCTGTAATTGTCCTGGCCCCTCCCCTCTTATGCTCAACCACCAAGTGAAAACTGCAGCCAGCAAAAAACAGGCACTGGCTTATCAGTCTGGTAAGAACAAGGTTGTTCCTGTGAATTTCACATTTTAGCTACTCTTGAGTTACCATAGAATGTTATTTTTTTTTACAGGAAGTGTTTCTGTAGTTTTTATTATGCATTATATTACTCATGCATAGTGTGCACTAAGAAAAGAATCTCACCAGAAGGTATCCTATTGTACAAGGTATGAGACTTGACCCTAACAAGTCCACATAATTTCTAATTTGTTTGTTAGACCCTCACACACCTTATTGATGTCATGCTTCATCATCAGTTTGTATCCTTGTCCCTAGAAACCAGGATGGGCTCGACCATATTCCAGGGAACACCTTGGATATTCTCCTACTGGAGTCTTTTGAATAAAAATACCTCTGAACACATAGATATCCCTTTATTCATGGTGTTCCTGGTATGTTGAAGAAATAAAGGAAGGGGATTCCTATGCAGATAATGATCCTACACCCTAAATAAAAGTTGACATGTTTCAGACGTAAAGTCTAATGGCCATAGAGTCATGTGCTTTCATCAGGATTGGATGAGCTATTTGTCCTGGAAACATGTAATTTAATGATGTCAGTTAACCTAGCAATATTCTGTCAGGACTAATCCACAACAGATATAGCATAAATAGCATGTAAAGGGTGGAGCTGCCCTTTCCCCATGACCCTCTCATCCTGGGTCGTCAGGATTTTATAGAAGGAACAGGGGACTTGCTTGGCCACCTACAGCAGGCAAACATGAAGATTGTGATATATATGTATATATATCTATATATATATATATATATATATATAAAAATATATATATATATATATATATATATATATATAGATATAGATATATATCCTAGTGGCGGTTGCCACTCAATAGTTATAGTTTTGCTATTAACTTTGATAAATCTTCACAACATTTCCCCCCAAAAAAGGTGTTCACTTCAGCTGCTGTCTGGAAAGTTTCAGGGTGATCTGTCAAGCGGGGCAGAGAAAAAGAAGGGGTCATAAAACGCATTTTCCCCATTAATTTTTCCATAGGGATTTTGAACAGCGACATCGCCCAAACTACTGGCAGGAATTAACCAAATTTGGAAGAAAGGTAGCTCTTGGTTCAGAAAGAGGCCTTTTTGTTATTCGGTGTAAATCGGTTGAGTAGTTTTAGAGAAATTAAAGAAAATCCAAATTTGAATATAAAGGATCCGAAGGCTTTGCAAATCCACCTAATATTGTGCTAAGATCTGGTTGGCTGTCAACACTTAAACAACTAAGGCCCTCATTATTATCTTGGCGGTAAAAACCACCGAGATCAGCGCTGGCGGTCAATAGAAGACCGCCAGCGCGACTACCCCCGCCGGCCGTAATGTTTTCACAGCTGGGCCGGCGGGCGAAAAAAGTGGTTCCGCCTGCCGGCCCAGCGGGGAAAAGTGCCGTAACATTGACAGCAGCTCCAAATGGAGCCGCCGCCAATGTTGGTGTGTGGCGGGTGCAGCAGCACCAGTCGCACAGATCACTGCCAGTAAATCGGTCAGTGACCTGCGCAATAGGGCACTGCATGGGGGCCCCAGAGCACCCCTTCCGCAAGCCTTTTCCTGGCGGGGGAACCCGCCAGGGAAAGGCTGGTGGAAAAAGGGATCATTATTCGAGGGGCAGCGCTGCATCAGAAAATGATTCCCTCCACTGTCAGGCTGCCTGTCGGTGGCAGCCTGGTGGTGGAGGAGGGCTGCCTATGGCAGCCCTCAATGTATCCATTATACGGCGGTTCAGACCGCTGTGCCAGCCTTTGCCCCCGCCGCCGGCATGGCGGTGTGAACCGCCGAGGTTCGTAATGACCCCCTAAGTGTTGGTAGTCATGTTGGGACCAGCTTCATCTGAGTCCCAGAAAAAAGTGTAAAAAAAAAAAGGAAAAGGGGCTAGGGTAGAGTCACTCTGACCCCCTTTCTCTGGTGCTGGGGAGTCAGAGGAACCCCCACCCCCAGAGCCAAAAAGCATTTACAAAAAACTTTTAGCCA
Source organism: Pleurodeles waltl (assembly GCF_031143425.1). NCBI lineage: Eukaryota > Metazoa > Chordata > Amphibia > Caudata > Salamandridae > Pleurodeles > Pleurodeles waltl. Next base: position 1,568,464,842 of record NC_090445.1, on the reverse strand, counting down.
TGATTTACAGTGGATCCAGTCAAAATAAAAATAAAAAAACAAGCATGGGCTCCCGTACTTGCTAATTCTGAAGCCCTCGGGTGGACCAAATCCCGGACGCATTCCCATTATTAATGCAGGGGGGGCCTGCTGGCCCCCTCTGCGGCCCCGGGGACCACCACCTCCCAGGGGCGTTAAAGAATTATAACAGGGGACTAGGCGGCCCACCTCCCCAGCCCCGGGCACCTCCAACTCTCCGGGCCTTTAATATGCGGGGGCACAGCCCCCGAAGCCCGGGGGACCGCCACCTCCCCAGGGCTATTATCCAATTGAATGCCCGGGTAACGTGGCCCCCCTGCACCCCTGGGAACCACTACCTTCCTGGGGCTATCATCCAATTCAATGTGGGGGCGGCGAGGCCCCCCCACAGTCCCAGGGAACGCCACCTCCCCTGGACTTTCAATTTATACTGTGCAGGGGGTCGTGCAGCCCCACCGCAGCCCTGGGGACTGCCACCCCTGGGGCTACAATTAAAAAGTGAAGGGGGCCCGTTTTGGAACCCCAAGCGCCGGGGACCATCACCTTCCCACGGTGAAGGTTGGTGGAGTGGGGGCCAGGTGGCCCCCCTCGACGAACCACTGATGGCCCTGGGGACCACCATCCCCCAGGGCTGGCTCGTGCCATGTCCCAGGGTGCCCACACCCAGGACATAGCTATTTGCCATTGCTTGGTGCGAGCTGACAGATCCCACCAAGCAAAAGCAAACAAAGTCCAATTTCTGCAAGAGGGAGTTGTCAAAACAGCCTTCACTTGCAGAAAGGGGAGTTTTCTTCTGCGTGCAGGGAAGGCAGATGAAAACGTTGCTCTCGCAAGCAGAGAGCTGCTATGACAAGCAGCTCCCTGCTTGTGGGAGCAATGCCGGCTCCTCAGGGCATGGCGAGCCAGCTAGGACAGTCCTGTCACTCTCTCTCTCTTCCATCCCATAATGAGATGGAAGAGAAAGAGAGAGAGAGAGAGCCATTGAAATGGTCTCTCCATGCAATGACTTCCAAAACCTAAAAAAGTTATCTGTGGCAAAATGGTTAAGTTCACGGACCCTCACACTGAATGTTGAGAGTTCTAGTCTAGGTGTGTCTGTGGTCATTTCCCTAACTTCATTTCTTTTAAAGTTTAAGGTTTATACTAAAAGGTGATCTCACTCTTTTTAATTGACAAATACATTTTTCTTTTCAATTTGTCCAGAAATGTCTCATTCTAAGTATATCATTCATCAAAGCATAAAAAACTCTCTATCTCTCCCCCTCTCACTCTCTTTCTCTCTCTCAATTTCTCTTTTTCAATCTCTTTCTCCCTCTCACACCCACTGAGACCCTCACACACCCATTCATAGACCTACTCAGACACTCACTCACAGAGCCACTCAGAACTGCGTGCACCCACTCACAGCCCAAGACACACCCTCACACACCCACTCACAGACCCACTCAGACACTCATGCACCTTCTCACAGACCCACTCACACTTTCAAACACCCACTCACAGACCCACTGAAACCCTCACACACCCACTCACACACCCACACAGACACTGATGCACCCACTAAGACATCCACTCTCACACCCAGACAGACACTCATGCACTTACTCATAGACCCCCTCACACCTTCATACACTCACTCACAGACCCACTGAAACTCTCACGCACCCACTCACAGGCCCACACAGACACTGATGCACCCACTAAGACACTGAGGCACCCACTCTCACATCCAGACACACACCCTCGCAACCACTCTCATCCCCAGATACACCCTTTCACACCTATTCTCACACCCAGAGAGACAGGCTGTGGCCAACTCCAGCCGCGCACAGCCAAATGGCCGTGCGCAGTGTGGGTTGGGTAGTCAGTGAGATTGGCCACAGGGTCTGGCCGCAGGCCAGGCCCTGCAGCATATTGCCATCGGCCATGGTTGGATTAACGTTTAGTGATGAAAATTACTTTACATTTGAAAAATCATAGAAATTCACTGAAAAAAACAAAAGTTACAGGAACTTTATAGTTAGGAAATAGAATTAAAAAAAAAAAAATTACTTAAAAAAACAAAGTTTACAGGCACGTTATAGTTAGGCTCACATTTTAAACGTGCAAAACCATCGAAATTCACCTGTTATAGTTATAGTTATCTCAAGTAACTATAACTCGTTCCCTAAGGTAACTATAGCTCGCGCCCTTGCCCTGCACTGCTAATTACCCCACAAATCACAGCACTAACGACATCTTTGATAACATCACTAATAATATCAATGTTATATTAGCAGTAACATTTTTGAGGAAAAAACTGTGCAAGGCGGGGGCGCGGATTATTGTTACCTTAGGGCACAGGTTATAGTTACTTCAGATAAATCTAACAGGTGAATTTCTATGGTTTGGTATGTTTAAATGTGAGCCTAACCATAACATCCCTGTAACCTTTGATTTTTAGGTCTGTTGACCTGTTGTAGGTATTGTGGGCTTTTAGGCATACCCATGTCAGGCCCATCTCTTTAATTTGTTCCAAGGCTTGCCTTTCAAAAATCACTTGACATCATTGGTAAATGCTTTATGTTTGTCCCACCTTGGGGACTGACCCTCTTACATGATAATTACACGATTGCAGATATGTTTGACTGTGAGCAAACTTCTTTTTTCTTTTGTGTCTGTCCTCGGCGCTCATGCTCATGGTGGCCTTGGCGCTTTGTTTGTTTTTGTGGGCAATATCAGTTTAGTGTCCCAGGGAAACTAGATAACAGGTTTCACATAGGAAATGGCCCAATGTTAGTTTCCTGTGTGCTGGATCGCACTTGGGTAACTTTTCCCTTAAACTCGGATATTTGTGCTTTCAGGAGCGCTGTTCCGACAACTTTATTCAATTTGAAACCTTGTGGAACGTAGATTTTGTTTTTGCTTCTGTTTTGCTCCCAGTGCTTGATGGGCACTAACCATGTCTTCCACTTTTTTGTCTAATTTGTTATTTTATTTAAACGTTGTCAAATTTCATTTTTAACATTTTCACAGTTTTAAAGTTATGGCGGAAATTAAAAGTGCATTTTGTCTACCAAATGCTCTGTCTTTTAAGCGTGCCTTGACAACAAGGTCAACCTTTCCAAAAGCAGAAAATGCTTCTATCACCAACCAAATGAAGCTGGAACTCTTGAGGCTAACTTTCAGATGTGCGTTTGCGACGGCACTGACATCTATAGAAAAATACCCATATAGCGAGTGCTAATATGGAGTTATGTATGTACAATTAGTAGTCGATTGGTATAGTTACAAAAAGATGCAGTACCAGAAGAGATTGCCGTACAAATTAATAAATCACTTGCATTACATGTTTTACACTTTTGGAAGGAATTATTTTTCTTTCCTTTGTGGAAATATCAGATACATTTCTTGTGTTTAATAAACGCTATGTATCTTTTACCATATGTATATTTCCTCTAGTGACTGGCCTTGTCTTGTTACTAGGAATAGGTAGGTTTAGGTTGGCGGGGATTTTGTTTTGGAGCGGTGTGGTTTTAGGGCCTGTAATTCTCCAACGCCCTCAACGATTTAGTTATTAGAGTCTAATTGTTTATGTATTGTTAACTCACTTGTGGAATAAATCGGTATTGTCCCAAAGCAGGTACTGAATAGCAGTTATTGAGGTCCATTATTTGGGAAGTTTTGGATGAATTAAGATAGTCCGATCTCATATCATTCCATATTTTGGGAGTTGAACTTGAGTAAACTTGCCTAATATTTTGTGTGTGTTTGAACTTGGGGATTTCAAGTGTGAGGTTTTCAATACTAGCTTAGCATATTGCTTTGTGTTTTTTTTGCCTGTTGGTCTAAGAATGCAGCTACTTCAAATCACCAGCCAGCCCAAGGACTCGCGCACCACTGTGATATGGCAAACCTTTAGGTGCTAGTGATTGAGTCAGTGCCTAATTTAGCATGTCTTCAAATAAAGGTAGGCTGGCTACAGAAAGTCCCAAGGTCGAGGCTATTCTCTAGTCGATTATTGCTCATTAATTGTATTGATGTAAAGAAATCATGCTCTGGCAGCTGGTATTTGATGGTTTGAATTGTATTTATTTTCCTTGGCTTGTTGCCATGGGCTAGTTTTTTAGGTCAAACATGCAAGCGCTTTCCGACCTGTCGTTATCGATATGTGGGCTTTTAACCACGCCCATCACTTTCACTTGTTGTGGGCTTGCCTTTCAAAAATCCCTTGATGTCATTGGTAAATGCTTTACATTTGTCCTGCCTTGGGCGTTTTTTTTACCACCTTGCACAGTGACCCTGTTACATGGATAAACGCACAATTGCTGATATACTTCAGTGTGGGCAAAATATTTTTTTCTTTTGTCTCTCCCCTTCATGCTCCATGGCAGCCATGAGCAAACAGCGCCAACAGTGCAAACTCCATCAGTGGTATTAGAGTGCTGGCACATTGTTCACACGGTAACCTAATCAGTTATTTCTTTTGTCTCTCGACTTCGCGCTCCATAGTTTTCTCAAAAACACTTGTAAATGATAAATGCTTTACTAAAAAACATAGAAATCTGCAAGACGCTCTACCGGCACAATGGGAGAGCCAATACTACAATATTCACTGCTCTCGGGGAAAACTCGCCACATAATGCTTTGTAAGCATTTGTTTTCAAAACATGTTTGCCCATAATTCAACCTGTGGTGGTCCCAGGACAATGGGACCACCACCATTACATTCAGCGCGATGTACTCTTTCTATTTAGGGCCAGATTAGTGGGGACCCCAAAATAATAACCCCTTGCACCATTCAATGTTTTTAAGCTCTCTTATTGCTGAAACTTTTAGTTTTATAGCTGGGAGTATTTTGTGTTCTAAGGGCCTTAGTCTTGCAGTAAGCTTCAAAATGTTTAAGGCGCAATGCCCTCTAGGGGCTAAATATATGGTTGCACTGCACTACTACTGCTATTCTGTTTTCATGTGGTTATGCCATCTAGGGGCTAACTATATGGTTCCATGACCATGTGTCTTACAAATGCTATTTTTATTGTGGTGTCCTATAGGGGCTGTTCTGAACATTACAGTCAACATAGTACAATATTCACTGCACTCGGTCATCCCATAATGCTTTGTAGGGCATTCTTTTACAAAACATTTTTGCTCATAACTCAGCCTGTGGTGGTCATAGGACAATGGGACCACCTTCAAAACATTCACCACAGCCTGCTCTTTCTGTCTAGATCATCTCTGGGTCCCCGCGCTGGTTGAGTGGCGACCCCAAAATAATAACCCCTCATACCATTCAGTGTCTTTCTAACTTCTCACATGGCTGGAACATTTGTTTTACAGCTGAGAGTAGTTTGTATTTTAAGGGTTCTGTTTGTGATATCATTGCAGTAGGCCTGCTATCCCTGAACATTTGCAATGTACTATGCCTAAATATATGGTTATACTGCATTATTTTCGGTCATTTTCTTTCCATGCACTTATGCCCTCTAAGGGAGAACTGTATGGTTACATGACCATGTTTCTTACAAATGCTGTTTTCATTGTGGTGTCCTCTAGGGGCTGTTCTGAGCATTACAGTCTAATGCCAAAGGTTTATTTCTGATAAAGGGCTTTATATAATAATTGTTTATTAAATTATCTCTCCTTAATGCAATTATGACCATGATTCAGGACAACTTAACATCTTTGTTACACTATGACTATTTGAACACTCTTGATATGCTTGGGTGACCCTTCTAGTTTATTTATGTCGTTACTCCTATGTGGCTGTCTTGTGGCTGTGTTTGAGGGGGGATTGTGTTAGTCAGGACTCTGATGGCGGGGTGGTGAAAGTGGTATTCTATTGGAATTAGCATGGCAGATTTCAATTAGGATGCTAAATGGCAACTTTTTCCTTTTTGGCTGCAGCTAGAGGAAGAAGGTAAATGGAAATGTTTTAGTTAAATGCAGGGCCACCGGAATTGTGGCACGAAAAGGACAAATTATGAGGCAGGGTTGACCAGTTTATATTGCAAGAAAAGTCCAGTCATGAATTTACAAAGCCAATAGCTCTAACTCAAGCAAATGCGAGTCCCATTGCTTTGCAAATGCCTTTTAAAGTGGATTTATATATATATATATATATATATACACACACAAACACACGCATAACATATGCAGAATCTTCATGATTGCCTGCAGTAGGTGGCCTGACCACTTTTATATGTTGCCCCTTGTGTGGGCCCCCCAAAAATTCACTTCTAGAGACGCCACTGCTGGCAGCCTGAGAATACATATTGGCCTGTAGCTCATCCATTAAGACTGCCAACCATCATATAAACCTCCTATTGATTTAATCTACCACATAGAAACCAGAATAAATATAAGGAAAGTTTACTTTATGAGCACAAGACTAATCCAATAACCAATAATAACCACTTGAAGAAAATACTAACCTTGTGTTCAGGAGCATTGTGCTACCCAGCGTAAAGTGCTTCAATGCCATCAGGGTAGCAAGCACTTTACAAATGCAATTACAATCCAATACAATGAATAACGCTTTGCTTCTAGCCAACACTAATACTATAACACTCAGGGGTTGGGCAGTTACTTGTAGTTCATACAGGCTGTGTAATCATTCCCTATACTATTTGACAGTCTTACACTCATAGAAGACAATACTATTACCGGTCAAGTCTATCTCCAGGTACTGTACTAGTTCACAACAATAATCCAACCATCTCCAACTGAACAGGAATGGAATAAGAGGACTTTAGCTTAGTCCACCACTGCAAGTCCCAACAAACTAGATACTATACCCATTTCTGGACATCTTACAATGCCAACCGGATATGAGATGATATTAATTTAGTTCATCACAGCCGAGCAGCTAAGTGGACTATGATCATAACAATTACCATAAAGGGACTTACTGGGTTGGGCTGTTCAAAGCTGGCAGCTTACTGAAAACTATAAACTGCCCGTCTACCTCTCATACTTCCATCCCATTGCTAAGTGCTGCATTCCATAATACGATAACCGCACCTTAGTGGTCCTCACACATGACTTGGAAAGACTTCCTAAATAGAATCAAAACAAAGACAGCAGCATTCCAGCTACACACCCTACACTGTGTAGCGTGCTGCTCATGTAGGCAAGCACTTCAGCGTTCCACATTGGGGGTAGTAAGCGCTTGATAAATGTTTCAATACAATACAAAAGCTATAAGGAATTTTGGGGGAAATATTAACACTATGCTATTCTCATATTGCAATGTGTTTTATAGAACTTGATTAGTAACAGGACAGCAATTACATTTAAACATTAAAAATAGCATATTCGACTTACAGGTTCCTGAATGGTGTATTAAATATTGAAGGCTATGGGTTACCATTATTAGTTTCTGGGTGAGGAAAGGAAGACAAAAGAAGCAAAAAGAGCAAGGTGTACTATGCAGTCCAAGGAGATGAATGTGATGGGGTAGATGGAGAAGCAGGTGGGATAAAGGAATGTAAAGAGAGGAGAAATACAGAAGAATGAGGCAAGGTGTGAAAGCAGGAGGTATGAAACAAGAGGACAAGAAGAAAGCAGATGATGAACGCAGAATGAAATGGAAAGGCAGTTTAAAAAGATGAGCAAGAAAGGGAAGTACAGGTCCTGTTATGAACAGTGGTGGCCAGCAATTTTAGGAGGGAGGCGGGCGGGCGAGAAGCACACTCACACCCATTCATTCACACATGCAAGCACATCCATTCACAACACTCATCTACATTCAAACATACACACACGCACCAAACATTCATTTGAAAACAAACACACACACACACACTTAACCTCAGCGCAGAGGTCCCAGGAGGGTTGGGACTGCTGCCTTCCTTCACTGGCTGACCTTAGGTCAGCCAATGAGGGAAAGCAGCAGTTCCAACTTTGTCACAGAGTGGGATGGGGGTCAGTGATATTGCTGATCCCACCCCACTCTGTGACGAGGTGTCACTGATTGACACTCGCCCTGGGCGCTTCCAGGCTTAAACCAGAAGCGCCCAGGTCGGAGTCAATGGATGATGCTTCCCTCGTCACCGAGGTGGAGGGCCTTGAGATACCTTTGCGGAGCCGAAGAGGTCATGCCCATAGGAGCTGTGACCTCTTCAGCCCAGCAAAGTTCAGCTCAGGCAGCCAGGAGTCTGCGCAAATTGTGCATGTCTCGCTCCTGGTTGCCAGAGCTGAACATGAAGATTGTCTGTAAGGCTGACCTTTGCTCAGCCTGACAGGCACTCTTCATGAGGGGCCCCTAAGCCCTAAAGGATGGGCCGCGCCTGGTTGTGAAAAGGAGGAGGAGCAGGAGAAAGAAACGAGTAAGAGAGAATGGAGCAGGAGAGAGATATTAGGAAGATGGATATAAAAATCAGAGGTAAGAAAGAGCAATGGGGCAAAATCGGACTACGCTTAAAGTACAGCTAATGAAACGAGGTAAGAGTGTGAACAGAAGATGGAAAGGACTAGAGTTGAGCGGTAAACAGACCTCACACATCATTGAGCCATGATTAAACTATTCATATGTCACGTGCGCCATCAATAATTTTGCGAACATGGGGCCAGATGTATCATTCTTAACAATAGGGATTACCTAATTGCGATTTTTAGCGAATCGCAATTAAGTAATCACTATTGGAATGTATGAAACTCCAGGAGTTTCATACTGCGATTCACAAGGGCTCGCATATGGACCTACCTCATTAATATTCAGGAGGTAAGTCACAATTTGCGAACCATTGCGAATGGCTACAATCACAGGGATGGTGGACTGCTGGCCTCAATAAAGCAATCTTTTTTTAATGATTTTAAATGCAGCCTGTTTTCCTTAAATGGGACCACTGCCTGCTCTTAAAAAATGTTTTCCTCATGGTCCCCTTCCTCTTTGCGAATGGGTTACCACCTACGTGAAGTAGGTAGTAACTGCGATTGTTTTGTGAACGCATTCACGGTCACAAAACAATCATATATACCGCTGCGATTCGGTATTAGGAAGGGACGCCATTGACACGCTCCTTCCTAATACCGAATCGGTATGTAGTGGCAAATCCAAAATGCGACTCGGTAACAAGTTACTGAATCACAAATTAGACTTTTTACATACCAAAACGCATTTTTGGGATCGCAAAAATGTTTGATACATCTGGCCCTATGTTACTATGCCCACTCATGATTTTCCTTCTGTCCCAAAGCTTAGCACAGCCCTGGATGAGGGTCAGTTCCAAGTTAAGCTCTGGTAGTCGGGTGTTATGTCAGAAAACCGGTACTAAGCACTTGTGCACGATCTTTGTATTTTTTATCTTTAATTACTGTTAGCATAGAAACAGATAAATTAATCTATGATCAATAGAGAAATGCATGTTCTGATTACTCAGTCTTGCTGTCGAAATAATTAAATATCCCAAGTTAAAAACATTCAAATACATGATGTTAGATCTGCCACATCCGTTTCAAGCATAAACTTAAAATCTGATAAAAACAAAATACATGATTTATTTCAGTTCCGGGTGAGCTCTGTCCGTATAGCCCCCTTGCTGTTAATGTATAAAAGCTAAATCAAAAAAAGTACAGCTGAGTGTGTATTTGTTTTTAAACTGGAAGCAGATTAAGTGTAAATTCCAAATAATTCACTTTTAAACCAGGCAGCGTCAAATCATGGATAGTTGTCTGAGGAGCTGTCTCTAGTTTACTCGCGCACAGAGACGTAAACACTGATGTCTCCGATCAAACTGTCTGGCCGTTTGGGAAACTCGCAAACTTTAATTCTTCTACTAAGGCCTTGCTAAGACAGCCTATGTGACTGAGCCTCTAAAGGATGCTCACATTCAAAAGGATTTGCTCGGTTTATGTGTTTTTGTGACAAATAGTTTCCCATCCTGTAGATTTTCAACCTCTCTAGTGCCAAAAAAAGCTTTCTACCCCCATACCCTCTAACTCATCATTGAAACTAGGGGCCACATCTATGGGCTTTTGGCACAGGGTAGTGCAACAAGTCACCTAGCTGCACTCTCCTGCCTCAAAGGTAAAGGGCAGGAATGTGCAGTATTGATGCAAGGGTGCCTGACAGTGCTTAATTTGTGCTTGTTCTTTCCGGTGCTGAGCACCAGCACTTATTTTTGAGGGCCGGGACTTAATCCTCAGCCTGAAGTATTTGCTGCGAGCAAAAGACACATATGGGAAAGACGGATGAAGGGAAAAACGTAAAAGCGTGACAAAGGGAGAAAGTAGAAAGCTTCAAGAGTGAGGAGAAGGGGCATGGAGTGGCTTTAAATGGATTGAAGAGGCCAGTGATGGCTTCATGATTACGCTGCCTCAGTATTCGGTATTCTCACATTTAATTGCAGCAGCCGCGTGTTTAAGAGGAGGGCTTTGAGCACCGGCACCTTTTTATTTACAAATTAAGCACTGGTGCCTGAGTTGTAGGCAGGATTGTTTTTGTGCAGGGAGGCTTCTTCCTCTGTGTGCTACAAAATACAGGACACATAACAAGAGGACAAAACAAGGAGAAATAAAGACATTTCTCCACATTGCACCTCCTCTGGCTAGACATAAGGTTTTGGTGCATCCCCAGTTTGCAAGCTCTTGTAAATCTGGGGATGTGTCAAAATCCGTGGGTCTTGCATGGGAACGCCCACAGGATGCCTCCATTGTGCAGAGTAAGACAATGCAACAATTTGAGCTGCGTTGCCTTACTTGATATCTATGAGGCGATTCAAAGCCACACAAAGTGGCTTTGTGTGGCCTCATAGATATGAGTTCAAGGTTTGCATTGCTGTTGTGTAACAAAAGTGATTCAACGGCGGTGCAAGGGACTCATAAATCTGCCCCTAGGTTTCCGGGAGCTCACATCCAAAACATAAGAGCTAAATTAAATGACATCACACTCGCTAAATGACTGTCCAATAATAACCCAGTGTGAAAAACTGAGTTGTTGGTTTACCTGTATGCCCAGGTCAAGCAACAGCGACAATTCCTGGCAGGGTGAACCACAAAAAGTCAATAAATTAACCTATGCTTAACCCTAGGTAGCTTAGCATAATAAGCAATCACGCTTAACATAGAGGCACTGTGTAAAGTATTTATGCGGCACACAAACAGTAGTAGGTTAACACACAACAATTTAGAAAAAAAGACTAAATTTTAATGAATAATTTGACGGCAAAATGACAAAAATCTAATCAATAGAACCAGAGTCATGAATTTTCAAATATTTAAATGAAAATAGAGCCAAAATGTACAAAGCACCACCCACAGCTCTCTGGTCTGGTGAGATCAGGTGAAAGTCACCAGTTCTGGCCGACTGTGATGGAGTGTGGTACGGATACAGTAACCAGGTTAGTTGAGTTGAAAGAGTTATATTCACAGCCCACCACAAAGAGTTCTGTTTGCAGTGGAAAGGGCCACGAAGAGCAGGGTCAGCATTTCAGATGGCCATTGTAGTATTGCACAGTGCAAACCGGGGTCACAGGCAGTCAATTCTGTAGTGTGAAGTTCCTGTCAGAAGTCGCGGACACTCGGGCTGACGGTTCTCATTGGTGGTCCTCACATTGGTGGCTGGCACTTGCAAACTCCTTTTGGCACCAATGGGCCCATTCGCGAAGACCTCAATACATCAGGAAAGCTCAACTGAGGTCACACCAAGACTCTTGGACCTGAGGGGCACCACTTGAGGGTCAGGAACTCACTCCAACTGGGTCCAGGAGGCCAGCAAATTAGTGCTAGGAGTTATTCTTTTAGTTCTTGGTTTAGGATAAAATGTATGGCTCAAGCAGCAGTGTTGGCCTGTGAGGGTTTAAGGCAGTCTCCAGGCAGCAAAGCAGTCCTTCCAGGTGCAGCAAAATGGTCATGCGGAGTACACAGCAGGCCACAGCAGAAGGCAGTCATCTGAGTCCCTCGACAGGTCCAGGAAGTGAACTGAAGAGTGGGTCTGAGAGCCCTATTTTTATACCTGGTGCCTTCTTTGAAGTTGGGAGAAGTTTCTAAAGGCTCCTTTTTGAAGTGCTTGGAAGTTCTTGACTCCCCTGCCCTGCCTCTAAGCAGGCTGCAGAGGCAATGTGGAGGTGATTAGCCCTTTGTGTGAAGGCAGAGCTCAGTTGCAAGTGAGGCTGTGATAAGCTCCTCCCCTCATCCGGCCAGCAGATGGCTCATTCAAGCACACCTAGTCCCTCTATTGTGTGACTGTCTGGAGGGAATTCACAAAGTCTGTCAGTTATACCCAGTCATGTGACCAAAGAGGAGCTGCAGGCACCAAATGGCTAAAGTCAGGAAAATGTCAATTCCCCAATCAAAGGTTAGCACTTAGTGAAGGTAATAAGGCAACCCAAAGTTATCCTATGGGACAGGTAGGCATCACTGTCGTGAAAAATTAATTTAGGAGATTTTCACCACCAGGACATGTAAAACTTAAAAGTATATGTACAACCTTTTAGTTACAATGCACACAGCGCAATGGGCTACCTAGGGCCTAATTTAGAGGCAACTTGTATGCAATAAAATGGGAGTTTAAGGCTTGCATGGGAGTTTTATGGCCACGTCGAACTGGCATTTTAAAACTGCATTCATGCTGCAATGGCAGACCTGGGACATGTTTTAAGGGGCTACGTAAGTGGGTGAAACAATATGTGTTGCAGGCCCACTATTAGCATTTCATTTACAGGCCCTGAGTATATGATATACCACTATACATGGGACTTATGATTAAATTAACTGGTGTAAACCAATTTTTACCATATTTATGGGAGTGAGAAAAAGCACTTTAGCAGTGATAAAGTGTGCAGAGTCCTAAGGCCATCAAAATTAATTCAGCAAAATGTGGAGGAGAAAAGGAAAAAAGGTTTGGGGGTGACCCTGCAGAAAGAGCCAGGTCCAACACACAGGAACTGATGTCCCATAAGAGTTGCCTTTGAGGATAGCCCAAGAAGTGACATCAAAGACTATTTGACCTCTAGAGACATCACAGAAACTGATAACAAACACCAATTATCGCCTATGGTCACAGAAAGTGGCTAAAAAATGCTTTATATAGTGTAAAAGTAGTGATTAAATTAAAAAATGTCAATGTTGCAGAAAATAATCAAATGCAAGAATTGAAAAGGGGGCATAAGGTTTATATCTGTAATCAGCAGTGACACCTCCACTTTTAGCTCAAGGTTTTTTGTGGGATTAGGGTGGTGCTGAGGTGCTATTTTAGCCCTGTAAATCTGGGGATACGTCACCACTCATTGTTGTCCCGTTCAACATTGTACAGACACTTGGGTAAACATAGGAAGAAGTTGCAGAACCACAAGCGTTCTTTGACTTCACCCCATAGGTCAGACGACATGAGGCGGGAGAAGGAGCATTGTCGCTGAAGGCCTTCATCCTCAGAGCCTACTTCTATGTCAGTTCCACATCTCCCTGAATTTCCAGGAGCCACCCCTGCCCATTTGAAGGAAGTTTACGAGACCATGCGCCTCATCTTATGGCAGTCTGCCCCTGACCGAACCCCTTTTGGGCCACACAGGGCCCACAGGGGCCCCTCCGGGTTCCGCACCAGTGGATTCAGCCTCGGCTCCGGGGGCACCCATGGATCTGCTTCCAGATCCAAACCGGCATCGGTTGTACCACTGCGACCTTCCCCGGTGTCGACGCTCCTGATGTCACTTGGGCATTGTCGATCCCATACTCATTGCCAGCTTTGACACGGAGCCAGAGCGGTGTCACTCAATGCCAATTCCGACTACGGCTGGGACCTTGCTCCCTAGGTCAGATCCTGACCTTTATTCTTATAGGTACGAGTTCAGTGAGAGTATGGAGGGGTTGCTGGACCCTTTAGAATACCATCTTGAAGACCCTATGGAGTTGGCTCAGGAACTGCATGAAGCCAGCAGTCTGGACACCTCCCCTGATGCTGGTATGCTTTCCTCCCCTACCATGGCTATGGAAGAGGGAGTATCTTAGTCATGGTGGTGCGGAGAGAGGTCGAAGTCTTCGGCCTCAAACTGCCTTTGGTGGCTGTCAGGAATAACCTCCTGACTGAGGTGATCAGCCTGGGGCTTCCACACCAGAATCCTTTTTGTTCTTTAATAAACCTTCACTGATGTCCTACTGGGGACCTGGTCAAAACCCAGCACAGGGGCTCCTGTGAACAGGACAGTGACCCACCACTACAGGTTTGCGCCTAACGATCAGTTGTTCCTGACCCAACACCCTACCCCCGAGAGCTTGGTCATCTAAACCTCAATATCCCATGGGGCGCTTTCTTCCACTCTCCCGGATAGGGAATCCAAGAGGCTGCTTTTACCCCCTTTTGTAACTACAGAAGGGGCACTCAGCAACGTCTGTTCCCCACCAGCCACCGTGCTGTTCATGCTGCCCAGCCTCTGCATAGCTGGGGATGTGGGATCCAGCATCTGCCTTTTGTCTGCCATTTTGGCTTTCCTCAGATTGCCTGACCATCTCTCCTTGTTTAAATCTCCTATTGTTTGAAGATTTCTTAAGTATCTTACCCATCTGTTTCCTCCTTCTCTGTTCATAATGTCCCAATAGGATCTGAACTTAGTTCTTTATTTTCTGATGCTTGCTGCTTTTGAGCCACTTCACAACTTCCCACTTTGGCTTCTTACTCTGAAGACAGCCATCCTTGTAGCCATCACCTCTGCCAACAGAATGAATGAGTTGCAGGCTCTCTCGTCGAAGCCACCTTTCATCTTCATCCATCCTGATAAGGTGGTGCATCGTACCAGGCCTTACTTTCTACCTAAGATGGTCACACCCTTTCATGTAGGCTAATCCACCACTTTGTCTACTTTTTACGTGCCCCCACACCCTTCTAAGGAAAAGGAGAGACTCCACAGCCCGGACCCAAAAAGAGGATTGGCGTTCTATCTTGATTGGACCAAAGAGCTCAGGATCCAGACTGACGCCTGGGGGGAATTCTAAGTCAAGGAATCTGCAACTAGAAGTCTCCAAGAGATATATTAGTTTTTGGAGCTACACAGAAGGAGCACAACAAAACTCTCAAATAATTGTGGCATTTACTGGTCGATACAGGTTTAACTTTGAATGCTGCGAAATGTAAATTCAAGAAGACAAAGTTAAAGTTCTTTGGCTATATCTTTTCTGATGGAGATATGACAAATGATCCAGCTAAAGTGTAAGCATTGTCAACTGCCAATACCCGACAAGATGTTTTCATGGAAATTCATTCCTTGGCATGGCCATTTCCTTCTCCAGATACACACAAGACTTTGCCACTGTGAGTGCTCCATTAAGAGACTTGATGAAAAAGAATGTTTCATTTCACAGGTCACATGAATGCGAACAAACCTTTAAGAGAATCAAACAAGCTATCAGGAGCGCTACTGAAATAGCATACTTTAATCCAAAGCTCCATACAGAAGTTGTTGTTGTCACTACCGCAGTCAGGGTAAGTGCAATCTTTGCACAGCACAGCAGACACCCAAATGCTTGAAGGCATATTGTAGCATATGCAAGCAAAAGTTTGGCCCAAAATGAACATGCTTATTCACAACCTGAGAAAGAACGTTTAGCAATGGTGTGGGCTTGTAAACATTGCCACGTGTTTCTATACTGAAAGCATTTTACACTTGTAACAGATCATCAGGCATTGTTGACCATCTTGACCATCTTTGGCAATCAAAAGCCAAAGATGCCTCCTCACATTGAATGTTGTGACATATGGTTACAAGAATACGGCTGCACAATTGTGCATCGTCGATCAACACCCTGCTTCTACTTCTCCAGAGTTGCCTATATAGTAAAGTTACCCCTTCCAAGACAGCTGACGCTTACATAAATTCCACTGTGAAATGAATCATACCAGCTGCCATTTTGTTGGAGCACATTTTCAGTACCATGAGTCGAGATAGTGACGTTAAAGCTGAAAGACATTATTACACATCAGTCTTGGAACCAGCACGCTCAACCTTTTGCCAGTGACAATGAATAATAGAAGTTTAAAAATGTCAAAGATGAACTATCCGTGACTCAAGACATTATCCTGAGGGGTTTGAGGATTGTTATTCCAGAGAGTCTGAAAGAACAAATATTTGAAGTGGCCCATGAAGGACTTTGTGGAATCATTGCCACAAAAAGATCTCTGTGGGATTGAGTCTAGTTTCCTCATCTGAATGAAAGAGTTAAAGGCCTATCATCTATGCAACTGCCTAGCATCAAAAACCACTCAACACCCCTTAAGCATGTCAGAGATGCCAAAGCATATACGGGAAAGAATTGCTGTTGACTTTTTTGGTCCTCTTGATAATGGACATCACCGGATAGTGACTGTTGATGAATACTTCTGTTTTCCATTGATAGAAGAGCTCTCATCTATCACTCAAGAGAGTCATTGAGAAATTAAATGTCATCTTTGCACCATGGGGCATTCCTGTGATCCTAAAATCTAACAACGGCCCACCTTTCAACAGTTATTAATTCGAAGACTTTTTCAGTCATCTTAATGTGAAGCATTAGAAGAGCACAATTCTTTGGCCACAGGCCAAAGCCCTTGTCATATATTTCATAAATACATTAAAGAAAGCTGTTCAGGGTAATCCACCGGAAAAGCTCAACCTTAAAACTTCAATTCTACCCTCAAAAGCTTACCGTTCGACTCCTCACTTGACTACAGATGAAAGCCCTGCAAAATTGATGGTCGGGTGAGCAATGACGACCAAGTGACCTCAATAGCCCAACAGAAGATCAAGACTTGAGGAAGAAACCCGTACCAAAAACTTGGATTGCAAATGGAAAATGAAGACCTATGCAGACAAGAGAGGACATACAAAAGACATTGGGGGTCATTCTGACCCCGGCGGTCAGAGACCGCCGGGGCCAGGGTCGGCGGGAGCACCGCCGACAGGCCGGCGGTGCCCCGCAGGGCATTCTGACCGCGGCGGTTCGGCCGCGGTCAGATGCGGAAAACCGGCGGTCTCCCGACGGTTTTCCGCTGCCCATGTGAATCCTCCATGGCGGCGGAGCGCGCTCCACCGCCATGGGGATTCTGACACCCCATACCGCCATCCTGTTCCTGGCGGGTCTCCCGCCAGGAACAGGATGGCGGTATGGGGTGCCTCGGGGCCCCTGGGGGCCCCTGCAGTGCCCATGCCAATGGCATGGGCACTGCAGGGGCCCCCGTAAGAGGGCCCCACTTTGTATTTCAGTGTCTGCGTAGCAGACACTGAAATACGCGACGGGTGCCACTGCACCCGTCGCACCTTCCCACTCCGCCGGCTCAATTCTGAGCCGGCGTCCTCGTGGGAAGGATGATTTGCCCTGGGCTGGCGGGCGGCCTTTTGGCGGTCGCCCGCCAGCCCAGGGCAAATCCCAAAATACCCTCAGTGGTCTTTCGGTATTTCGGTATTTTGGAGGGGGAAGTCTGGCGGGCGGCCTCCGCCGCCCGCCAGACTTAGAATGACCCCCATTGTTTTCACTAGATATGATCGAGTGCTCGTTCATCAGCTGGGAAAATGTAAGTCTGATGCTCCATTTGATGTTGAGCCATTCCATGTTGTAAACAGTAAAGGACACATGGTGATTGCACAAGGTCCTGGCAAGTACATTGCGCAGAGTCCTCGCATTTCGACATCTAGCTCACCACTAGCCAAATACTGACTGTTTCTGAAAGGACAATTGAAAAACCTCTGACTGCTGTAACTCCTGCATCACCAATGCAGATCATGGACGCTTCTACTGCTGCTTCCCAGTTTTCGAGGACACAATCAGGAGAAGCAATCAGAGAACCATGAAGGCTAATCAAAGAACTATGATTTTGTATATATTTGCAAAATATATATATATATTTAGCAGAGGGGGTTATATAGTGTTGTGTGAGTTCTTAATGATGGAACCCTTTTGGCTCCTGATGGACTCCATAGAACTGTGACATAAGTGTTAGAGCATGGTGAAGCAAATGCAGCTCATAGACAGCTTCACAGACTAACTGTAGAACAGAGGATCAAATTTAAGGCCTAGACATGGCATGTCTTTTATGGCACACGTTGCTTCTGCCTGTGTTATGAGTTCTTTCTCTGACACTTCAATATGACTCCATAATCAGCTTCACTTTATTTTGTTGTATGTCCCCGAAATCAGCCCATTCCATGTGGGGGATGGCCGCTTATTTTTCTAAGACCAATGGCCTTAAATGAAGTCCCTCTTAATGTTTATGCTGCCCAAAATGATCTTTCTTATACTAAAATCTAGAAAACCGTTTGATTACGCTATTGTTTTGAGTGCTGGTGTTAGGATCATGTTGTATTTCTCTTAATTTTTTATTCAGTACCAAGTTGCCAGCTTTGCACTATATAATCAACAAATTAAATCATATCAATTCAAACTTCCATGCCAATTTCGAAAACAATTGTCAACAGTTGGTAGAGGGACCTACCGAAGCTGAGAAGCTCCTAGCTTTGTGGTTAAAGCAGCAGTGAAGGATTATCTGGACAAGTTTTGTAAGGCTCTGTTAGTTTAGTTGAACTCCTTTTCATGCAGGAGATGAAATACAGAGGAGGCCATGAGCAGTCTGTTGAAATAATGTAATTTTCTATCTACTAAAGAATGAAATGGAGTGGAAAGTGAGGCATTGGCATTTTTGTAATGTTTATTACTTGGTATAGTGCTCCTATAGCCGTAGTAGTAATGAACGTGTCCATATGCATCAAAGGATTGAGGAAAGGAAGTAAGTTAGGATGATGCCGTAATGGCGATCTTGGAGAAAAAGATGCAAAAACTGTGACTAAGAGTGTGCAGTGAGCAATGCCTAGACGTTGCAGGGAGTAAGTACATGAGAGACAGATATGAGGGTGTAGTGATCAGAAACTGTTTTGAAAGCATGTGGACTTGACGTTGTGAAGAATAAAAGAGAGCTTGTTCAAGGCAAGTCAATAGTTGTCAAGATTTTCTGGGTGTTGTGTCTTACCATTGGTTCAGGAGTATACTTGTCTTCGTTTTCATTCAAAGACTGTCAGCCCTGTTCCAGAACGTACATAGAGTACACTGTGCATGAAAAGCCTGTTAAACGTTTTGTTGGACTTGCCAAAGATTGTAGAGTGCTGTGATAGGGCAGCTCGTTGCAGATTTGGTGTAGAAGGCCAGGATGAGAGTCTGGAGCACGCACAAATATGGAGCCGCGGTTTCAGGGGCTGCCAGGGGATTGCTGGATACAAAGATTTTGCTAGAAAATATTAGTTGGAATAAGATTGGTAGAGGTTGCATTTTAGACTGTTTTACTTAGTCACAGAACGTGCTGGCAATATATCACTATCCATATTCTTGCAGTTGCAATAAAATCCAACTGAGTGGGGCTGATTGTCAAGCAACCTGCCTAAAAGAAGCTATTTGTAAGTTGCACATCATGCTGAGATGACACAATGCTGATGTTTCATATTTTCAGACCTTAGGTGTACTTGTGGTGCCCATATAAGGAGGGACAGCTCAGAAGCTCATTACTGGGCATGCCTAGACATGCCTGTTTCAGTTGTTTACGTACGTAATAGGTTCACAGTAGATACTCACATAACCATAAGTTCCATGCACCCATGTGAGTGGAGAGATGGAACATGCTGACTCCATCCAATCACCAGATGGGACAATGTAGTCAATTGCTCTTAAGCATTCTGTGCTCTGAAATATTTCAGCTTTATTGGTGGCCAGAATATACAAATGAAATAACCACAACATTTGTGCATTGCGCAAACATTTGTAAAAAGCGCTTCAACATAGTAGGGAGGACTTAAGAAAGACTCCTGCTTGCTCTGTGCATTGCCTAGATCTGGACCAACTATGTGCTGGAAAAAGAAATAACACGAGCAAGTGCACTTGGGAATGTGTCACTTTGTGGATGAAGGACGTGCTCCAATTCCTGAGCTCACCCATGACTATATGAATGTGCATGCCCTGCATTGTACAGTGTACATGCAGTGTAAGGTCTGCACATGTAAGTACCATTTGGGAATAACCGCATGTGTATTTTGTACATTTGTTTCAACTGATGCAAGTTTTATAGGTTAGTCCGAGTAGCATGTTGGGCCAGATGCTTTATTGGCTAGGTTGCAATACTGATGTTGCATTTGCACAATATCCATGATGCAAATTGGACAAGTCTTTGTTTCAGGAGTGAGATTCTAGCTTAACACAAGTGGTCTGGTCTCAAGAATTCTCAGCAGTAACGCTTCATTATGAGACAGGACTTTTACTGGTAATCCACATGAAAAGATGGCAATACAGAGATGGAGGTCTGCAAGAGACAGCAGAAATCCACCCAACATTCGTATTCGCAAAGTGAAGTTACTGCAACCCCGTGACCTTGTATAGTACAACGGTTTAAATGTCAAAAACTTGCATCTTTTTAAATGGACATGAAGGAGGTGGCCTGCAGGCAGCGGTTGGTGACTCAGCTACCTACTCCCTTCCTATGCCCACAGTTATAATTTGCACAATAGGTGCTGTTGCTCACAGAAGTCCCACTGTGTGAATAGTTACCAACTGAGAAGGCAGTCTGTAACTTTTCACTGCTTTGAAACTGCAAGCGAGATCACAAAACATTGGTACACTTTCTTCCTATTAGACCTGAGAGCCTTAGGCTGGTCTTCCCCGAACCTTTTTGCCTGTCTCCCTCCAATTATTTGATCTCATTGACCAGTGCCAAAGTGCTTGTGCTCTCTCCCCTGAACAGTGTAACATTGGCTCCTACCCAGTTGGCATTTTTAATTTATCTATAAGTCCCTAGTACAGTGCACTATATGTGCCCAAGGCCTGTAAATTAAATGCTACTAGTGGGCCTGCACCACTGATTGTGCCACCCACATAAGAAGCCCCTAAACCATGTCTCAGGTCTGCCACTGCAAGGCCTATCTGTGTAGTCTCTCTGCCACCTCGACTTGGAATTTAGAACCCTTTGCCAACCCCCCCCGTTTTTATTACATATAAGCCATCCCTAAGGTAGGCCCTATGTGACCCACAGGGCAGGGTGCAGTGTATGTGAAAGGCAGGACATGTAATGTTACGTTTTACATGTTCTAGTAGTGAAAAACTCCCAAAGTTGTTTTTCACTATTGGGAAGCCTGCTCCTCTTATAGGCCAGCATTGGGGATTCCTTAAAATACTTGTAAGCTGTAATTCCTGATCAGGACGGAGTGGCTAGCTTGTGTTTCATATCTTTGGAATGGTGGTGATAAATCTTCTTTATTGGTAAAATTGGACTTGCCATTGCTATTTTAGAAATGCCACTTTTAGAAAGTAGGTATTTCTCTGCTCTACGTGCCTTACAGCCTATCTCCAATCCACATCTGGTCAGGGCTGCATTTCATCCTGACAGCCATAAACACAGGACACCCATCTGCATAATTATGGTCTTCCTGGGCAAGAAGGGTGGAGGGGCTCACACTCACATTTCAAAGGGTAGTGGCTTGACCCCACACACGGGACTGATGACCCCAACAGATAACCTGGCAGACAGGACTGGGCTGAAATGAAACTGGTGCACTTCAAAACCACTCTTTGAAGTCTCCTCACCTTCAAAGGCCCATGTAGGTATAAGTACTGGGGCTGTGACCCCCTCAAATCAGATACTAAAAGACCTGGAACTAAAACTCTGTCAGAAGCACTGCTGTGCTGCCCAAAGTACTCAACTGAACTGCTTTCCTGGAAGGACTGCTCTTCTGCTTGTTGCCCTGCTACCGCTGCTGGAAGGACTCTGTCTTTCCACCAGAATTATCTCCAAAGGGTTTACTGGCTTGGCCCCTATTATCCCCGACTGCTCAGGGACATCAAAGACCTTGTGAATGGCGCTCCATCACAGCGTCGCTCTGAACAGGTGGAAATATGTCATGGAGTATCACTAGCAAGCGTGGTGCTTCTTTGCAGCCCCCTGCCGCTTTTCTGAAATTGTACCTGCTGTCACTGATTATCTCTAGTGAGCTCAGTGCAGTCCCTGCATTGCTCTTCTGAAGTTGTGCCTGTTGTCACAGATTCCAACTAGTGAGTGTGTTGCTTCTTCTCAGCCCCGCGCTCCTCTACAGAAGTGTCTAACCCATAGTCCCATCTTGCAAGAACTGTGCTGCCCGCACCCACTGAACCACTCTGCAATTGGAAACCCACCTTGTGGACTGCAATGAACATCCTAGGAGGAGTGCTTTTGCTCACAGATTTTTTCTCGGAGCCGAGTTGCCAAATGTGACCAGACTTTACTCACAGGTACTTAACTACCCGGGCCTGAGTGATCTGTCACCGGCCCTCTCCCCGGCACCAATACACAGCCTCTGGGCCTGTATTCAGACACTACCATATCACTCCTAAAAGGAGTTCAACTGATTTCTTAAGCACTGCGTGAATACTTATAGCAGTGCATGTCTTAATGCACGTTTATTGGGTTTGTGCCGTTTGGTCTTGATTCACTCAGATAACTAACCTCTGTTTTTCTAACCAGACGTGGAGTTGTTATTACAGTGTTTCATTGTGTTACTGAATGAGTTACTGCACAAATACTTTACAAATTGTCTTCTAAGTTAGGCCTGCCTGCTTTGTGACAAACTCCCCGAGGGTGGGCATAGGATAATTTAGGGCCAGATGTAGGAAAAAAGCAAATTGCAAGTCACAATTTGCTATGCAGAAAGGTGTCTCAGACACCTTCTGCAACTCGCAATGGGGTCGCAAAGACCCACCTCATTAATATTAATGAGGTGGGTCGCAGTTTGCAACCCCATTGCGAGTATGGCACTCACGGGGATGGTGGCCTGCTGGAGACAGCAGACCACCATGTCTGTGACTGCTTTTTAATAAAGCAGTTTTTTTTTTCCATGTGCAGCCCGTTTTCCTCAAAGGAAAACGAGCTGCACTTGGAAAAAAATACCGAAACCTTTAGTTTCGGTTTTTTTCAGAGCAGGCAGTGGTCCATTGGACCACTGCCTGCTCTAAAAAAATATTTTTGTTTCCATTCACAAAGGGGACGGGGTTCCATGGGGACCCCTTCCCGTTTGCGACTGGGCTACCATCCACTTCAAGTGGATGGTAACTGCGATTTCATTTGCGACCGCAAAATTGCAGAGCATTGCGAGTCGCAAATAGGAAGGATCCGACTCGCAAAATGCATTTCTGCAAAGCGGAGAGGCTTTTGCGCCTCGCAAACAGCGGTTTTCGCCGTTTGCGAGTCGCAAAACCCTTCTTACATCTGGCCCTTAGTTTGTGTTGTGACTTACCCTGACTAGAACTGAGGTCCTTATTTGGTCAGGGTGCATATCTCTGCCAACTAGACACTGTGATTTTGAACACTTCTAAATTGCAAAGAAATGGTAATGCTGATTATGATTGGTAAGGGATCACTATGTTGACTTTACAGGGCAGATTGATTAACTCTTTTTACCAGGTTTGCATCACAAAAGTGCTGCAAATCAGTGCAAAGTTCAGAACTGAGATTTACTTCCCAGTGCTTGTTTTGCACTATAAAGTAGCCCTAAAGTAACACAAAGTAGTACATTGTACTGCTTTGAATTAATTTGCATCAACAGGGCATACCATTGGTAGTACCTGGGCATTCAGAGGCAATCACCCATGATTTGTTAGGCAAAGCTCTGCTTGCTGCTGTAAATTTAATACTTTATAATGTGTTTTTTCACCCCTTCATCAGTCTTTACAAGGGTGAAAATGCTTTGATGAACTGGGCCTCATGTGCCGTTATCCCGTCCAGTAGAGCTTCATCATGAGTACTTTGCTACACTGGGAGATAATCCCCACTCTGTAAGTACTGACATCCTCGTTGTAATATGTACCAAGTTTGGTGTTACCACCCCCATTCTGACTTCCACACCTTGGAATGGAGGATTTTGCAGTAATTCTCCATTGATTCCTTCGTTCTGACTTGCAAAACTCAAAATATTAGAGGTGACGTCCTGCATAAATGCTGCCATGTTTTAACCTGTGCATGGAGGTGGGGTATTTCCACAATACTTGTAATCCCGATGCCGGTGCAAACTACAGTTTAGGCCTGAATGTTTATCAGCAAAGGGCTCAGAATGAGTCTCTAACTCTTGGAAACCTGGATTCCGAGGTTCAAATAAACTCTGAGGACTACTGCACAGCCAGACAGGGAGCACAGAATAAACGATTTATCTTTAGCAACAGCAAATGAGGCACCCATTATTACATGAAAGATGTCCTTTAAACATGCGGATAACCAGTTGCTTGGGTCTCAGGGTAATCATTCCATCATTTCCTGACCCTGCAGTCACAAAAAAAAATAACTTTATCAGAGAAAAGCAACAACAAAGCGCCTCATTGAGAAGAAGACCACAGTGTGACTACAAGTGAGCAGAAATGTATTTCTATTTATGGGAGATTCCAAGCGTTCTCCAGTACCAGGAAGAATCCATTCACTCCCGACTTCCTGATAATTAAAGGCGGCCAGCTGCACTGCTCCATCTGTGCGCAGATTGTGAGAGCGCATTGTGCCCCAGTGACACACAGGCAGGATGGCTTGCCATGGGTGGCCTTCAGCTCGGGAAAACATTAACAATCACAGGATGATACAAAGAAGTAACACATTTGGCGGACAAAATATTCATTGGATGAAAATGTTTAGCTAACAACCCCATAGATGGATGTTGGAAAAAAATATGTGGGCAAGATCTAAGGCTGTGGGTCAATAAAATATTTGGTGTGTTTTAGCGCAGAATATGAACAATTGCTAGAAACCTCGCTTTTGCCTTTGGAAATTGGCTTACCCACTTATATTGGGACACCTAAAATTTCAGGTGAAATGTTCAATTTACCGCCTGTCTCGGCCCGGCCGATAAAGGACCGTCAAAAGCTAATGCATGCATTTATTAGTCCGTTAAATTGTCATTCACATGTTACTACTATGTACCACAGCATATAGCATGGGAATGGGTCAGCTCACTTCAGCCATTTTACCCCATTTTACATTCACGAAAAAAATAGCCCCCGTTGGAACCAGGGTGGTCGGGCAGTGTCCTTTAATGTTTCATGTAAATAATTATTTTCAAAACTTTTTTTGTGGGGAAGGGCCAGGAGCTCCAGCAACACTGCTACTGGAACTCTCTCTCTGGCTTCACTGTGCTGCATACTGCTTGGTTCCTGCAATAAGTAGCCATTTTTAGAATGGGGTTGACATTTTTTATTGCGAGTAAAATATTCCAAAGTCATTTAAAGATAATCGCCCTTCCGAGGAACGCATGAACAATCATTTATTATTCCTTAATACTTTTTCATTCTTTACATTCCTAGATGGCTGAACCGAATCTACATGTCAGATAGGCTATAATGGTAAACAATAAGCATTCCTAAACCATTCAAAGATGGCCGCTCCTATGTGGGTACCTATGGGTGGCTATCTTTAAATTCTTTTGACATACTTTATTCATATTGTACAATGGGAAAAGCGATTTTAGACAAGCATTGGCAAAGCCAATAGCTTTGTAGGTGGGAAATAAATGCCAGAGTGATGGTTTTGTTAATGCTTGATTTAAAAAAGCAAACAAAATGTGAAGGAAACATTATTTTATGAGGTAAACAATACATTGTTTGGAGAACAAGGCTGATGTATGTCTTTTTCCCACAATACTTTAATTCATTCAGTACAAAAACATAGCAGGGCTTTCTATTTGCAAACCCTAGGCCTATTCACAAAGCATCTCTCCCTATGTCTTAATTCGAGAAATTAGGTAGTAAATCCCGCCTAAAGCATAAGAAAGAAACAACTACTCACAGGAAAAACGTTTGTGAATAGGGCCCAATGCTATTCACGCTTTTCTAAAACGATGTTATTCTTTGCTGACAAGAGATAATGTATGTTTCCCAATTTGTTCTTAACAATACGTATTAAAATTGTTTTCGTATCCCTCTTGTCCGTATCTTGAGGACACATTTGATCAAAGTGTATCAAGTGCATGATACGAAAGAGCCCCAAAGAGAGCGACCCACAGCTCTGATTGTTGATCATCTTTGAGCGGTCTCTGTCTTTAACAAAGTTATATCTAAAGTGAAATTGCTTTACATTACTATATTTTCTGTGATATAGCTTGAGACCGCTGAAGCAAAAAAGGTTGGCGAGGGATTATTTATCTTCTGCACGTTTTTCCACCATTAACTCAAATACATATTTCAACAAGCATACATAAAAACAATTACTGAAGCCTGCATACCTTATATGCATACCTCAACATGCTTTACATACAAAATACTGATAATCAACAGACCTAACGTCTTGCCTTCTTTGGCGGCCCAAAAAAAAATCTTTGCACAAACTGAATATAACACCTTCAGAGCCCATCCATTAAAAATCCTACACATCACGCTCATTCTCAGGCCACGGCCCGTAAATTTAGAACAACTTAGCAGAGGAACTCAGACTGCACCAACCTTCTCCTCTATGGAACACTGATAAAAAGCCAACCTCCCCATGAAAGAGTGATTTATGGGATAAAGTGCCTCTTGCTGTACATTGTAAGGATATTGCAAGTCACCAGGGAGTTCTTTTATAAAGTCATGGAACTATGACACGGCTTGAAATCTCCTTTTAACATGTGGAAGAGGGTTTTTCTTATTCCTTATACTACATGGTCACACCACCACCCTTTCCCTTAAGCCCCTTAAATTCTTCATTGCCTGCTTTTTGGTGTGCCTTGCAAACAAAAAGAATTGAACAGATTTCATTTCACGAAATCAAATACACCAAAAAGTTGTTTATAATTTTTGCAAAAATATATTGGAATCAGTTAAATGTAAGTCAGATTTTTAAAAAATGCTGCACCTCCGAATGTGTGGAAACATGCAGAGATTCTATTTTTCCTCTAACGACCTGCAGTGGAAACAATAAGCATGTTACATAAATATCTGCTTTCTGCTAATCTCTTTTTCTTTTTAGAAAAATGTATCAGAAAAAGGAAAAGTGAAGTTCCTTTTTCCTTGTTTAACAGGCAGCTGTAATGAGGCTCCATGACTGGCTTTTCACCGGCTCTGGCAGCAGACCCTGTGACGTCAGATGTCAACTGTAATAACTTATTACATTTCGACTGGTTTGTCATTACTTTATTATTGCTGACTAGAGACTGTAATAAGGAAATAAGGGAAGGACGTTTATGCACAGATTTGAAGCTCCATATATTATATCCTGATATCCTTCATCCTTGCCCCCTTTCATCCTTCTGACCTAAATCACCCATCTATCTTTATAAAGGTTTGCCCTTTGTCATCTGCCACTGCTCGATCCCTTCCTGCTGTAACTCCTGAAACTCTTATCATGAGTCTGTGTCTCTCCCTCTGACCATGTCCTCCCCTTCCTTAAAAACCCACTACAACTTAAATTCTGAGACTAGTGCTAGAACCAGAGGTGCAGGTGGTGCTGCAGCATCCCCATAAAACTAGAAACAGTTCAAATGACAAATAAAGACAACTTAGGACTTTTAAATGTTCTTCTGGCAGCATTTGTTGTGTTTAAAAAGACACTGTCACATATCCCCTATGCCTTTAGTGATGTGAGGCTATTGGTCTATGCTCATACTCAAAACATTGTTACAGCACCAATAGATTCAGATATCCATTAAATAGTGCAGTATGGTAGTCACCACCAGTATTGTCACTGCATTTATATATAAAAAACAAAAAATAAACACAAACCCTCAGCATCAGAATTACTGGCTAGTAGAATATTGCCTCTCAGTCATTTACCACTCCTTGAATGTAGTCCTCTTACCACACACCTCCAAAGAAGCTGAAATTCCTTATTTTTTCCATTGTGTGGCACATTGGCTGTGCACTCCTGCTAGAGGCACACAATCATTACAGAGTGTTTGACATGTGACTGACTCTGCCCCATCCCAGACGGTCTCCAATCTCTGTGGTGCAGTTAGGTCATTTCACTTCTGCCCTGGTGCTCCTCAACCACACATTCCACATAATCTACACAAACTTGCTGGATGTAGGAACACAGGTGAAAAACCAGAGGAAATGAAGAATGACCATTGCCTACAATGTAGTGAACCTTTCACTTGGGTTATGAGTCACACCTTTTATTTATTGAAATTAAGATGAGACAAAAGATAGAAACGTGAACCCTGATTTGCTATGTGACAAGAGATGTAGTCCAGTGACTCCTTTTGTGACCTCAGCTGCCACTCTTGAGGGTATCAGTCATTGCCATACTAATGGTAGAAGATGCTGCACAAATGTTGAAACCATAATCACCAAGATCGAACTTCTAAAGTGTACATTCCAGTTTGTTTGTGTACATATGTGTCATGCTATGATATGTCTTTCGTTAAGTTAGTTCTAATGCTCTGACTTCGACTTGAAGTGGGCTGTGCTGCATAAAACATCAAATAAATAAATAACACCCTTTCTTACTGCAGAATTGCGATTCTTAAAGGTTAACTATATAAAGACTTGAAATTTTATTAAAGACAAGGAGGCTAGCATTATGCATAAATCTTTTATTCTCTCCTTCTGAGCAGCCATTCAAAGCTTCTCAAATAGAACCTTAAAACATCACAATGACTCAGAACTCTCATTCCCATAAGAGCAGCCTCTCCTTCATATTCTCCTTCTTTTGTTCGAACTTCCATCAAGTATTCTTGATTTTACATCACGTTGCCGTCTTTAAAAAAAAATCAACTATCTAGAAACAAATGCAAAATATATGACCATTACATCATTATCCTTAATAAGCAGTCTTTATCTACCTAGAAAAAATACATTAGTTACATAGCAAGTCCTCTCAACACAAATATATTTATGATACTCACCATCCACTAACGAACCACCTCCTAACTGGGAAGGGTGGGATAGTGCTAGCCTCCTTGCCTTTAATTAAATCTTGATTCTTTATACAGTTAACCTTTAAGAATCACAATTTTACGTCATGCTTTTAACAAATCTTCCAATTGTCCTCCTGACATGAATACCTTGCTCAGGATTGCACCCCTAGTTGAATGAGGTGCAAATTTGGCTAAATCACACCCGCTTCTTTCATTCTTAACCCAATGAGCAATAGTAGCATTCGAAATCACCTTAAAAGGTTTAACATAGGATATAAGCAATTGTTCTTCTCCTGCACATCTCTTGTCCAACATGCTAGACTTATACTCATTCAAACATCGTACTACAAACAAAGCTGGAATGGTATCAAAATAAGGATAAAATATTGTTCTAGACATAGTTTTCATTCTTTTACAAATCTCAAAGAGTACCCCATGTGGTTGATAAAACCTTTTAGAAACCTCCATAGCTCTTACATCAGATACCCTTCTGAAAGAGATCAGGCATAATAAAGTTGCCACTTTCCAAGACAATTTCCAGATCCCTAAATATCTATTACTTGGCCAACTTTGAAACGGTTTAAGCACTACATCAACATCCCACAAAATCTGATATTTTGACCTCAGAAGTCTCCTAATTCTAATTCCTTTTGTTACCCTGCACACTAAAAGCCTTCTTCCAATAGAAATTCCTTGAACTAAACAGTGTCCAGTCACTATTGCTGATCTATAGCAGTTAACAGTTTTGTATGACAGACTTGCCTGAAAAAGTTCTGCTAAGAAATTTGCCAATTCTATTTCAGCAGCTTGTATGGGATCCAGATCCCTTTCCACTCTCCAACCCATGACTCAGTGCGTAAGTCTGTAGAAGTTCCCGAAAGGCCTGAGAATCTTCCTGGACTCCTGTTATCTTCCATACTAGAAGGCTGAGTAAACCCTTCTGAACCAAAGGATGTTCTACTAGGTCTATTCCCATCAAAATACCTTCACAGGACAGTATTAAAAACGTAATGTCGACTGCCATTTTCATCACTGTTGGAAACCAAGGTTGAGTGTTCCAAAATAGAGTCAACAAAACATTTTGATATTTCTATCTTCTCACGTGAACTAACACTCTCTGATTCATCGAGAATGGAGGAAAAGCATAACCCTGCAGATTCCTCCAAACCTGTATGAAAGTATATATTGCTATCGCTCCCGGATTGGGTCTCCAACTCATGTACCTCTGTAATTGAAAAATCAGCCTGGAGGCAAAATGATCTACGCCAAAAGGTCCCCAAATCCTTTGAATTCTATGAAACAAATCCTCCCTCAACTTCCAATTGCTGTAGTTTGTTAAATTCCTCAAATTCCAATCTGCTACTGCATTGAAAATACCAGTAGGATATTCTGGCTGCAAAATTACTTTGTGCTCCAAACAGAATTCCTACTTCTCGTGTTAAAACTGGCAATTTCTTTAACCTATTATCTCTTAACTTGTTGATATAAGTTACAGCAGAAACATTGTACATTTTTGGAAGAACAGCCTGACCTTCCAACTGTTTCCTGAAACTCTGTAAGGCAAACAACCCTGCTCTCAACTCTAGAACATTTATGTGACTCTGTCTCTCTTCTATAGTCCATACACCTCCTGTTTCCTGTCCAAAAGGCTTCCCAACCTAAACTGCTAGCATCTGACTCCAGAACATAATCCGCTTCTGTTCCAAAAATTGTCTTTCTGTTCTATGCTTCCAGATTTTCCTTCCACCACTGTAATTCTACATTTGCTTCCTGATTTAAATGTATTTTGTCCACACACCAAAGGCCTCTGGACAACCCCACTATATTTAACCATTGAAGTGCCTGGTAATAAAACAGACCTGGAAAAATCACTTGTATTGAAGATGATAATAGACCAATTATACGGGCTAATACTCTTAATTGTATTTCCTCTTGCTTCAAGAGAACAGTTACCTCTTGCCTTATCTTCTTTATCTTCTTCTCCGGTAACTGTAATTAACATAAGTTTGTGTCCACTAGTAACCCTAAAAATTCCAAACGTTGGCTTGGAAATAAAACAGATTTCTCCAGATTCACTAAAACACCTAGATACTCCAACAAGTCCTTTACCGCAACCAATTGGTTTTTCAAATCCTCACATCCTTTGCCCTAATAAGAATGTCATCCAAGTAAATTATCATCTGAATACCCTTTTCTCTTAGGTATCCTACTACTGGTTTTAAAGACTTCGTAAAACACCAAGGGGCTGCAGAGAGCCCAAACGGAAGACATTGAAACTGATACAAGTCCCCTTTTCATCTGAATCTTAGAAACTTCTGACTTTCTCCCCCCCATGGGAATAGTGAACTGCGCATCTTTTGGGTCCATCTTCACCATACAATGTCTTTCCTGGTGTAAATCTCTCAATAAATGTATTCCTTCCATTTTGAAATGTCTGTAAGTCACAAACTAATTTAAATTTCTTCAATTTATTACTGGTCTCCACCCTTTGTCCTTCAGTTTTACCAGAATTATTGTATTTATAAAACCTATCCCTTTCATATTTGAAACCTTTCAGATTGCTCCTTTGCCTAACGTTTGTTCTATCTCTTTCATAACTATGACGAGCAACTCTGTACTGAATACCAATTCTTTTGGTTCCTTCTCCAAATAAGGTTGACTTGTAAACTCTATTTGGTAACCTCTTATTGTTTCTAATACCCAGGCGTCCCATATAATCTCTTTCCAATGACTTTGGAGTAGTCTTAATCTTCCGCCCACCTTTAAGGGGTAAAACCAGAATTTGTCCTCATACTCACCTTGTTTGAATTGGAAGACTGTCCTCATCCTTTGCTGGAACAATATCTTCCAGATCTTCCTCTTTGGGGATAGAAACTGCCCTGGTTTCCACTGTTATTTCTATAACTCCCACCTGAGTTGCATCCAGAAAATTGGGAGTTAAAACATGCTCAGCCAGAACGTTGCCCTCTCCCCCCAGCCCGTCCAGAAAAACGATTTCCGTAAAACAAACTCTGTTTATGTTAAAATGTGCCTTGTCTAAACTAGTGAAAGTCTGCACAAACTTTCCCACAGACTTCACCGTACCTTCACAGAATAAAAGGCCTTTGGAGTCTTCACTTCACTCTTTTTTTGCTAAATCACCCAACTTTGGGTTTATCAATACTTCACCCAACTTTGGGTTTATCAATACTTCTTCTCTCTGCCAATAGTCCCACATTGGCATTTCCCAAAAAACAAATAGCTTGTTGGCACCAACTTCTTAGTAGATCTATATTTAGATCCTGCCCTTTAATATAAGGATTTTCTATTAGGCCAAATATTCTCGCTAAAGGTCCAAGCACATCTAATAGGATGTCCTGACAATAAGTAAGTAATTAACTTTGGGTCTAGGTTCAGAGTCATAGTAACTTTATCATTGATTATTGGCTGAGAACATTCTGATCCCATAATAATTTGCTCATCTTTTTCCAAAGATCTCCTGATCCAAAGCAAAATATATTCCACAACGTGGTCTAGGGGCCACAATTCTTTGCCCCTGGGATGCCTAACATCACGGGGATCAAAAGGATTTTCCCCCATTAGGTCTTTCAATGTTTTGCATGCTTTGGAGTTTTCCTCCAACAAATTTCCAAATTCTTCATCAATATTTTCATCATAACTTAAGTCTAAAACATATTCATCCACATTAGACGTTTGATCGCTTGCATCATTTTCATCTGATGACCTGTCATTTGCAGTGTAAAACTGTCTCTCATGGTTGCCGCTTCGGACACCTTTAGTCTCTGCATCGCATAGGATTCCTTTCTTTTCGAAAGACACTTCATTATGCTTCCTTTTCTTCAAACAGTTTACCATCAGGGCCTCTAAGTCCTTTCTCATCCTCAGAAATTGAGAAAAATTCCTCATCGCCTAAATTCTTTAATTGTCTTTTCCCTAATAATGCTTCTTTACCAGAAAGTTGTACAACATTACCTAATTCCTCAGTTATTTTTCTTATTAAAGTTTCTTCCTTCTTGCCAGCAGTGCCCTGCTCCTGCATTTTTTTTGAAAAAGGAAAACAATAGGCCAGAAAATAAATTCAGTTTGTATATATACTCATATATATTTGAATAAATACTGTTTTTAAAATATTATTGCCCAAACTCAATTATTTTGAGGAAAAATGCTCCTCACACGGCTTGCCCGAAGTGTCTCTGAGGAGATTTCTCAATCGCCCTACCGTTACTAGGCAACGCTATAGAAAGAGCAATCTCCCACAGAAACAAAGCCTCCGAGCACAACCGACCCAATTTCCTTTAGGAAACCGTGTGACACGCATGTTGCCAAGCAACTTTCCAAGAGCAACTATGCGCTGCACACTGACGCATCAAGTGCCCTCTCTGTCAATGGTTAAAAGACACCGTTAGACAAAGGGCCCAAAGCATTAAACACTCTGCAATCGGAAAAAAGCAACACTGCCTCCATTCACAATCTGAAACACGGCACCACTTCAGCACTTAAAAGCACCAATCAGGCAGGCCACATACAATCCACCTCACAAGAGGGTCCAGTTAAAAAATATTTAACTCGCTCCAAGGAACCTTAATATAACACCTCAATAGGGATGACAGATGAAACTCTTCATATATTCACCTTTTGCAATATATATATATATATATACACACACAAAGTGACATTAACAAAGAACTACCACATATACTGCATATTACTAAAGTTTAACGAAAACACAGTCAAGAACATAAACAGATTAATTCCAAAACCCATAGATTGGGTCTAGCTGCACAAATACCTCAAATTTCACACACAATGCCTAATAAATCTACATAACCAAAATAATACTTATCTGCCAAGAAGCAGCAAACAAAAGAGAGAGTAGATGGAGGAGAGCTGCTCTTGTGGGATCGAGAGTTCTAAGTCATTGTGATGTTTTAAGGATCCATTTGAGAAGTTTTGAATGGCTGCTTCAAAGATTTATGCATAATGCTAGCCTCCTGTCTTGAAATAAAATCACTCCCTTGAATGTATAAAATGCGTGCAATTATATGTATGTTTATTTCAGTTAGGAACAGAGAGTCAGATGTGGCCACGATAAGATCTTGTGCAGCAACCAGCATAGTGGGCTGTGAACACAAGAATACCATAAAGGGACCTGCAGAGCTGATCCAAGCAGCAAGCTTACTGCAACCATAAACAGTATGTATCCCTCTTACGCCTCCCCATCCTTCACACCATTACACGTTGTATTCCATAATATGATATCTGCACCTCGGTGGGCCACACACAACACCCTTTCAACTACACACCCTACCCGATGTAGTGTGCTAACTGGACAGGCAAGCACTTCAGCATCACACAGAAGCATAGTAAGAGCTATATGAATATTACAATACATTAAGGATGGTGTAATATGACAGACAAGGCACTCTGGCAACTGTGTATGTAAAGGTGAAAAAGAGTTTGACCGGCTCCTGGTAGTGATGGCATGCTGTGTGGGGGCAAGACAACAAACCTATGGGTGAAGTAATGCTGGTCCATTTGCTCACTCAATGAATGAGAGGGAGAGACTTTTGGAAATTACTATCTTTTGTATGGTGTTCCCTCAGATTTTTGCCTTGACTGTGGCCATAGAACTGTGTACACTTTACCCCTGCTAACTAGAGGTAAAGTGTTTGTGCTTCCCCTTTAACATAATGAAATTGGTAGACACCCGAAGGGCACATTTAACTTTCCTGTAAGTCTCTTGTATATGGTTCAAAGCATACACAGGGCCTGTATGTTAAATGTCACCAGTGGGATGCAGCACACATTGTGTCACACACTGCAGCGCAACAACAAACTCAACCCAGCCTACCTTGCAGCCTGGAAGAGCGGTTTTTAAACTGCCAAATCGATTTCTCAAAATAAACTCTTTTGACAGGCCTAACCCATCCTTTTAAATATTGATAATTCATCCCTAAAGTAGACCTTAGTGCCCATGAAGGCAGGGTACATTGGTATTTAAAAGTAGGACATGTAAACGTTTGATGTTCCACATGTCACAGTAAAACAGCCTAAAAGCTATCTTCACTGTAGCATGGCTGCTGCCATAGGGAAAACATAGATTTCATTATTACGTCTTACACTGCTAAGTGTAGGTTGGTACCAACCAAAAAAATATTTCAAGGATTCTTTAATATCTAGATTAAATTCAATTTAATGGTAAAGTTGAATTTTATTGAACTATTAAAGAAAAGGCATTTTAGAAAAATCACATTTCCCCGTCTAAAGCCGCTAAGACCTTTGTGTAAGTATTCCAACTGTCATCTGGCAGTTGAAGTGTGGTGGGAATTGCTCCCAGCACAGGATCAAAGGGCCTTGAGTGTGAGGAAATGCTGTCCTTCCCTTGACAGGATAGCCTGAGGGCTGTACTCCGGTACTTGATTAATTTCAAAAGAGGCCTACCTTGTCACGGACTGACATAGCTCACACCTGGGCCTGCCCTTTCTACTCTCTTCCTGGTCAGGCCAGCACCAACCCCCGTAGGAGGGGGAAGATGCCTCAGAACTGGTTTAAGTTGCCTACGGGGTGGGGTTGTTGATTTCCATAGCAGCACCTGTGGGTGGGCACAGGGAGCTCATACCAGGGGAAGAAAGGTTCTGCCATGTTGGGTTTAGGACGAGATGGGCACTGTGGGCTAGCTTACAGTAAAATACAGTAAAATACACAGGAAGTGCTGCAAAGATGGGTCGGATCACCCAAGGAACTTTTACCTCATTGTTTAGGGGGGTGGCCAAGAGTTGTCCCCACCCACAGGCCGGCATTGGGCATAAAAGTGGCACCCCACTACCCTCCTCAGAACACTAGTGGACCTAAGGAAGATTCAGAAAAGGACTGCCCTGCTGCCTGAAGAACTGCGCAGACTTGACCTGCTTCCCTTGTGCCCAGGACCCCAAAAGTGACTCCGAGGGTCATAATGCTAACCTCCTATTTGGGCTTCAGGGACACAACAAGATGCCTTTTTCCTTCATTCATTCCCAGTTGACTAGTCCCAACAGGACCTGCAGTGGACCCTGCTACAGGCCACTGTTGTAGTCAGCCATGTTCTCCACGTGCTGTCCCCAAGTTACTGGTCAAAGTGTACGCCTTCTGCCTAATTCAAAAATCTGGGACTAAGAAACTTTTTGCCAAATATTTGCCTGGAGAACCATTGAGAGGCTGGAACCAACCAGCCAATCTGATCCAACGTAGATACATTACCACTGGGTCTGAGTTTGCTGCAACTCTTGCTAGCAGAATATCTTTTTCAGCTAGCCCTCTCAACACCGGAATCCATCTACATCGAACCCTCTGGCTACATTATGGAGCATTAACCTATTGAGGAAATCCAACTTCCAGAAAAGTTTTTAAGTCTGGTGTAGAAAATGTCACTGGCTGTGCCGTTGAAGATGATCTGATAGATCTCGAATATTTTTTGGGAGCGAAACCTGAACTTTTCCCGCCCCCAGCTTTTCCCGCCTTCATTGACAGCCTCACCAAGACCTCGTCCTCTAGCGATCTGTTGTCTATAAGCTGCTGCTGAGCTACAGCCGGCTGCCTGGCACCACTGAAGACTTTCCCCTTCCAGAAAAGTTTCCAAGCATGAAGGTAACTTTTTGACTGGAACAGGCCTGGTCCCTGTATTTGACCTGCACCCCATCGAGGTTGGTCTTCACTTTTACCTTAGGTCAGGCGCAACCATATGACCACTGTTGGCACTTAAAGCTTTTTGCAGCTATTTTTATTTTAAACTTTAAAAATTCACATCTCCTGTTCCCTTGGTAGGATCTTTGTCATTTTGTTGTCATTCTATTTATTAAAATATTCTCTATCTTATAACATTGGTTTGGTATTTTTCTCTTGCGTTGTATTTTGAGTTTAATACTTTTGAGGACTGCACAAATACTTTACACATTGCCTCTGAAGTTCAGCCTGTGTGCCCTGTGCCATAGAGGTAGCTATCAGGTGGATTATTCTTGAGAAAGTACTGACAAGAAACCATGTGGACCCTGAAAAACAAAGGAAAAAGAAAGAAGTGTTTTGGATTTTTTCTTTAAAAACATATGAGAATGGCCTGAACGAAGATCTCCCTTGGAGCAATGCCATCTGAGTACGTATGTACAGGATTGTCTGAGGGGTCAATATTTTTCCAGGTGCCTACCACAGGGCTGCTTTGTGCTCTCCTGTGGTGGCCCTTTATCTTACTTTGAAGTGAATTCTTCACTTTATACGATAAAACTGTTTTTGGTTCCTTCTTATAAAACCTTATGTTATCGATTTGTATTATATACACGATATGTATTGTATTTTACTAACCCATTTTGTGCCTACCCTTGGGACATTGAGTACCTCGTACCTTGATGTTCCAAGATGGCGCCCACTGTTTTGGGCGTGCTGGTAAGTGATATCTACTCTTTGGTTTGATTTAGAACTGGCCATTATTTTTTATTTTTGGTTATTTCCTTTTGCCACTACTATATGGCTATGACTCTACCTCTTATTCTCTGTAGATTTGGGCATATTTCATGCTGTTTTGACGGTTCTAAGATGGCGCATGTTTGACCATTTCCTTAGATGGCCCCTACGGGCCTGTTTCTATGTTCATCACATCACCTGTGGTGATTTGGTTTAAATAGGAGGCAGCTGGGGAAGTACGGGTTATTGCTTCTCGAGAGATCATCGTGCTGGTCATATGTCCTGGATCCTGCTGATACTGGTAGGCTAGCTTTGCTGAACCTTTGTGGATTGAAATATTTTATACCGTCCGGATTGTGTCATTTCTATCTGGCTCATGACTCCCCCCTGTTCCTTTGCAGTTAGCAAGTTGTTCCCTACAAGTTTGGTATCCTTGTGGGTTTCCCCTGTGGATTACGTTTTTTAAACCATGTGAACTTGTAGGTAAGTCTGTAGTTAGCGATTGTACATATGAGCAGATTTTTTCTTTTCTATCCTGTGGACTTCCCTGCCCTGTGCAAGCTAATGATTTCATTATGTTTGCTTTTAGAATGAGAAAGCATAGCTTCATTTAGCTATATCCATGTGTTAGTCCTTCATTTTGGACTACAAATTTGAAGTTGGAGAGTGTTTAATCCAGCCTGTAAGGGATATCTAAGTTCTTTCATATCTAAGGTATTTTATCTTATTTTAATATAAACAAACTAGTCTTTTACTATTCTTGACTAGATTCTCTCGGTGGTAATCCAACACTTTTATGCTATAGGTGATTCTATTTCTGCACTTTATCTAGTATTTTGCTGGACACTAATGGTGCTTTCCTTGGATCTTTAGATTTATTTACCTTTATTAAGCATTGGTTTTATAGATTTTGATCTTGGGCACTTTATCGGTGTTTTTTCTTAATTAAGTCACTTGAGTTGGTCTGGTTGCAAATCTGACATGATTCGAGCCTTCCCCCTATGCAAAGAATTGTAATGAATAATTTTGATGTTTCTTTGATAGGCAGATTACAAGATGTACGTATGCCAATTATACTGAATCATAAAGTCCTGATGAAGGTGTATTTATATTTTTCTTCACTCACCGAAACGCGCGTCGGCTTGTAAATTGGCATGTCTTGAACATTGGCATGAAGTGTTTGAAATTGGCAAATTTGAAGCCCTGACCAGGATTGGCTACCATCAGGCCTGCAACACGAGAATTTGAATCAGGAAATTATAACCTAGAATTGGCTGTTATTATGTTGAATTTTATACAATCCAAACTACAACGCATAATTGTAGCATCAAAGCAGTAACTTTATTGTGCTGTTTAAATATCCTCTCATGTATGAGGCGGTTGTAAATTTGTATGTATACTATTTTGTGATTTTGTAAGTTCTGTGTTATTTGTTTATTTTTGCGTATTTACTGGCATGTTATTTATGTTTTCATATATGTATGTTTCATTTAGGTTAGGGGGTTGTATTATATTTTTTTAGTTGATTCTATGTTGATTATATTATGTGCGAACTGAATGTTTAATTAGCTATAATAAATATCTAAATTGAAATATATTGTATGTTGTATATTTGAATTTAAGATTTCCATTCCTATGTTTGCTATGTTAATGGAGAGTAAACTACGTTATACTCATAGTATTGCTTCCCTGTGTGTTACTCTCTGTATCTAGCTCAGGGACCCTGTTTAGATACAAGGATTTGCTTACTTACAGCTCTGCTGTCAGGGTTTGCTCGTTTGATTACTTTATTTATCTTGGGTCTTTCTGTGCACCAGACCTTCTTTCTTTTTTTCATTTGGGATTACATTGTTTTTGGGCCAATTTTTTGTTTTATTTTATATTCTTTTCTCTCTTTTAATAAGTTCTTTAGAGTTAGTTTAATCTGTTTTCTTTGATGGAGAGTATTAAAACCTTTGGGTTTACAGAGGAGGATTTTTCAAGAATAGTGGGCACCAGTACCAATTCGAGTTCAGAGTCCTTAATTTCCAACTGCCTGAACAATGACTGGCTTAATTTACTCAATTTAAAAAAGAAAGCCCGCAGGACTGAAGCACACGCTGAATTTCTTTTAGAATATCTTAAGGCTGGTACTATCCCAAACGGCCTAAGAATAAGAAACATTCCAGGCCTCTTTGTTGAGATCAAACAATTCCTCGAAAAGTGGTCGCTTATTTCTAATAGATGCTCTTGTGATCACATGCTGTTGATTATAGAAACAGCCAGAGAAGTAGCTTCTTCTCTGTTTTCTGAGATTCAGGAACTTGAAAGCAAGCTCAGGCAGGCAGTATCTGTGGAGGAAGCCAAAAGAAAGCTAGAGGAGATAAATACGGATTTGGAATCATTTAATATATATTTGATAAAGAGGAAATCAGACAAATTGAAAAAAGATATCAGGTATTTCACCCGGGAGAGGACATATCCTTATCTTGCTGACCAGTACTACAAACAATCCTCCATACCACAGGAAAGACAGGAGTGGGTTCCTAAGAAAGTGGTGACGTTTTCCGATACTTCTGAATCTGAAGGGCAGGGTAGTTCATATCAATTCGATGAATATGGCAATAGACTGAATCATTCGGAACAGTACCAACAGAATGCCCGTTTTTTAGGTCATCGCAGATTCAATCACAGATCAAGATTCAGACAAAATCGGGGAAATCGTCCCCCGAACTCAGAACAATCTCACCACACATTACAAACAAGACGCAACCAATATTGGAGGGACTGAAGGAGATTCCGATCTTTAATCTGAGTCAAATTACCTTGGATGACCATTGCATTAGCTTGTTATCGAAAGGCTTGTCCTTTGTACCGAATTCAGACATAAATAAATTTGAATTGATGAGAAACCTTCAGGCATTC
This sequence comes from Pleurodeles waltl, assembly GCF_031143425.1. Classification (NCBI taxonomy): domain Eukaryota; kingdom Metazoa; phylum Chordata; class Amphibia; order Caudata; family Salamandridae; genus Pleurodeles; species Pleurodeles waltl. Next base: position 1,568,424,736 of record NC_090445.1, on the reverse strand, counting down.
TCCAGACGAGTGAGACTAAAAAGTTTTTTTTCATCGTCTCCCCCTACTACCACTGTTAGCAGATCAGGACTCAAATTGCCATCTACGTTTACTCCCCCGTTAGAAGCTTTGGGTCCCGAAATAGCTATATTTGAGAGGACAGTGACTAGTAAAATTAAGAAAATGCTTCTACATGCCCCAAGATCCAGGTACAATCTTAGCAAAGATTAAAGCATGGCCCTAAAAAGTCTTAAAAATACCAGGACTATCACTGTTAAACCATGTGATAAAGGGGGTGGTATAGCTATTCTAGACACCAATTTGTATATGGACAATATGGAAAACATGCTGCAGTGTCCGGTCTTTTATAAATCTATACCAGGCCACCCTGAAATCAAATTGAAGAGATCAATCAAAACTATGAATCTAGAAGCCTTAGAAGCGGGCCTTATTTGTAAGAAAGAATTTGATTTTTTGACTCCAGTCCATACTAGAATCCCGATTATCTATGGTCTACCTAAGATTCACAAGGACGCCAGTATTCCACCTATGCGTCCGATTGTATCCACCATAGGCTCGGCCATTGAGCCATTGTCAAAGTACGTTGATACCTTTCTGAAACCGATGGTAGCCCTTTTACCATCCTACATCAGAGACACAGGCCACTTCATTTCTAAGATCGAGGGCCTGCAATATAGACCTGATGGGGAATATCTGGTGACCATGGACCTTGAGTCTTTATATACGAATATACCCCAGCAAGAAGCCATTGATGTTGTAGCACTATATCTAAACAGACGGGGAGCTGATCCAGCATTGAGTTTCATTCTGAAATGTTTGGAAACTGTACTATTTAATAACTACTTTGATTTTAATGGCAAAATGTATCATCAAATCAAAGGAGTCAGTATGGGTGCTGCCTGTGCACCTAGTGTGGCGAACCTATATGTGGGAGCATTCGAGGACAAGTTCATTTACAACGAAATGGCCCCTTTCTATGAGAATGTGCAGGCCTGGAGTAGATTTATTGATGATGTTTTCTTCATTTGGAAAGGCAGTGAAGACCAACTACTAGAATTTTACAGTTGGCTCAATATGTGTGACAGCAACCTCAGATTTACGATTAAATACGACCATCATTTGGTTAACATTCCTGGATGTGTATATCAAACACTATCAAGGGCACTTGCTTATGACCCTATACACTAAACCCACGGCTAGGAACAAGCTGCTTCACTTTGATAGTTTCCATCCCCGTAACCAGAAGCAGTCTATTCCTTTTTCACAATTCCTGAGACTCAGGAGAAATTGCACCAGTATGGCAGACATTTTGAAACATGCCGCAGATCTTACGTGCAAATTTGAACAGAGAGGTTATCCGATTAGAACCATCAAAGATTCCTTAAAAAGAGCCAAGTTTTACAACCGTGAGGCCCTGTTTTCAAAACAACGATGCAAGACCAGTGACCGGCTAGCCTGTGTGATTCACCATTCTACCCTGAATAATCAAATCAGGGATATTATTAACAAAGAATGGCACATTTTGAATTCCAATACTGAAGCGGATAAACTTGAAAAACCATTGTTCGCTTTCAGGAGGAACAAAAACCTACGGAACCATTTGATGAAATCAGCTACCAATTTTGTATCTACTTTTGGCCAAAAGTCACTAACAGGATCTAATCCAGTTACGGGCAATTACAAATGTGGCCAATGCCACGCCTGTGACTCAGCCATTGTTGCAAAAGAGTTTACATTCAATGACAAGACTATCCCATTTATGGACATGACTAATTGTAGATCTAAAAATGTAATTTACTTGATTATTTGCCCCTGCAACCTGGGATATATAGGTGAGACCTCCAGGGAATTTAGAACTAGGCTATCGGAACATAAATCTGCGATCAGGACACAAAAGATCCACGCCCCCCTGGTTGCTCATTGGTTATCTTTAAACCACTAGGAGGTAGATATCAGGTGGATTATTCTTGAGAAAGTACTGACAAGAAACGATGTGGACCCTGAAAAACAAAGGAAAAAGAAAGAAGTGTTTTGGATTTTTTCTTTAAACACATATGAGAATGGCCTGAACGAAGATCTCCCTTGGAGCAATGCCATCTGAGTACGTATGTACAGGATTGCCTGAGGGGTCAATATTTTTCCAGGTGCCTACCACAGGGCTGCTTTGTGCTCTCCTGTGGTGGCCCTTTATCTTACTTTGAAGTGAATTCTTCACTTTATACGATAAAACTGTTTTCGGTTCCTTCTTATAAAACCTTATGTTATCTGTAAAGAAATGGCTCCCTGTTGCAGTTACCCACCACTTTTTGCCTGATACTGATGCTGACTTGACTGAGAAGTGATCTGGGACCCTGCTAACCAGGCCCCAGCACCAGTGTTCTTTCACCTAAAATGTACCATTGTTTCCACAATTGGCACAACCCTGGCACCTAGGTAAGTCCCTTGTAACTGGTACTCCTGGTACCAAGGGCCCTGATGCCAGGGAAGGTCTCTAAGGGCTGCAGCATGTCTTATGCCACCCTAGGGACCCCTCACTCAGCACAGACACACTGCTTGCCAGCTTGTGTGTGCTGGTGGGGAGAAAATGACTAAGTCGACATGGCACTCCCCTCAGGGTGCCATGCCAACCTCCCACTGCCTGTGGCATAGGTAAGTCACCCCTCTAGTAGGCCTTACAGCCCTAAGGCAGGGTGCACTATACCACAGGTGAGGGCATATGTGCATGAGCACTATGCCCCTACAGTGTCTAAGCAAAACCTTAGACATTGTAAGTGCAGGGTAGCCATAAGAGTATATGGGCTGGGAGTCTGTCAAAAACGAACTCCACAGCTCCATAATGGCTACACTGAATACTGGGAAGTTTGGTATCAAACTTCTCAGAATACTAAACCCACACTGATGCCAGTGTTGGATTTATTAAAAAATGCACACAGAGAGCATCTTAGAGATGCCCCCTGTATTTTACCCAATTGTTCAGTGTAGGCTGACTGGTTCCAGCAGCCTGCCACAACCGAGACATGTTGCTGGCCCCATGGGGAGAGTGCCTTTGTCACTCTGAGGCAAGTAACAAAGCCTGCACTGGGTGGAGATGCTAACACCTCCCCCAGGCAGGAGCTGTAACACCTGGCGGTGAGCCTCAAAGGCTCACCCGTTTGTTCCAGCACCGCAGGACACTCCAGCTAGTGGAGTTGCCCGCCCCCTCCGGCCACGGCCCCCACTTTTGGCGGCAAGGCCGGAGAAAATAATGAGAATAACAAGGAGGAGTCACTGGCCAGTCAGGACAGCCCCTAAGGTGTCCTGAGCTGAAGTGACTCTAACTTTTAGAAATCCTCCATCTTGCAGATGGAGGATTCCCCAATAGGATTAGGGATGTGACCCCCTCCCCTTGGGAGGAGGCACAAAGAGGGTGTACCCACCCTCAGGGCTAGTAGCCATTGGCTACTAACCCCCCAGACCTAAACACGCCCTTAAATTTAGTATTTAAGGGCTCCCCTGAACCCTAGAAAATTTGATTCCTGCAACAACAAGAAGAAGGACTGCCTAGCTGAAAACCCCTGCAGAGGAAGACCAGAAGACAACAACTGCCTTGGCTCCAGAAACTCACCGGCCTGTCTCCTGCCTTCCAAAGAACTCTGCTCCAGCGACGCCTTCCAAAGGGACCAGCGACCTCTGAATCCTCTGAGGACTGCCCTGCTTCGACGACGACAAGAAACTCCCGAGGACAGCGGACCTGCTCCAAAAAGACTGCAACTTTATCCAAAGGAGCAGCTTTAAAGAACCCTGCAATCTCCCCGCAAGAAGCGTGAGACTTGCAACACTGCACCCGGCGACCCCGACTCGGCTGGTGGAGAACCAACACCTCAGGGAGGACCCCCGGACTACTCTACGACTGTGAGTACCAAAACCTGTCCCCCCTGAGCCCCCACAGCGCCGCCTGCAGAGGGAATCCCGAGGCTTCCCCTGACCGCGACTCTCTGAAACCTAAGTCCCGACGCCTGGAAAAGACCCTGCACCCGCAGCCCCCAGGACCTGAAGGACCGGACTTTCACTGCAGACGTGACCCCCAGGAGTCCCTCTCCCTTGCCCAAGTGGAGGTTTCCCCGAGGAAGCCCCCCCTTGCCTGCCTGCAGCGCTGAAGAGATCCCTTGATCTCTCATTGACTTCCATTGCGAACCCGACACTTGTTCTAACACTGCACCCGGCCGCCCCCGCGCCGCTGAGGGTGAAATTTCTGTGTGGGCTTGTGTCCCCCCCGGTGCCCTACAAAACCCCCCTGGTCTGCCCTCCGAAGACGCGGGTACTTACCTGCTGGCAGACCGGAACCGGGGCACCCCCTTCTCTCCATTGAAGCCTATGCGTTTTGGGCACCACTTTGAACTCTGCACCTGACCGGCCCTGAGCTGCTGGTGTGGTAACTTTGGGGTTGCTCTGAACCCCCAACGGTGGGCTACCTTGGACCAAGAACTGAACCCTGTAAGTGTCTTACTTACCTGGTAAAACTAACAAAAACTTACCTCCCCCAGGAACTGTGAAAATTGCACTGTGTCCACTTTTAAAGTAGCTATTTGTGAATAACTTGAAAAGTATACATGCAATTGAAATGATTCAAAGTTCCTAATGTACTTACCTGCAATACCTTTCAAACAAGATATTACATGTTAAATTTGAACCTGTGGTTCTTAAAATAAACTAAGAAAATATATTTTTCTATAACAAAACCTATTGGCTGGATTTGTCTCTGAGTGTGTGTACCTCATTTATTGTCTATGTGTATGTACAACAAATGCTTAACACTACTCCTTGGATAAGCCTACTGCTCGACCACACTACCACAAAATAGAGCATTAGTATTATCTATTTTTACCACTATTTTACCTCTAAGGGGAACCCTTGGACTCTGTGCATGCTATTCCTTACTTTGAAATAGCACATACAGAGCCAACTTCCTACATTATCGATTTGTATTATATACACGATACGTATTGTATTTTACTAACCCATTTTGTGCCTACCCTTGGGACATTGAGTACCTCGTACCTTGATGCTCCAAGATGGTGCCCACTGTTTTGGGCGTGCTGGTAAGTGATATCTACTCTTTGGTTTGATTTAGAACTGGCCATTATTTTTTATTTTTTATTTTTGGTTATTTCCTTTTGCCACTACTATATGGCTATGACTCTACAGTTTGATTGTACCTCTTATTCTCTGTAGATTTGGGCATATTTCATGCTGTTTTGACGGTTCTAAGATGGCGCATGTTTGACCATTTCCTTAGATGGCCCCTACGGGCCTGTTTCTATGTTCATCACATCACCTGTGGTGATTTGGTTTAAATAGGAGGCAGCTGGGGAAGTACGGGTTATTGCTTCTCGAGAGATTATCGTGCTGGTCATGAGTCCTGGATCCTGCTGATACTGGTAGGCTAGCTTTGCTGAACCTTTGTGGATTGAATTATTTTATACCGTCTGGATTGTGTCATTTCTATCTGGCTCATGACTCCCCCCTGTTCCTTTGCAGTTAGCAATTTGTTCCCTACAAGTTTGGTATCCTTGTGGGTTTCCCCTGTGGATTACGTTTTTTAAACCATGTGAACTTGTAGGTAAGTCTGTAGTTAGCGATTGTACATATGAGCAGATTTTTTATTTTCTATCCTGTGGACTTCCCTGCCCTGTGCAAGCTAATGATTTCATTATGTTTGCTTTTAGAGTGAGAAAGCATAGCTTCATTTAGCTATATCCATGTGTTAGTCCTTCATTTTGGACTACAAATTTGAAGTTGGAGAGTGTTTAATCCAGCCTGTAAGGGATAGCTAAGTTCTTTCATATCTAAGGTATTTTATCTTATTTTAATATAAACAAACTAGTCTTTTACTATTCTTGACTAGATTCTCTCGGTGGTAATCCAACACTTTTATGCTATAGGTGATTCTATTTCTGCACTTTATCTAGTATTTTGCTGGACACTAATGGTGCTTTCCTTGGATCTTTAGATTTATTTACCTTTATTAAGCATTTGTTTTATAGATTTTGATCTTGGGCACTTTATCGGTGTTTTTTCTTAATTAAGTCACTTGAGTTGGTCTGGTTGCAAATCTGACATGATTCGAGCCTTCCCCCTATGCAAAGAATTGTAATGAATAATTTTGATGTTTCTTTGATAGGCAGATTACAAGATGTACGTATGCCAATTATACTGAATCATAAAGTCCTGATGAAGGTGTATTTATATTTTTCTTCACTCACCAAAACGCGCGTCGGCTTGTAAATTGGCATGTCTTGAACATTGGCATGAAGTGTTTGAAATTGGCAAATTTGAAGCCCTGACCAGGATTGGCTACCATCAGGCCTGCAACACGAGAATTTGAATCAGGAAATTATACCCTAGAATTGGCTGTTATTATGTTGAATTTTATACAATCCAAACTACAACGCATAATTGTAGCATCAAAGCAGTAACTTTATTGTGCTGTTTAAATATCCTCTCATGTATGAGGCGGTTGTAAATTTGTATGTATACTATTTTGTGATTTTGTTAGTTCTGTGTTATTTGTTTATTTTTGCGTATTTACTGGCATGTTATTTATGTTTTCATGTATGTATGTTTCATTTAGGTTAGGGGGTTGTATTATATTTTTTTAGTTGATTCTATGTTGATTATAATATGTGCGAACTGAATGTTTAATTAGCTATAATAAATATCTCAATTGAAATATATTGTATGTTGTATATTTGAATTTAAGATTTCCATTCCTATGTTTGCTATGTTAATGGAGAGTAAACTACGTTATACTCATAGCTGTGCCATAGCTACCAGAGGTTTAAGCTCCAATTTATTTTGTGACTTTTGTGGGTCACACAAGGATTGTGATTATTATTATTTGGGCTAGGTTCTCACCCCTCTCAACTAATTACCCAATCTATTACAGACCATAAAGGATGGAGGAAATAGAAATAAAGCAGGGAGAGATAGTGAGGCATGAATAGGCATCCTAAAAGACAGTGGCACAAGAAGCTGGGAACAGGAAAAGGAGGTTAACTATCTCCTCGGCATCCCATGTTATTCCTAAGGCTCTGTGGTGGGTTCTTGTCTCAAATACAATAGAAGTGGACTTTGAATGGTTCTCAATTTAGCCTCATCAATTTATTGAAGTAAAAAGGTACTTGAAAGTCAACAAGGTGTTGGATTTCACAGTCTCAGTCTCCCACCTGGATAATCTGTATATACTCTGTCACAGCCATTTAACATAGGACCCACCAACATGTCTCTCTCTAAGTTCCTAGATCCTCTCTCAGTGCCAAGCTCTATTTTTTATCCCATATTTGACACCTTGGTTCTTCTTGCTTTTGTCCCACTACCAGGATCCGTGTTCTCAGTTAGGTCCATAGTTCTCTGCTTAAAGTCAGTTCCTGGTTCTTCTCTTACTGTCAGATCCTGGTGCTGCTAGTGTCTAGTTCTTCTCACTGTCAGACCCTAGTTCTTCTCCCTCAATGCCAGGCCCTCATTCTTTTTACTCTCATTACCTGGCTTATACCGGCCCATCAAACATGCTCTGCCCCTTCTATGTTAGTGACAGGTCCTAGTTCTTCTCTCACACTATTCGGCTCTAGGTCCTTATCTCACTGTTATCCAGACCCTGATGGCTATCGCTCTCTCTTTGTCATTCCCTGTTTGTAGTTAGATCTCTCTTTTAAACCATGACTTATCTCTCATAGCCAGGCATTCGTTTATTTCCCTCTCAGGTACTAAAGTCTCTGTTTCTGTCTCTCTCTGGTTTCTCTATCACTGTGAGACCCCATTTCTTTTGTCACTGATTCTATCCTCTGCCACGGCCGGGTTCTTTAGTCTTACTAATAATTGCTGTTTCTTTTCTACCTACTTCTTGAAGTCTCTTTTTCTCTCTATCGTTCTCTCAAACCATCGTCATAGTTCCACTCTCCCTGGAAGTGACCGACTCCACTTTCTAAGAGATTCTGGTTACTTTGTCGCAGACTCCAAGTTCTCATTTTCTTTGATAGACCATTGCTGCTTTCTCTATCCCAACTTGAAGGAATTGATTATTTCCAGTACTTAATTTGAGCAAGTGTTTTCGGGCCCTCTGTACCTGCACTATAGTGTCAGCACCGGCACTTATCACAGTCGACCACTTCATTGTGCTGTCAGTCTAATTTTGAAATGAGCACAAAAGTTGTTTTGTAATTCAACATACAATAAAAATGACTACATTGAGTACATCAGTTTATTGTACAGTTATTTAAAACCTTTACACTAGAAAAACAATCAAAATGTAAAGTAAACAAAATCAAAATGTTGTATTGTACTGTATCTTTAAAGGAAGGCTTAATGTCTTCCTGAATTTGTTTCTCTTCAGTAGAAACTGACGAAGGACTACAAAAATACACTTCACCCAGTGTAATAGAAAGAGGACCACAGCGTTTTTCTGAATTTGATTTCTGTGGTAAAAATCGACGAAGGACTACAGAATACAATTCTCTAGTGTAATAGAAAGAGGACTAGTTTGTTTCTTGTAGTACTTACCATGAACAGTTCAGCTATAGTTACACCTCCTTTATTTTTACAGGATGTTGGTCCACCAGACATTGAGTGGGAGGAATGGATAGACATTTTTGAAAATTATTTAGAAGCACTAGATGGTCAAAATTTTAGACCCACAAGGAAAAAAGCCATTTTGTTGGGTGTACTAGGAAAAGAAGGCCAACATGTGTTTAAATACTTACCAGTCATTACTAATGAGGATGGCACATTATTAGAGGATGTATATACAGAAGCAAAATTGCGACTCAAGAAAAGATTGTCAAAAGATAAAAGTGTAGTGTTATGTAGGTATAAATTTTACACGCAACCTCAAAAGGTGGATGAGTCCATCGATGATTTTGTTTGGAGATTGCAACAACTCTCTACGAAATGTCAGTTTGGTGGCATGACTGATGAAATGATAAGGGATCAACTTATTGTGCAATGTAGAAGCAAAAAGATACAGGAACGGTTATGGGCTACAAAGAATCCTTCACTTAAAGATGCTATTGAAATTGCTAAAGTAGTGGAGCAATCGGAAGTTTAAATGAAGAAAATGGCAAAAAAGGATGCATGCAACAGTGATATTTCTTTTGTAAGAAAAGAGGGTCCATCCACTAATGTTCAGAATAAGCAAATGCGCAATTTTAAACCAAATGTGAAGGCATGTTTCAGGTGCGGTAGTAACGCGCACAATGCAGACTATAAAGGTTGTATTGCCTAGGGGAAAGACTGCAGGAAATGTGGTCTTAAAGATCATTTTGCGAAAGTATGTAGATCACCATCTCGAGCGAATGTAGCATCAATACAGGATCCTTCAGCTCTGGATACTTTTGAGGAATGCGAACAAGACAGGATCCTATGTGTTAGAGATCCGCACACTGATTCGAGAAGAATCACCAGACCCAAGGCTGATTTTGTTATTAATGAGAAAACTGTACAACTTATGGTTGATTCAGCAACCTTGTATACGATTTTACCTAAGGTGATGGTGAAGCGTGAATGGCCTAATGTCAAATTATTACCCAAGGATATTAATCCAGGAGGCTACCAAGGAGAACTGATTGACATTATTGGATACATGGTAGCACGTATCACTTTTCAAGATAGATCAGTGGAAGGCAAGATATATGTTGCAGAATCTGGACCTCCCATTTTGGGATGGCAGCACCAGTATGATCTACACATTGTCATTAACCCGAGGGCTCCCAATCAGGTCATGGTTGTGGAGGACTTGTCCATTCAAGACATTATCGAAAATGCAAGAGACGTGTTCTCCGATAACATTGGTGAACTGAAAGGCTATGTGCACAAAATAGTGTTAAAAAAGAGGCAGTACCTGTGCAACATACTTTGAGAAAGGTACCAATAGGAATAAGAGATGATGTGAAGAAACTAATCGATGATATGATTTCCAAGCGCATTATCGAGCTGGTGGAAAGCTCCGAATGGGTTTCACCTGTAGTCATTATGAAGAAACCGGATGGAACTTTAAGATTTTGTGTGGATTTGCGCAGTGTGAATAACAACATTGTAACTGACACATTTCCACTGTCGAACATAAATGAGATGATATTATTGCTTAAGGGAGGATGTTTTTTCAGAAAGTTGGATTTAAAAAGTGCATACTATCAGATCAAGTTACATCCTGAGTCAAAGAAGCTCACAGCTTTCGTGACTTCTGAGGGTATCTTCCAGTTCAATAGGATGCCTTTTGGGTTATCGTCAGCTGCGAGTGTATTTCAAAGGATGATGTCTAATATCTTTAAAGGTGTGAACAATGTTATGTTCTTTCAGGACGATATTCTAGTATTTGGCAAAACTATAGAGAGTCATAACATTGCACTGAAACAAGTCTTAGACAAACTTAAAGTGGCAGGATTGACCCTTAGAAAGGAAAAGTGTAAATGCTTAGTGAAGGAAATTGAATATCTGGGGCATACACTCTCTGAGGAAGGTGTAAGACCGATGAACGACTTGCTAAAGGCAATCAAAGATACTCCCCCACCGTGTAACAAGGATCAACTAAGATCATTCATGGGCCTTATAGAATATTACTCGAAATGTATCCAGAACTATGCGGACAAGACTGATAATTTGAGAAAATGATTTTAAAAAAATAACACTTTTGTTTGGGGGGAAGAACAGGAGTTGAGTTTTCAAAGTATCAAGAAAGAATTGTGTAATGCTGATGTGTTAGTACCTTTTGATGTAAAACTTAAAACTGTCATAACAGTGGATGCGAGCGCAGTAAGTTTAGGAGCTGTACTTTCTCAATATCATAACGGAGGGGAGAGGACGGTTGCGTTTGCGTCAAGATCCCTCATTACTAGTGAACAGAATTACTCTGTTATTGAGAGAGAGGCGTTAGCAGCTGTGTGGGAATTGGAGTATTTCCGCACTTACATTTGGGGTATGACAGTTGTGTTGCGTACAGACCACAAGCCTTTAGTTAATATTTTGGAACCTGGGGGTGCAGGAACGGGTTCAGCAAGGTTGGCTAGATTGGCCTCACGTTTGACTGAGTACATGTATACTTTAGAACATATTCCAGGCTGGCGTAATATTCAGCCTGATTGTTTGTTGCGTATGCCAATTAGATTGCAGAAGGGTGATGAGGCAAATCTGGAAAGGAGGGTAAAGGAAGATGTAGTTGCAAGTGTAGAAGATGTTTATGACTGTTTACGAGGTGCGATTTCAGAAAAAGAGTGGAATTCAAAGTTAAAGCAGGATGCTACTTTGGTGGAGGTTATGGATTTGGTGAGGTGTGGTGTGGTGCTAAAAGGGAGAGTTCTGTGAGTCCTTCTACACACCCTTATTTAAAAGTGTTGGATGAATTGTCAGTGGTACAGGATGAAGTTTTGATGAGAGGTGATAAATTGATTTCCCCTTCTTGTTTGCGTTGGAATTTGTTCAAGTTGTCTCATGAGGGGCACTTAGGACAAACCCTGACAAAAAAAAGGTTGCGTGAAAATTGTTGGTGGCCAGGCATGGATGGTGATGTAGAAGAGTGGGTGAAAAAGTGTAGTATGTGTATGAACAGTGAAAAAACGTTACGGGTTGGTAGCCAGAACTTTAGTGGTGTCACTGAAGATCCGGGCAGCATATGGCATAGTGTGTGCCTAGATTTTATTGGACCACTGGCACATTTGAGTCTTGCTTTGAGGTTTGCCATTGTGTTAGTGGATGTTCATTCCAAATGGTTAGTGGTGAAATTTGTGAAAGAGATTACCACTGCTTCTACCATAAGAGTTTTGGAAACGGTGTTCAAAGAAGAGGGTTATCCTTGTTAGCTAATCACAGACAATGGTACGCAGTTAGTCTCAGCAGAGATGAAACATTTCTTGGTGAAAGCAGGTATCAAGCACTCTCGCACAAGTTTGTATAATCCACGGGCCAATGGTATAGTGGAGAGAGCCAACAAGGTAGCTAAGGGGGCGATCCAGATGGATGTCACGAATGTTAAGGAAATTAAGTCTACAGTGGCAGATATGGTTTGGGCATATCGTACAACCAGAAATGGTATAACAGGAAAGGTTCCCTTGGAGCTGATGAGAGGAAGGAAAGCGGGGACGAAATTGTTTCCGGCATGGATGAGGACGTTGTTTGAGAATGATTCTGTTTACGATGCAGGTAGAGGTACGGGAAGTGATGGTGTTTGTGAGGGAAAATTTGAGGATGGAAATACGTGTAGGACCAGTGAGCGGAGAGGCAACAAGATACGGAAGGGTGACTGGGTCAAAGTTAAGGTCAAATCAGGGATGTGGAGAAAATTTTGAGGTTCATTTAAAGTAAGGGAAGTGCAAAGTTTTTTTTGTAATTTTGGAAAATGGTGACAGGTGGAATTTGCGAAAAGTGGCGTGGTATGGGAGTGCTGATACGGTAGACCCTAAAACAGTGGATGCTAATGAAGTGAATGGTTGCAATAGTTATATGATGATGGATGATGAGTCATTTATTCAAGAAAAAGAGTGGTGTGCTTTCAAAGGATGTGAATATGAATGTAAGGCATGAATATGGAGAACTGAGGAGAACTCAGAGAAGTCATAAGACTCCTGAGTATTTGAAGGACTTTGTAAGGTAAAAAAAAAAATAATAATAATAATTTTATTTGTTAGTATTCGTAGTTTGGAAATATTCACATGTGTAGTATATTTTAGTGCAATTATTTTTTTTGTTTTTCGTTTGTTGTGGGGTATTCATTTTTATTGTTTTTCTGTTATTAAAGGGGGGACATGTGTTGTATTGTACTGTATCTTCAAAGGAAGGCTTAATGTCTTCTTGTAGAATGTTATTGTTAGAATTTTATGTGCAGTGCCACGGAGCATTCTCTGACTGAGTCAGTTACTCTGTCAGGCTGGTGAGGGGACTCTGCGTGGAGCCGTTGCTCTCTGAGAATAAACTTCAGGTGCGGAAATTGACCAGTGTCGGTGTCCTCTTCAAGAACACAACACAAAAATACTGGGTGTTAACCACATCAAATCTAAATTCAAGCAGCGAAGGGTTCAAGTAAGCCCGTAATAAAAGATTTGAAAAAAACGGAATACAAATTTTGATCGAAGACCACCTAAAACCGGAACAGACCTTCTCTCAAGTAAATAACACAAATAGCTAATTACACCAAGCCATGTCCCGTTGTGTGGCCAGCAGATCCGCACTTGTCTCTTAGAGAAAAATATGACATAGATGTCTTATTACTGAGCTAAATAAATGCAGGACCCCATCCCTGCACTTAAGAAGTGGCAGTGCAAAAGACAATTTAAAACAGAAGCGTGTTACAGAAACACTAGGCAGCACCCAGAAGCAGACGCAGAGCAGAGAAATTGAGCATTACAACTAGTGGGCAATAAGCAATTGTGGCCACAATAGGCAATGTCTTTACTACTAAAGTGCTAAATGCGCCGTTTGCGCTGATTTACAAGACCTGGACATTTAAAAACAATATGCAACATATGATTGTAGCCATAAAACACCATAGAATGAGCAACCTCAAAGATCACTAAGGGGCGAAATATAGTTTGACCCGGAGGCACAGAAAAGCACCTCCTGTTTGAAGCAGCTGAACAAACAGATTTTTTAAATCAGGTGACTAGCGCGCCGTTATGACCATAGGGGGCCAAACAAGGCAACAAGTATATTCGCTAAAGTGCAATGTGCAAAATATGCCAAAGGCATAAATAGACCCAGCGCCAACCTGGCCATGCAGTACAAAGCCGATAAATCGTGACATAGAAGCAGTGCTTAATTTGTAAATAAAAACGTGCAGGTGCCCAGAGCTCTCCTCTTAGCGAGCACGGAATACTGAGGCAGCATAATCCAGAAGCCATCTCGGGCCCCTTTAATTATTTAAAGCCACTTTCTGCCCCTTCAGCTCACTTTTGCAGCTTTCTGCTTTCTCTCATTTTGACGCTTTTTCGTTTTTGTCTTCCTCGTCTTTCCCATGTGTGTCTTTTGCTTGCAGTAAATATTGAGGCAGAAGAATAAGCACGGGCGCTGAGCACCGGAAACAACAGGCACAAATTAAGCACTGCATAGAAGTATAAAGTGCAAGCAGGTACAGTACAATTGCAATTCAACAGAGTAATAGCATACTGTCTCGTCACTGGAAGAGTTGACTTTGCCTAATTCCATTGTAACCATCTGAATAAACTTGACAGTTTTAACATTTAAAAGAGTGTTGATAGGATTCAGGCTGGCAATTACTGTCTGCTGGCAGGTACATACTCCCAGACAGATGAATTTGGGACGGAGAAAAATTCTCCTTTGCTGCAGCACTGCAGGGCACATACATAAGATATGGATTAGAGTTTCTTTTCCTTGGCCACAAAGACGGCATCGCGTGTCGTAGCATTCTAATCGCTGCCATACCGGGAGGTGGGACGCAGATTCCACTCGCCCAGCTTTAAAGCCACAAGCCTCCCCTTAATCCAAACATGGTGTGTACAGGTGATGTAAGTCTGCTGTTTACTGGAGGCATAGCAGCTAACAATTGACCATGCATGAGAGTGCTTGCTTAGTACTGCCAGCTCCTCCAGTTTTGACAGTTCGTTTGCTATTGAGGATGTTAGTTTCTTAAAAGCCTGGTAGGGAATTTGTTTGCCACAAGCATCTGTCAGTGAAAATTCAGTCAGTTTGTTATCTAGATGCCGCCTGTACAGCGAAGTTAGACCAGCGCCCTCTAGTTTGCGCTAAATCAGGGCATGCATGGATTGTTCTGGTGCAGAACAAAGCCTATGGCAAAAATTGAGGAAACAGCTGCCTCTTGCCCAAGACTGTTTTGTGGTACTAAACTCAAGTCTCACTTGCACTGGTGATGGTCTCTTTGGTTTGTAAATTCAATGATCAAATTATCTACTGTCCTTGCCTCCCTACCCAGGGTTCTTTCCCTTCCATAAGTTAGCTCAGAAACTTCCTTTGCTTTCATCACCTGGAGAAGGGGGTCTAGGCTTGGATCTTGTAATTTTGCTGCAGCTGCTGAAAGAGCGACCTTTAAACTGGAGCCTTTGTTGTTCGTAACGCGCAGGTGGGGTGCAAATGATCCTTTTCTATCCAAGAGAATGCCCAGATATTTATAGTCATTGCTGTGGCGGATTCATGCGCCATTGAGCTGCCACCTGCTGACGTTATTGAGCCGACTGTAATACAGTTTTTGCTTTGTTGATTTCCAACCCGGTCCTAGCAGTGAAGGCGCATAGGCTGGAGAGCTGCCGCTGCTGGACGATCTTCGTCTGACTGAGGAGCACAAGGTCATCAGCGCAGAGCAAATGGGTTATATGATGATCACCCAGCTTGGGCGGGTGACAACTTGCTTCAAATAAAAATGACTAATACCTGCCACCCAAGCCATTCTTTTAGCTTTCGGTGACGTGTAGTAGTCCTAATTGTCACACTTGTAGCAGTACAATGGTTAGTAGCTGTGTTGGTACTGTCACTGGCAGTGCTAGCATGGCACTGGGTGGTGGAAGCTGCAGAGGCCTCCTGATAAGGGCCCTGGCACATAATATTTTTTTATTCGCACCTCTCTTCTTCCCTTCTCTGCCTCTCTCAAGTTTTTATTCTCCTCTGTCAGTCCCTGGCTCTCCTTCTTCTACCCCTCTGACAGGTCTTGGGGCCTGTTTCAGAATTTGGCGGAAGGGTACTCCGTCACAAACTGACAGATATCCTGACCCTATTTATTACAAGTGCATTGGATCCCAAGGCACTTGTACGATGGTGGACAGGCCGTCATGTTGGTGACGGAGTAACCCCTCCTCTGAACTCTAACTCAGGTCCTTAGTCTTCTCTTTGCATAAGGTTGCAGGGTTCATTTTTCTCTCTCTCCTTGTGCCCCTCTATCTCTTTCTATCCAGTTCTGTAGCTCTACCACTCTCTTTTTCTTCCAACTTTCTTTCCATTTGCCTTCCCCTCTCTCTCTCGCCTTCAGCATGTTTCGCTCCACTTCTTGTTCACTGTTTTTCCCTCTCTATTTCTCTCTCTTTCTCCAGCTCTGTATGTCTCTCTGCATGCTTCTCCCTCTAGCCACCTCTTCTTCTATGTGTGTCTCTCTCCACCTCTCTTTCTCTCTCTTGTTCTTGCCTTTCTTTCTCTCTATCTGGCCAACATTAACCACACATTAGCAGGCGCATTCTCGTGCTATTTCTTTGGTCCTGGTTACGCTTTCCCTATTAGGCCGTCGTCTTTCGTTATCGCTTTCCATCTCACTCGCTCTTTATCCCTCCCTCACTTTTTTCGAATCCCCTCTCGCAGTTAGACTCTGGGAAGCATTCCTCTCTCGCCCCTCCCCGCACCCTACCCTCTAACTCTTCCTGATTTGATTCCGTTCTCATTAGGGACATTGTGTGCCCCCAACTCGATCTGATATACCAGGGAGCTGACTATACAGTAGATAAGCCAGACCACCCTCCCTTGAACCATGACATCACCAGACATGCGCAGTCCCGCGTCGAGCGGAGTCTGCAGTGTCATTAACAGCTACCGGAAGCAGCTACGCGCAGCCCTGCGTGAAGAAAAAAAGCTTCTCTATGCTACCATGGGAGGTGGGGTATAGGTGCGGGTGGAGGTAACGGGTCGCCCCTGGTCACTCCGTTGTGTTATGTTACCACTTCAAGCCACTGTTTCTAATGGTCCCTTGCTGGGCCTCGTGAAGTCTTGTCCAAGTTGCAGGATGCCCACGCGGGCGATCAGGTCTAGGTCTGTGTCCTAAGTTTATTATTGTGGCCTGACATTGAAAGCTCCTTACCCCTGTGGTGACACATGGATTTGGTGAGGCCCTGTTTACGTATTCCTGAGTGCTGCTAGATTACTATGGGTTATCACCACAGGCGTCTCTGTGTCGGGCCTCTTCTTGCGGCGTTGCTCCAGTGCCGTGGAAGTGTGCACATCTGAAAAGCTTTTGGCACAGGCGAGCTGGCCCAGGCCGCCAATCTTCCGAGGGACGAGAAAACTGTCTGCATAAAGTCCTGCAAACAGCAGCACCCCCTTTCCTTGACGCCAGAGATTTTGTTTTAAGTGCTTCCAATTTAAATTGCAGCAGTTGCTGTTTTAGCACCCTATCACATACATGGCAACATTTTAGAACAGGGAGTTTTAAAAATAATAATCGGGAGAATGTATTTCCCTCGTTAACTACTAATGAAGTAGAGGTATTTTCAGGCGGAATTCATCCAAAGTACAACCATTTTTGTCTTCATCAATAGGGAGTATCCCGCCTGAATCGGGTCTAGTGGCATGTATGCTATAAGCTCCCTCCATTGCCCTCCCAGCTGACTCTAACCCCATCCCCTCCAAACAACTTGGAACCGGCCTGAGAAGTCAAGGTGACAGATGAGAGCAAAAGAGAGAAAGTGGGAAAGAAGAAGAGAAAGAGAAGGATACATTCACAAAGAGAGAAACAAGGGATGCAAAATAACTTGCAAGCTTGAGAGAAAGAGACAGATGTGTAGGTTGGGGGAACAAACCATTGGCAACTATTATTCGGAAATCGTGGCATTCAGCAGCACGGCTGAAGGACCACTAAGGAACACTATCTGTGTCTGCACTTACTTGTTTTACAACTTAAGCTCTATGTTGTATGGGCAGCCTGGCGTGTGGCTGCTGCTGTGTGTAATGTGGGGCCCTAGGCCCTCATGCTGGTAAGTAAGGGGACGCAGACACGGTGGTAGGGTGGTATTCAACTGGCCTCAGGCACGTGCGCCCGGCCCCTTTTATTGGCAGGGTCACCTGACTGGTGACGCCTGTGTTGGGTGGGTGTGGGTTATACAAGTACGACCAGCCCTTAGCAGAGTGGCTGACAGAAACACTAGAATGAGTCCAGCTGGACTCTACACTGTGTTCAAACTCCTTGGTGCCATGAATGTTGAAGGTACTTGCACTTCTAAGCGCTGCTGCAATGCACTTAATAGGAGAGGACCCTCCCGTCTCAGAAGCAAACAGTTACTCGGGATAGTTAGTACCAACAGTTCTATGTTTCATTTAAAGCACTGGGTGGAAGGATGCGGGTGTGGTGAGCCAGCATGTGCTGTGATCCGTTTGTGAGGAGTGTGATAGGAATATATGGAGTATGATGTGGGAGAGCAAGGTGTGGTGAGGGTGTAAAGTGTGACCAAAGCACCGAGAGTGAGACTGTGGCAACCATGTGTGGAACATTCGTTCGCATGATTATTCAGATATTCTGATCTTGTAAGACACTTAGGGGCGTTGTTTCGGAAGGGGTGAGCGGGACGTAATATTCCCTTTATGTCATTGGCGGCTGCTACATTTTAAAAGTGGTGGGGAAAATCAACAATTACATTAAAACCTTGAAAAATATACTTACCTTATTTGAGGATCTTCTGCAGTACGGGTTCAGCTGCAAATACACCCTAGGTTCCTCCTGCCTCAGCTTGGAATAGCGTTTGTGCCAATCTAAGTATTACTCTTTTGCTGCTTACAAAGCTAAACAGCATAAGAGCAGTGCTAGGATTGGCTGCAGCAGGCAAACACAGTGCTCCATCAGAGACCCACGGAGCTGTGCCTCTGCTTCTCAGCTGTCTTTAAGCTGTTAATTGCAAAAGTCTGAACTGTGATAGAGCGGAACGTGGTAACAATTTACCTGCGTTCGGACGCTCTGTAGGTCGATGAATCTTTTGACTAAGTGGGAACTCTCTGTACTTTTAATCGATCAATCACCTCTTATCGATAATCAATAACGAACATAAGCAACACCTTGAGCAACATAACACTTAACAATTAATCCAGAATACATGTCGGCGAAACCCTGACCTTTCAGCCAGGAATAACCACACCAGTTTATTGCAAAGTTAGTGAATTTATTTCCCTATATTAACAAAGCTAGCACGATATAAATGTGTCTCAACACCAAATGATAAACATAAATGAACATTAATAGCTGTCCATAACGTCGAAACAAGTGTAATCTATGTAGCATTTGAATCACGAGGCATTCGATAGTGGCAATGCAAAGCACTAATACGATAATCTGTAATGGGCTAATTGCGTACATTTAGTCAGTATAACAAGACCTCAAATTGCATCGTGCGGCATATGGAATCCTCATCTAACCTCAAATTAGCATCAGCATGTGGGACTTCATGCAAAATAATTTGGCAACATCAATTTAGAAAAACTCCTAGCTAGGGTCCTTATCAAAATCAGCAGTTGGTTACCTAAAAGAAACACAATGCAATTTTACAATTTCCTTTCATAATTACCAATTCCAATCAGCAATCAATGAAGTCTTCGTCTCACAGGTACCGTTTCTCGATCAGCATGGGACGGGACAAAGGGGCAGGGGTGAACGGGGCAATTGCCTCACGGCGGCAAGATAAGATTACTACTTCATGCAAAGGGGCAAATCAAAGTTAAAGTCTCTAGGGCAAGAATCATTAAAGTCTCTTTCTCTCGACTAGAGAAAGTATTAAAGTTTCTCAAAATGGCGTCGCAGCAAAATGGGCCATAGTAGCTACGAAGTCAAAATGGCGGGATGTCCGAAGATAGAGAGAGAGCTTTCCTCTCGTGCACCTGGGTTTTATAGGCAACAGTTCAAGTCCAGTAGGGTCTCCATTGGAGGGTTCATAGGTTAGCTTCAAATTGACCAATCAAAAACAACAGTTCTCAAGCTTTTATTTAAGCATACATTATCCTTGGAGATGGGTACGTAATTTGCAACATTGTCTCTCGATTAGCTTACTCTCAGAGCCTCCATTGTCCGCACCTGCAAGTCGACCTTGAATTAAAGAAAAAATATGCCTTGCTGGCACCAACTTTAAGATAAGCATGTGAACAGTTTCTGTGGAAAAATACAGCTTCAAGCAGAAATACACGTTTAATAGCACAGTGGAAAAATACGAACATTTAAACCGTGAGACCAGGCAACTAGGCCAAAGCCTCCGCTAAAGTAATGCTAAGCTAAGGCATTTCAAATAAGCAAATCGTAGCACACGTTTATGATTATGTCGGATTAGTGCAATTCTAATACACCACGTTATATGAAGCACGCATATAAATGTTGGCAAACTACTCTGAGGGCACATTTTGTCCCCGTACAATCTTTATTAGTTCGGTTAATATCACACATGATTGTTCCACACTACGTTTATGCGTTAATAAATCAAAACCCTTCATTTTCTGCTTCATCAATCCCTCCTCTGATGACTACTTGTCATCACACAAATTTAGCCCACAAATTTTATCACATTAAAATTCTGTCAGCTCCCTTTTCCTTTTAGTTCCCCTAGTTTGCGCTTTGTATTCTTCTGCCATTCTTTTCATTATTTTCTCCTCCTTTCTTCTTTTAATTTTCTCCATAATCATTATTATTCCCCTTTTTATTCCCCAAATTCCAAATACACAAATTATCACTATTAATATTCCTTCTATTATTTTCAATAATATTCCATTCCAAATTCCCCCAATCCAATGTCCCACTGAAGCAAGTCCCTTTCCAACCTTTTCCCACACTCCTGGTTCTTTCAGTTCTTTCAAATCTGCACTTTCTTTTGTTAGATTAGCAAGCATAGTTTTAATCTTCACACTATTATCAGGTATATAGGTGCAGCAGTGACGTGCACCAATCATTTTGCAAACGCCTCCATCCTTTGCTAAAAGAATGTCTAAAGCAAGCCTATTTTGAAGAGTCATAGCTCTTTCCGCTGCAAGTTCAGCATCCATCAGGATTATAGCACCTGAAAATTTTGTCAACATGTTATCCACTATAGTAGACAACTTTCTTATTTTGAAGGAATTCAGCACAACTCCCAATGAAGGAATCATGGCTCCAAATATATCACCTACCACAGCAGCTGCGGTCTCTCTTTTCTGGATACGATGGGATCCAGGTGTCTTTTCAATCATCGATATGTCATCCAGTTGATAAACCTTTGGAAACACTATACCCAAATAACATCTTCCCCACCATCCCTTTGGAAGACGATAATAGGCATTATGCCCACAAATGTAATACACCCCTGGAATGACGGGGTCAAGTCCGTCCATCATGAATGTCCATTTGGCCTTAAAGATAAACGTATGTTTGCATTCACTCGCTCCTACAAAAATATTGTCATAGTAAGATTCACCTCGATATATACAAAATTTCCCTACATGCCAAGCATCTAAAGCAATTTTCCCTTGTGTCTTTATAGCAGCAAAATCATAATTATCTACTGAAGTCCTCTTATGTAGCTCTTTTTCTAATTTCGCTTTCATTTGAGCCCTTCTATCATCTGTGCGATCTAAAAAGCTTATTTCTACAGCAGAGACGGAGCAAGTAAGGTTCTCCCTATGAGCATGAGCCGTTTCAAAAGGTTGCATTGGCTCAAAAAAGTCCCTCATAATTTTGTAATCCCAATATTTTGCAGTCTCGCTTAGCTGCGCTATTATAGGAACATAAGCAAAGGTAACATCATAATTTGAGAAAAAATACTGTATGTTAGCTTGACCATAAAACCTAGACATTACTATACTACATGTAATCCCATACGTAAGAGGCATGTGGTGATAAGTCACCCCTTCCTTTACTGATGTCGGTATCTGGGTACACACATAACAATCTTTCGCATCCATAGTCTCAACATACTCTGTTAATAAGCGATAGAAAACGTTATACGAAAGCTCTTTCTTATCATGCAAGAGCCTCTCATCCATTGCTAGTCTTTTCAATGGGGTTAGTTAAGTGACAGTAACAGGAACAATAGTAGAAGCAGCAATAGTCTCCTTCTCACCCTTTCCATGCATTCCAAACACAATTGCCATTATTATTAGTACACATGTTAGTACCAAGCCTATACACACGTATTTACAATATTTCTTTCTATTATTCTGCATATCATACCTAGGCATGATCTGTATAGAATCAGAGAGCTAGAAGCACTTATAAATGAAACTACTTAGCAATTCAGTTACAAAGCTGAACGAGCACAATGTTCACACCGTCTTCTTCAAAAGACCAGTCACTTATCGGTTAGCAGCATTTGTCTCAATTCGGTTTAGCAATGTCTCAACTGGTTGTTTGTCTCACGTTATATTGCAGCAAGCAATACCATTTACTTCCGTTTCAATCAACAGAGTCTATGAAACTTTTCTTTTCTATTGGTATCTCTTCTTCTTCTTCGTTCTCGATGCTTAGGGATACAAACTCATCAGTCCAATCATCGTTTACTGCATATGCCCATTCAGGACCGGAATACCTCCTGTTTGGTATCCTTTTCCTTTTCAATTTTGCTTCCCTTTTCGATTCTGCTTCGCTGGCACTCTCCTCCTTCGCCAAGTCCTTTTCTTCACTTGACGATTGTTCCACGACAGTCACTTCCTTTCTTTTCTCTTTCACTTTCGGCCTTCCTCCTTCGTTCAAACCTTCTTTACCCTTTTCTTTTATGGGTGAGATACTTAGTCTTCTTTTTGCACCGTGTCCATTTGATGGACCTGCGACCTTTTCTGTAGAGGTTTGAGCTTTTTCGTTCTGCTCTTCTTTGTCCCCACCTTCAGGGGAATCAGTCACGTTTTCCTTCTCTTTTTCTGTATCGTCTGTTTCTGGGAAAGCCCCCTTCTGCTCAGGCTCTCCTGCCTTCTCACTCTCTCCGAGCCCTTCGTCACCGTTACTTTCTTCAGGCTCTGTATCACTTTCAGCTGCTTCAGGTTCCTTGTCACCTTCAGCTGCTTCAGGCTTTTTGCTACCCTCAGCGGCTTCAGGCTCTTTGTCACCTGCAGCTTCGTCGTCGCTGTCTGAACTTTCTCCTTGGTCTTCCCCAAGTGAGTCGGACTCTTCGTTCTCCAATAATATCTCCTTTTCTTCTGCTGTTGCTTGTTCGCTTTCAGTTCGCTTTTGTTCTGTCTCAGCACTCGGCACCGTTTTATCAGGCACTGGTAGTTTCAGCGCTTCAACTTCCTCATCTGTGGGACACAACACCTTCTTTGTATGACTGGCGTGAATCCAGTTGGGAACCCCCGCGCACTTCACAGCAGTAGTTGTCGTCAGGATCACTTGGAAAGGTCCTTTCCAACGGGGTTCCAGACACGACTTCCTCACGTGCTTCTTTATCACGACCCAGTCACCTGCTTTCAGTGCGTGTCCTGGACCTTGGATCGGTGGCAAGGTGGTCGCTTCCACCTGGTGAGAGAAAGAGCGAACCACGTCAGCCAGACCTTTGCAGTAGTCTAACACCATATCATCTGTAATATTCAAAAGCATGTTTGCGGGAACTGCAGGAAGTCTCATAGCCCTGCCCATGAGAATTTCGTGCGGAGACAGTCCAGTTTTTCTATCAGGAGTGTTTCTCATTGACATTAGCACTAAGGGCAATGCGTCAGGCCATTTCAAATTTGTTGATGCACATATTTTTGCCATTCTCGACTTCAGCGTACCATTCATCTGCTCCACCAGTCCTGATGCCTCAGGGCGATAGCTACAGTGCAGCTTTTGCTCAATGTTCAGTGCTTCGCAAAGTAACTTCATCACCTCGTTATTGAAGTGACTTCCCCTATCTGATTCTAAAGAGATCGGGAATCCGAAACGTGGTATTAACTCCCTCAATAATAGCTTGGCAACTGTAAGGCTGTCGTTTCTACGTGTGGGGTATGCCTCAATCCAATGACTAAAAATGCACACAATCACCAACACATATCTTAAACCTCCATGTACAGGCATCTCAATGAAGTCCATCTGCATACGACTAAAAGGACCGCTGGCCCTACCAATGTGGCTCGCGTTCACAACTGTTCCCTTTCCTGGGTTCATCTGTTGGCAAGTGACACATCGATGGCAAACTGCTTCTGCAGCTTGACGAAATCTGGGGTTAAACCAATCAGTTTTGAACAATCTTATCATGGCATCTCTCCCTAAGTGAGCTTGCCCATGATAGAACCGCGCAAGCTGTGATAAGAGACTATTTGGCAGAACAAATTTTCCCTCATGTGAAACCCATAGCTCGTCTTGTCTCTTTATACATTGTGATTTAATCCAGGAATCTCTTTCATACTCCCTGACATTATTCTGTAGTGCTTTTAGCTCTTCTATTGTATCTACGACCTTCAAGGCAAATGCTTCAGCTGGTTCGAGTTCTGGTTCACTTATTGTATTCCAATCATCCCTTAACAATATACAGTTCAAGGCACAAAATCTTGCGACTTGATCTGCATAGGCATTTCCCAGAGACACATAATCCTGTCCTTTCGTGTGAGCACTGCACTTTACCACTGCAACTTCAGCTGGCACTTGAATGGCATGTAACAACTCCCTTATTCTCTCCCCATTTTTCACTGGGGATCCTGAAGAAGTCAGGAAACCTCTCTGTGACCACAGTTGTCCAAAGTCATGCACAATCCCAAACCCGTATTGGCTATCAGTGTAAATGGTGACTTTCATCAATGCAGACAATTGACATGCTCTAGTAAGGGCTACAAGTTCTGCTACTTGTGCAGAATAGACTCCTTGGAGCCATCCCGCTTCCAAGACCCCTGTCACAGTACATACAGATTATCCTGCTTTCAAAATTCCCACCCCATCTCTTAGACATGAACCATCAACAAAAAGAATTTGGTCATTTTCATCAAGTTTTGTATCCTTGATGTCCGGTCGGGGTTTTGTGCAAAATTCAGTCACCTGAAGGCAGTCATGCTCGACGTCTTCAGCGTTCTCAATTTCAGCATTTTCTCCAGGAAGCAAGGTAGCTGGATTCAACGTAGTGCACCTTTTCAGCTGCACATTCGGTGAGCCCAGAATAGTCGTTTCATACCTTGTGAGTCTTGCTCCAGTCATGTGCTGCGTTCGGGAGCGGGTCAAAAGTATCTCAACTGAGTGAGGGACCATGACTGTTACTGGGTGTCCCATCACTATTCCTTCACTCTGAGTGAGGCTGATACCAACTGCTGCTACGGCGCGCAAACACCCTGGGAGTGCTGCTGCAACCGGATCCAGAGTAGCTGAAAAATACGCTACTGGTCTGTTTACGCCACCATGGGCTTGAGTCAAGACAGACAAAGAACATGCATCACGTTCATGACAAAACAATGTGAAAGGCTTCGTGTAATCAGGCATACCTAAAGCTGGAGCCCTGCACGTGCATTCCTTTAATTCAATAAAAACATCCATCTCATCCCCTTTCAGTTCGATCTGATCTAAGGCATCCTTTTGGGTCAATTTCAGCAAAGGTTTTGCTAGAGACGAGAAGTTGGGAATCCACTGGCGACAGTATCCCACCATTCCCAAAAACTTCCTCACCTCCTTCCTTGTCTTTGGTGGACTCATTTGAAGTACACTTGTAATTCTTTCCTTCATTATTTTCCGTGACCCTTTCTCTATCTGGTGACCCAAGTATTTCACTTTCTTCTGACAGAACTGCAGTTTGGAAGGAGACACTTTATGTCCATTCTCTCCCAAATGGTTCAACAGAGCAATGGTATCGGCTGTGCAGCCACTTTCTGTCTTTGATGCAACCAGTAAGTCGTCAATGTACTGTACTAATGTTGACTCGAATGGTAACTCTTCCAAGTCTTTCTTTAGAACCTGATTGAATATCGAGGGTGACTCAGAGAACCCTTGAGGAATTCGACACCAACTGTATACTCTGTCTAGGAATTTGAAACAAAAGAGGAATTGGCTATCCTCATGAAGAGGCACAGAAAAGAATGCTTGTGACAAATCGATGACTGAGAACCACTCAGCTTCGCAAGGGATCTGAAACATTATCACAGCCGGATTCGGTACGACAGGGCAGCACTTGATTATGATGTCATTTATTTTCCTCAAATCCTGTACAAGTCGGACTTTCCCACTTGGCTTTATTAGTCCCATTATCGGTGAATTACATGGGCTGCTTAATACTTCTTTCAGTACTCCCTGCTTCACGAATTCGTCAATAAGTTGGGCAACTTTCATGAGGGTATCTTGTGGCATGTGGTATTGTGGGGTCTGGGGAAAGATCGCATTGGGCTTTACCATCACTTTTACTGGTTCTACTCCTTTCATCAATCCCACCTCTTTCCCTGTCATGTCCCACACTTTCTTTCCGACTGTTTCCCGTAGTTCTGCTGGGATATCTTCTTCAGTTATCATTGGTAAAAGACAAATCAGAGGTTACTCTTCGTCAACTGTTTCTATTTCATCGCCCTCTACACTGTCCTCTTCTTCCCCATCACTGCTCGTCTGTATTGTTATTCCCTCGTTCGAGCACATTATCGAACAACCCAACTTGCACAATAGGTCTCTTCCTAACAGTGCAATCGGGCTTGAGTCACATACTACAAACTGATGTACCCCTTGATAGTTACCAATGTTGACTGGTATCGGATCTGTTATTGGGTTCGTCAGATGCCTGTTTGCTACTCCCACCACTTGAACTGTCCTCCCTGAGAGTGGCAAATTTGGTACTTCACTGCTCTTAACAGTTGAACGTGTGGCTCCCGTGTCAACCAAGAATGAAACACGATGGCCCATTACTCTTCCTTCTACGTACGGACCCCTTTGATCAACTTCTAAAGATGCCGCAAGCACACAATCTCCTTCCTCTTCTGAGCTTTCACTCTCCCATACATTGTTTATTGCACTCTCACTGTGTAATGGGAACTGTTGTACTGTGCCATTTGTGCTCATTACCTGACCCGTTACCTGTGGAGGAACCATCATTTGCTGCTGACTCATTGGTGCCAAAGGTATTTGCATTTGCTGATTAGGTACCAAAGGTAACTGCCGTTGCATCGGCTGCATTTGCGTCATCTGCACACGGGGCATCTGCATCTGCTGCGGCTGCATAGGTTGTAATCCCTGCAATTGATTTATGGTCTGAAAATTTGGGTTTGGACCCCTCATTTTTGGTCCTCTCATTGTCTGAAATGCATTGACATCATTGTTTTGCTGACCAACACCTACACCTGCACCTGCACCTTCCTGCACCACCATCGGGCACTCGCGTTTCCAATGACCTACGTTTCCGCACGCGTGACACGGCATCACCTTTTTCATTGCCTGCACGCCCGTCACAACAGTGTTCAAATCCGGACCATTATTCACAAAACCTCCTCTGCCTCTGCCTCTGGCCTGTGGCTGAAACGCCATGTTTCCTTGCAACTGCGGCTGCTGTTGCTGAAACGCCATGTTTCCCTGCAACTGCGGCTGCGGTTGCGGCACCTGCTGTTGGAACCCTTGCATCCCTGGCAACCCTTGCAGCCCTTGCAAGCCTGTCTGAGCCGCCTTAAGCTGCATCATCATCACCTTCTCTTTCAGCCTTTTCTGTTTCACCTCAATTTCGTCGCTACAGTATTTCGCATAAGTCAAGACTTCATCAATCGGTTTCGACTGCCAGCAGATCAAATGCGACTTTATCATCTGACTTATCTCTGGTCTCAGCCCTTCCACAAATCTGAACACAAAATGAAGCATATCTTTCGCCTCGATTGCTTCCGTGCCACTGTAATTCTTGAACGCCTTCAACAACCTCTCATAGTAACTATGAATCGATTCTTTAGCCTCTTGGGCAGTTCGATCAATTTTCTGCCAATCCACATTTTTCGCGGCAACCTTCGTCTTCAGATGCTCAATCACCTTATAGTACAGACACATCACCATAGGTGATGGTGCACCTGTCTCTCTGTCTCTCTCTGGTTCACTTGTCGGCCAACCTACAGCTCTTTTGCAATCCTCCCACAAATCTTCCGGAACCACAATCTCGAATAGAGTGTTCAGGTCTTCCCAGAGACATTTGGCAAGCTTCACAAACCTATCAGTCTGTTGATACCATTCGATCGGCTTCTCCCTCAGTTTGGGAAAATCATTCGTAAATGACTGAATATCGCTCCTGTGCCATGGTACATGTACTAATTTTCCCCCTGCTGTCTCCCTCATTGGTAACATGGTTACTGTTTCGCTGCTCTGCGGTCTTTTCTCATTATGCTCTGTAACACTGTCCCTCCTCTTATCCTTCCTCTTTACCCATCTGCTTTCCCACTTGTCTAAGCACCTCCACACTTGGGCACTCTGCAACAATTCTCTAAGGTGTGCCTTCATGCCTGCTGATCTCATGTGTTCAAAATCTGTGGTCCCAAAATCCAACCTATAGCTCCTGCTCAAGTGTTTCGTCTTGCCTATGTCAATCCCGTTCCTGTCTGCTACTTCCTGTAAACTTTTATGCACCTTGTTTACTTCTTTCGTGATCTTTGGACATAGATACCTCAACTCCTCTTCCGTGTAGGATTCTAACCTGTTCACACCCATATTCCCTTCCACCAATTCTTGTGCTTCCATGTTCAGCCTCATCCTGCTCAAGTAATCGTCTCCCTTCCCACTGTCTGAACTTTGTGTGGAATTTAGGCTGTTGAACCATTGTGTCAACTGTTGCGCATTTACTCCCATCAGGGTAGCATTCACATCGACTGCCATCGATGGTTGCGGCAACTTTTCAGTGTTCGATGTTAATGGTATTATCAGCGGGGGGCTCGACCTCACCAGTGTAGACTGAGCACACATGGGACTAAACTCCATCAGGGACCCAGACCCAGTTGGCTGAGTCGCTATCGGAGTTATCCCTGGAGTGTTTTCTATGCACTTTCTTTCTGTCCCATTCTGCAGCATTGGTCCCTGACTGCTCATACCTAAGTTAGGCTGACTATACAAAGGTACCACTGGACCTACAGTAATGGGCAGTGATATTGCATCTGGATTCTGTCCATTTCCCATATTCTGAGGCATATTCATCCCCATATTATGGGCCATCATTGCCGGCATGCCCATCTGACTCCCCGTCATTTGAGCATGAACATTTCCTCCCTGCATCTGTTTTTGAGGCATCATAAACTGAGTTGATTCAGCTTGTGCCATTGTTGGGTTGTAACCATTCTGTACGCCCCTTACGGTTGGATCTAGAATCATCCCTCCACTGTTATCGCTGCTATAGTACCCTGGCATCTGCGGCTGATAATTTTCTGCTGGTTTCAACACGGGCACATCTGGATACATTCTCCTGACCTGCGGTATCTGTGGGGTGAGCAGTAAACTCGGGTCCTTAGATCCCGATGGTGCTCCTGGACTCTGCGTTTCACTGTTCTGTACCGATGCCGGAGGGGCAGAACTGGTACTTGGACCTTGTCCATTCTCTGCATAAGGCGGTGGACGGTCGTTCAGCAATTGCATTATCAACTCCTCATCCTCTAACTCCTCTTCTCTTCTCAACTTTTCCTCGTCCTCTCTGTCCTTGGAACACTTCCTGTCTGTCTTACAGGTAGCTTTCTTACCTGTCTCCTCTTCATCTTTAGTAATTGCGGGGAACAATTTTATTCCCTGCAATACATCTGACCTCCACACCTTCTGCGCATTATCCCACCTAGCATCCGCTAGTGTCTTTTCTACCTTCCTCATCCTTGTTTCAAACTTGTTCTTCTGTTGCTGCCTAGCCATGAGTTCCCATATTGCTAGAGCCTCAAACTGTGCTGGCCTTGGAGGTACTTTCATGTCATACATCGTGAATCTCAAATTCTCTAGGACCCTTATATTGAATGTCCCATGTATCGGGAATGCTACGCTCCCATGTTTCTCTGTCCACTTGTGCCATTGCTTTAGCCAAAGACACGGAGCTACCCCTTTTTCCTCCATTACAATGTAAGCTGGTGTGCCCTCGGGCGGCGTCTCTTCCCCTACGCTCGCTTTGATGTAAGACTCTCCCTTCATCGCGCTCCTGAATGCTTTAAGGAATTTCATCTTTCTCGTCTTTTATTTAACCAAGTTTATAATCAATAGGTAATTTCTGTTTCACCAAGTTTGTAATCAATAGGTGACTTTAATTCCCGGAATACTCTTCACCTGCCTTTCCCCTTCCAATCGAGTGCCACGGACTGCGTCCAATCCGTGCGCGACCCGTCTCACCCACCAACCTATCCCAGCACGGCTCCTAGTGACGTCACACTCACACACACTGCGGCTGACAAAGCCTCGCGGCTAGTCCTCCTTCACTCAGTTCCTCCCGTAACAACTTTTTGCATGTATCGCGAGCTACCAAAAACTAAAACAGATCTGTCGGTTTACTACAGGAAGGGTAACACAATCGCTTCAGGACCTTAGGGACTTTTCACCAACCTTGGCCACTATTCGATCTTTTTCACCAGCCTCGGCCGCTATTCGGTCTTTTTCAGTCCCCACATTCGCAAGCAAATCTGACCCGCAGACCTACTCTCAACTTGTCAATGATCTGTTCTAGTGCACTTAGAATCTTGTCAAAGCCCGAAGTCGAAGTTTCTTTCACTCCCTAACACACGTACCCGACTCGTTGACCACGCCCGATCAACCTATTAAACCGCCCAGACCACAACATGGATCAACATACTCCAGTCTCTTGACCTCGCAGGGCCCGTCTCAACAACAACAACCACGTGGACCTTTTTATGCACGAAGCGCCAGACGCACATGAAGTTCGACGACTTCCCTACTCTCACACTCGGAGCCGCACCTCCGCTAACTCTATGAAGTTCGACGACTTCTCTAGTTCTACACTCGGAGTCGCACCTCCGCTATCCTTAAAAGAAAACCCTCGCAACCTTTTCACACACTCTGCGGCAATAAGCTGTGCAAGCGCAAAACCCTAACTTCACTCATACCATCACTAGTACCGCCAACGCTGTTTCCACATCTCCTTTCCCTCCATTCGCAAGCTTCGAGATCCCGGGAAAGTCGCGGTGGACCTAGCCCATCATCATCTTGTCAATTATTTTCATCCCAAAAAATCTAATTAAACTTTTCGAATGAGGCCTCAAAATGCGTAACTGTTAATTCAACACCATGTACTCTACTGATACAGGGTCCCAAAAGACGTAACCGTCCTCTGCTACCATCTACTGATAGAGCGGAAGGTGGTAACAATTTACCTGCGTTCGGACGCTCTGTAGGTCGATGAATCTTTTGACTAAGTGGGAACTCTCTGTACTTTTAATCGATCAATCACCTCTTATCGATAATCAATAACGAACATAAGCAACACCTTGAGCAACATAACACTTAACAATTAATCCAGAATACATGTCGGCGAAACCCTGACCTTTCAGCCAGGAATAACCACACCAGTTTATTGCAAAGTTAGTGAATTTATTTCCCTATATTAACAAAGCTAGCACGATATAAATGTGTCTCAACACCAAATGATAAACATAAATGAACATTAATAGCTGTCCATAACGTCGAAACAAGTGTAATCTATGTAGCATTTGAATCACGAGGCATTCGATAGTGGCAATGCAAAGCACTAATACGATAATCTGTAATGGGCTAATTGCGTACATTTAGTCAGTATAACAAGACCTCAAATTGCATCGTGCGGCATATGGAATCCTCATCTAACCTCAAATTAGCATCAGCATGTGGGACTTCATGCAAAATAATTTGGCAACATCAATTTAGAAAAACTCCTAGCTAGGGTCCTTATCAAAATCAGCAGTTGGTTACCTAAAAGAAACACAATGCAATTTTACAATTTCCTTTCATAATTACCAATTCCAATCAGCAATCAATGAAGTCTTCGTCTCACAGGTACCGTTTCTCGATCAGCATGGGACGGGACAAAGGGGCAGGGGTGAACGGGGCAATTGCCTCACGGCGGCAAGATAAGATTACTACTTCATGCAAAGGGGCAAATCAAAGTTAAAGTCTCTAGGGCAAGAATCATTAAAGTCTCTTTCTCTCGACTAGAGAAAGTATTAAAGTTTCTCAAAATGGCGTCGCAGCAAAATGGGCCATAGTAGCTACGAAGTCAAAATGGCGGGATGTCCGAAGATAGAGAGAGAGCTTTCCTCTCGTGCACCTGGGTTTTATAGGCAACAGTTCAAGTCCAGTAGGGTCTCCATTGGAGGGTTCATAGGTTAGCTTCAAATTGACCAATCAAAAACGACAGTTCTCAAGCTTTTATTTAAGCATACATTATCCTTGGAGATGGGTACGTAATTTGCAACATTGTCTCTCGATTAGCTTACTCTCAGAGCCTCCATTGTCCGCACCTGCAAGTCGACCTTGAATTAAAGAAAAAATATGCCATGCTGGCACCAACTTTAAGATAAGCATGTGAACAGTTTCTGTGGAAAAATACAGCTTCAAGCAGAAATACACGTTTAATAGCACAGTGGAAAAATACGAACATTTAAACCGTGAGACCAGGCAACTAGGCCAAAGCCTCCGCTAAAGTAATGCTAAGCTAAGGCATTTCAAATAAGCAAATCGTAGCACACGTTTATGATTATGTCGGATTAGTGCAATTCTAATACACCACGTTATATGAAGCACGCATATAAATGTTGGCAAACTACTCTGAGGGCACATTTTGTCCCCGTACAATCTTTATTAGTTCGGTTAATATCACACATGATTGTTCCACACTACGTTTATGCGTTAATAAATCAAAACCCTTCATTTTCTGCTTCATCAACTGCGCATGTCAGGCTGGACATGGTGAAAACACCAGTCAATCTGATGTGCACAGTTCAGATGACACAGCCTCAGTTCACCCCAATGAACTACTGTGATGCAGTTAAGAGGCCAGGAGGTCAACGCCCCCATGTCACTATGGATGAACCGCCACTGCTTCATCTTCCGTCTGCCAGGCTTAGGATGTTGGTAAAAGCACAACTATGTACCATGCTCCCTGTACCCAAGATGATGCTAGCACTCTGGCTAGAAGAATGATCTGACCCTTTTTCTCTAAATTTGCAATCCTGCATAAGATTGCAAGTGATAAATGAACTCACTTTGTGTTAACAGTATTTCAGGAACGGTGCAAAGTCTTAGGGATTCAACAACATTTCCACTGTGCCTATCAGTCTGAGTCGGAGGGAAAAGTAGAATGATTTAATGGAACACTGAAAAATAAAATATATAAACTATATGAAGAAACAGGTCTTAAATTGGGTGAAATTTACACCTGCGTAATTCGTGTAATCTTAGGAATTTTGCATTACACTTGTTACATTAAATTCCTGATATGATGCCATAACATTACTTTGCGTGAATATAAGCTACTTGCAGTAAAGAATTACCACAAAATGAGCCAAGTGAACAACAGAACTAGAGCGGCTGTTGTTTGTAGTGCTTTTCTTAAATGCACCCTTGCATCAAAAATATACACAAGGACACATTTTGCGATATTACATGTAATTTTGTAAAACTTAATGTAATTATGCAAATGCAAATTACTCGTATTTCGCACACCCCTACTTAAATGGCCTGCTGCCTTACCCTTAGTCAATTAGAGTAATTTCTAACCAAAAGAAAACACTCATTCCTTAAGAAATTATCATGGACAGACCAAGGATTCTCCCGTCCACTCCTCTAGTGTCTCCAGATTTACTTGATTTGCACCTCTCTAATGATGTGAATTAGCATTACTAACAGCTGATTCACTATCTTAAGCACTTTCCTTTTCAGGTACAAACTGTTTTGCCTACCAGCTTGATCAGCCTGCAGTCAGGTGACTGTATTCATGTTAAGGTCAGTTGACCAATGTCAGCTCTCTTACCCCAGGAGAGAGGTTCATTCAAAATTCTGCTCATTACCAGCTATGCTCTCAAGTACCGAGAGCTGCTTTTCTGAATGCGTGCATCACGCTCCAAGTAAACCACAGAGCTGAGAGACAACAGATCTACTGACAGAGGAGTTTGTGTCCCTGCAGGTACACCACAAAGACTCAATGAAAATGTAGCCTCTCCTCCTGCCCAGGTATGTCCTGCAACTCAGTTAGTAGGAAGTCTCAATGCTATTGGATTCCTCTTTGGGTCTGGACAGCTCTTTTTGCTGCAAGCTGCTTTGGTTTGGTTTACCACATGGCAATGCCAGGTGGGAGCAGCTGGTTTGATGAAGTCACCTGCTTGGAGTGCACGGCCCTCTCGAGAACAAGCTATTGATCTACAAAGACAATACTTTTCTGCAGGTTTTGCATCAGTACAATTAGGACCTGAACTTTTCTTGTAGTTGGGGGTATTCACATGTGCCAAAACCAGCTTTACAGCAACATTTTATTGTGTATTACATCCATGCGGGAGATAATATTGTATTAGAAATACATTGCAAACAAGGCAAGCACCCCTCTCAACAACCGCTCTTGTTCTGACATTCATGTTGCTCCAGTGTGCTTGCTCTAAATTTTTACTGCACATGACACGCAATTACATAAAGTGGCCTAATAGTATTATTTCTGGAATTGTGCTTAATGACTGTAATGCAAAATAACTGATATTATGCAAGATTATGTCAGTCACACAAGTTTCACCTGGGCTTAACCATGATCCTAATCTCTTCTGAATGTGAAAAAGAATGCACTGACTTACATTCCATGGGCACTTTATTCCTGAATTTGATAACTGCACCACTCTTGTCCCTGTTAAAAATATGACTATGCCCTTGCCCAGTCAAATGATTTTGGCCCCCTGCCATTCAGCTGCCCATGGACTGGTTTGTAATGAAGGAAACAGCATCATTTTCAAGGGACGGAGCAAACACAATGTGACCATACCCAACATACAGACCCCATTCCTTCCTGATCTCAACTCAATTGGACATTCCCAGAACTGTTTTTCTTCTGCTTTGGTGTCAACCTAGAATAGTATTTCTGACTGGACTGGGACTTAAAAGGGTTAAAGACTTACATACTGAAGACATTGGAGTTAAGTGGTGGAACCTTTGATCCAGACTATAAAGTGTATTTGGTGAATTGGGGGTGAAAATATTGAGGATTGTTTTGATCACTACCCTATATCTTCTAATGATTTACTTCTTACCTGAATTTTTATTGCATCCATAAATAGTCTCACAAAGTTGGACAAAAGGCAAGAAAGATTCTCCAAGTTATCCCTAACAGTTTATGATTATAAAGATGATGAGTTTGACGCTGGTACTTCAGAAAGTAGATGATGGAAAAGGGTGGAACAGTAAATGCTTCATTTAATGAACAAGGAGTTGTTTGGTGATGAACAGAGCTCTGCACTAAAATGGCAAAAGGAGGAGAACATATGCAATTTAGAATTCGTATGCTTGATTTAAATAACCTGTAACTGCCATGATTGTTTGTGCTCATGCTAACTATGCTCACTAAAATTACCCATCGACGAGGTGAGGCGAGGAGCACTGTTGCACTTGAGGCGTAGAATATGTAAACCAGTTTGCACAGCCAAATTTGTGCACATTATTATTACTGTTAAAGGTCAACTACCAGCTCTTAGGAACTCAGCTATTCACCTGCTTGTATACTCTTGGTGAGAATTCTACAGTATCCACCTGAATGAAGCTCAAGGTTAAATACGGCCTAGGAAAATACCATGACAACATGAAATTTAATTATGGTGTATATTAATCAAAAGAGAACAGGTTTCATGTGGTTAGAAGGTCACCTCTTGGAAATTGTATCAGTAAGGCATCCAAAGCTTGTTTTTGCAATAATCAGTGTACAGACTCAAACATGAGACTGAGTTTTCTTTGACAAAGGGCATTCTTCCGGTGGCCTGGTTAAAGGACTTAAAAAGTAGGCTAAATCTTTACATTCTGTTATGGAACTTAAAGTGGTTGCTTGTAAATTGTTGCATTCAACACCTAGGTTTTGCCACAGTCAAACGCCATCATGAGGTACTCGCATCACTTTGCCACCTTTATGTTTTTAATATTTTAATTCATGAATAAAAAGGAATGTGTTATGTTCCTGTAAATGATCTCCTGCCATTTTATATTTGATCCTAATAATGTAAGCTATTTTTGTTGATTCTGAATAATATTGTGATTGACGGCGAGGTTCAGCATGAAATTGACATTTTTCTGATCAAAAAAGAAGAAAAAGTAGTTACCTGAATGTGATTAGTGGAAGAATACAAGTCATCCAATCAAAAGAGATTATGCTGGAGGTACAAACAGAAGAAGAGAAAGGCAAGTCATGGAACAACAAGCAAGCAAATGACAGTAACAATAAAGACACCCTATGTAAGCAATGGGCAGGCTCTAAGCCCATCATAAGTTTTAGAAATGGTCCAAGAGAGAACTTCAGGCAGTGCAAGAAAAGTTCCTTGCTTAAACCTGCCAACTGCTTTATCCCTTGAAGACTAGAAGGCTTGAAATCTCAGAGCTTTTTAAAAAATAAAAATGTATAGTCCATCCTTTATAAAACAATATAAACCCAAACATTGCGTTCAGTTAAAAAAATAAACATTATGTAGCTTGAGAAATTTCTTTCACGAAACATTAAACATCATCTTGCACCGCTTCCAAGAAACATTGCAAAAACAATAAATAAAAGAGAACAACTTTCTAGAAATTCCCAACTGCACTGAGCTTTGCGCCTCTTTGCCAGCAATATGAAATACTA
Source organism: Pleurodeles waltl (assembly GCF_031143425.1). Lineage (NCBI taxonomy): Eukaryota > Metazoa > Chordata > Amphibia > Caudata > Salamandridae > Pleurodeles > Pleurodeles waltl. The sequence continues at coordinate 1,568,388,401 of NC_090445.1, read as the reverse complement.
CAGATCATAGGGGACTCGAGCCAGACAATCTCCACATGTTGGCCCTAAACCTTTACTGAGAGAAAATGTTGTACACATTGCAGGCAAATTAGTGGAAACCTATCTCAGGCCCACAGCAGGGATTCTTTCAGGGTTCTGCAGAAGAACATGGAAACTTGAGTTTTCTCCTCAGCTCCCCACTTGGCCAAATTGTGCCATCTTGGGTCACCCACTTTATTTTCTAGAATTTTGGTTGATTCATCTGAAAACAAATGGAAGTGTTTGGAAACAGGCCAATGCACCTGCCACTATTAATCATTGTATAAAACAAGAATCACTAACTTCTTTAAAGAAAACTGAAACATGATACCGTAGGGCAGAAAACTTTTTTGGGGTAAGACAACCAATCCTGAATTTTATATTGTATGTTTTATTCATGAGTGAGCTTAGCAATGTCAAAACGACTAAAGATATGGCATATTATTTTCTAGATGATATTTCAGACAAATTTACTTTTCAGTAGGGGGAAGGATATATCAAGTTGTGGGTTCATTTTGAATTCTTGTATAGAAGAAATTCCCCAATAGGCTAAATGTTATGAAATCCAAAATAGAAGACGTAGAAAGTGAAAAGATCGGAACCTGGAGGCAGAACATGATGACTTATATTTAGTAAGTAGCTTTTGGCTGGTCGATCGTAAGTATCGTGTAGGTGTCTATTGTGATAGGATGTTGGAGAGGTTGGGTGAAGCCTCACCATTTACTGCTTTGAAAATATGTCAAGAACGACTATAAGGCCCAATTTGTTGCAGTGAGCAAATTGGCGTGGTGACATTAAGCTGCTCTAGGAGTATGTTTGGGTATATTATAAATAAGGCTCTCATTTTTCCTCTTTTAATGATTTTTACAGTTAAAAACGGCAGAAAACCATCTTTTTTCACAGTCTATTTTTAAATATATGTAAAATTGAAAATTAGGTTGTATTTTGAGTGATGTCTAAACGCTGGCAATCATGACTGAAAGGCTATTCGCTGGCTGTGTGGATTGACAAGTAATGGAGTTAAAAAAGAGAGAAAGTTTCCTAATTTCATTTAAACAGCTGTAGATATGTACAAGGTGTACGTTGAGATGTGCATGTTTTCATGCAACTTTTACTGATTTGTCATCAGTGGATATTTGAAGCATTGAGACCTGCCAGGCATTCAAATATGAGCATACATTTACTGGTTAAATAAGTATGGAAAAATGCCAGTCTTGGCTTAATATTTTAACAAAACACAAAATAAATATGAATAAACAGATGAAATTCACAAAGTGCAAAATATGGATGAATGCAAATGGAAAAGATGGAAAAATAAGTACTATAAACAGGACTCCTAATAGAAAGTGCTTTTGTTGCAAAATTGAAAACATTGTCTAGGGCAATAAAGGAGTGTGTCAGGAGCTAAACTTAAACACTGTTGTAATAATCCAGACTTGTCAACACTAACACACTGTTTAGATTTCTGACTGAATTGAATATTAGAACATTGGAATGTTGAGAACGCCACTGAAGTCAAAGGAGCAGCTCCAGGCTTATAATGGCTAGTACAAGCCTGGCGCTCCAACATTCCAATGTTTGTCTGCATGTTTCTCATTTTGTAATGTAAAATATTCTACCCTTAGTGGGTGGAATGTTCTAACAGCCTTATAGCCCTTCTGCCTAAGGCTATACTAATTGTTAAAGGCCCTCCCCCTCCTTATAGCCCAGAGTCATAGGCTTGGGTCTATAACTCGGGTTCAGGGCCTTTAACAACAGGCAACACCTTTTGTCAGTGGGCTATAAGGCTATATTAGAACATTAGAATACTAAGAGCTCTACTGAAGCTAAGGGAATAGCTCAGGGCTTATAATGGCTGGTAAAAGCCCAGATCTCCAACATTCCTGTGTTTGCTCTCAGTTCTGCTAGCGCACCTGGTCCCTAATAAGTAAACTTATAAGGGGATGCGTATAGGTCAATGAACCTTTTGATTTGCATGGCGTATCCTAGCTACTGTGTAACCAATGTGAATCAATAATCAATACACAAAGCAATAACCAATAAGCAAAACATTGATCAGTAGCTATTAATGTCAACATTCATGAATAACCACAACTCAATGTACGTTTTAACAAATTTATTTCCCTATTGGTTACAATTCTAAATCATGTGGTTAATTCAAACTTTATTCAAATTAATTTGAGATTAATTCATTATTGACCACCAATAACATAATCTAATCAGAACTTCAGCAAACATGCATTCTAATGCCTCAACATAAGCCAATAACGATGAATATGTTAACATGAGTAGCAGAGTTCAGCAAATCAGTCTGTCAATCATTTGTCACCGTTTATGTCAACGTCTCAGAATAGGAACCCTGCCTAACCCAGATTTGCATTAGCATGTGATACGTCATGCGAAAAACAATTTAGAACATGAATTTGGAAAACATCTATCTTGGGAGAAGAACTGTAAAACAGCGCAGTTGATACCTAGAAAGAAAAGGCACAAAAAGTCAATCAGTCACATTGTCATAGCTACCTATCCATGGTATGGACCAGCAACAAAGTCAGTCTTCATCTTCAGGTCATCAATCGATCAGCATCGCATCAGGCTCTCAAGAGCATGAGCCCAATGACAGAATCTTGAATCTCTTCGAACATCCACGCCTAACCTCTAACATCTGAAGTTTTCTCCCCTTGTCACGGCATTATATCAAATTCTCTCAGACTATCCCCCAATTCCTAATTGGTAAATTAGTCATCAGTTATGACTCTATCCAATGATCTTAGTTTTTCAAATCTATGAGTTCTAGTATTACACAGTTCTCAAGGTGTTGATTGGTTCACTGTACGATGTCCTCATCAAAAATGTTGCATCTTCTTCTCCAGTCAGTGCCTCCATTGTTTGAGTCCTGGGAAAGTACATCTTGTCTGCTTTACACAGTCCTTGATACATTTATGATTCCATCATCTCCTGTCTGTCGGTTCACGCATAGGATTTTTGCTGAGCAGATTTTATTAAACAATAAGAAGTTTAGCACATTAGCTTCTCTACATTGCGCTAATAATTCAGCTTCTGCATGAGGCCTGGCAAAACTAGGCCACAACTTCGGCTAAGTTAACTCTACAATATAATGCAAAACATACATTATATATCTCAATATGACATACTACTACATTGTTTTAATACATTTTCTAGAATTTCGTACATGTTATTTATTTTATAAGTACATTTGTGAATCTTGGCGACCGCTCTCCGAGGGCACATTTTCAAATGTGCACATTATTATTTCCTGTTAATTACTCAAACTACTTAAACATTCATTAAAAATTTCTAATTAGTACATCTGCGTCATCAGTCCCTCCTCTGATGACTAAATATGTCATCACACTACCCTTATCATTAACATTTTCATAGCTCAATTTCTTCAGTATTTTGTCTCCTTCTCAAATCTTCCCTATAAATTCTTTCCCTGTTTCGTTCTTCCCTCCTCTGATTATTTTTAGGCCTTTCAATCTAATCTTTTAACACAATTTACATGTACCCCATAATCCCAATATGCAAGCAATCATGATTAATATTCCCTGTATGATTTTTAATAATACCCCATTCCAAATGTTACTAAGCCAATTTCACACTGAAGCAAATCCCTTTCCAACCTTTTCTCAAACACTTGGTTCCTTCAATTCCTTCAAATCCTTCCTTGAGTTAGTCAGGTTAGTAAGTAAATCTCTTATCTCTTTACTATTGTTAGGAATGTGCGAGCAGCAATACCTAGAGTTAATCATTTTACAGAACCCGCCGTCCTTCGCTAGAAGGATGTCTGAAGTAAGGCGATTTTGAAGCGTCATAGCTCTATCCGCAGCAAATTCTGTATCTATCAGGAGTATTTCCCCTGTAAAATTTGTCAGCATGTTATCCACAATAGTAGACAACTTTCGTATCTTGATTGAGTTCAGGAGGACTCCCAGTGAAGGAATCACGCACCAAATATATCTCCCACGATAGCAGAAGAGGATTCCCTCCTCTGTCATTTATGATGTAATTCAGTCAATTTCGGAAACTTCTTTAAGTCATCTATCTGATAATTCTTTGGGAAAACTATCTCCAAATAACATGTCCCATACCATCCTCTTGGAAGATGATAATAAGCATTAAGTCCACAAATATAATATATACCAGGAATCGCAGGGTCCTGACCATTCAACATAAAAGTGCATTTACTCTGAAACAAAAACACATGCCTACGTTCACTTGTTTCTACAAATAAAGTGTCAGTGCGTGATTTTGGCCTATATAAACAAAGCTTCCCTACATGTAATTCATCTAAAGCTAATTTCCCTTGCGTCTTAATTGCAGTGTAAGCATAATCATTCTTATAAGTTCTTTTCTCTAAGCCTTTTTCTAATTTCTCATTTTGTACTTTTCTCCTGTCATCAGTATGTTCTATAAAGCTCTTTGCTAAAGGTGTAAGCAAGCATGTGAGGTTATTTTTATGCGCATAAGCAGTTCCAAATGTTAGTGTAGGCACAAAGAATCCTCTAACTAATACTATATCATGATCCTTAGCTACTCTACTCAAATACCTAATAATAGGAACAAACGAAAACACCAAGTCATAGTTAGAATAAAAATATTGTATATACTCTTGATTATAGAACCTTGTTAGTAGCAGACTGCAGCTTATTCCGTAGGTTAATGGAAGGCTGTGGTACATAACTCCTTCCTCTACTGACAAAGGAATTTGTGTACATACAAGACAATCCCTTGCATCCATCGTCTCAACATATTCACTCAACAAGCGATAGAAGAAATTAGAATAAAGCTCTCCTTGAGCATTAGTATAGTCATGAAAATAGTTTTCATCTAACTTAAACCTCTCTAAATCCGTTAGTGTAGTAGTTTCAGGAGCGGAAGTACGATTGGCTCCTTTTACATCAAGAACAAACATACCCACAATCAATACAATAAACAAAATCCCACACATAATCACCAATCCAATGCTCATATATTTACAGCGCCTAGCATTCCTAACTTGATTATTTAACTCAGCCATGATCTGTAAGGAATCAGAAAGCAGAAGAAACTCTTATATAAGTGCAGTAAAAATCAAAAATAAGGAAAATTCTTCTCTCACAGTTCAGGCTCACATCCAGGAACCCTTTTCCTTTGTCAAAGTCGATTAGCAGCTTGTCACATCCGGGTTATTAATGTCAAATCAGGTTATCAATGCCTCTTCCGCTTTATTTTCAACAGTCTTTTAAGTATTTCAGATTGGTTCAACAATTCAGCTTCTTGTTCACCTTCAGGTTACATCAAAGTACTGACTCAGAACCTCTCTATCAAAACAAAAGGACATAAACTTGTGATGCCATTCATTAGTAGTTGCATACGCCCATTCAGGACCTGCGTAACGCCGACTTGTTATTCTCTTTCTTTTCAACTTTCGATCACCACTTATTTCTCCTTCACTCAATTCTTCTTTTCTCGTAGTGTCTACTTCTTCCTCTATTGTTTAATTTATGACCACTTCCTTTCTTTTTTCTACTTGCGCTTCAGGCCAATTATCTCCTTTTCTCAATCCTTCTGTTAATATTCTTTTCAAGATCTGACTTTTTTCCTTTTCTTTCTCTATGGTGCTCTCTCTTGATGGACCTGCAGCAGGCTCAGGAGGAGTCGGATCACCTTGACTTTGATCCGTCTCAACTCCTTTCCCTTTTTGGTCTGGCACTTGCTCTGTCTGCTTCTCAGCACTGTCTGCTTCTGGGAGAACCCCTGCTGAGCTAGGCTCTCCCGCTGTATCCGTGGAGATTGATTCTTCTGCACCTTCCTGTAATTCTTCACTTTCGTCTCTTACAGGGGTAATATAACCATCTTCCACAAGGTCTTGTTCAATTTCAGGCTCTCTTGGTTCTTTTTCTGGCTTAGGTGCGACAACCTGTTTCACTGTTGTTGGTGCTCTCAACCACACTTCTTCATGATCCAGTGGACATGCCACCTTCTTCGTATGACTCGCGTGAATCCAGTTCGGAAGTCCTGCACACTTCACAGCTGTCGTAGTTGTTAAGACCACCTGGTAAGGTCCTCTCCAGCGTGGCTGTAAACATGTCTTGAGCACATGTTTTCGAACCAGTCACCGGCCCACAGATTGTGCCCTGGATCGTGGATGGGTGGCAGGGTAATGGCCTGCACCTGCTGAGAGAAAGAGTGAACCACATCAGCCGGACCCTTGCAGTAGTCTAACACCATATCATCTGTAATGTTTACAAGTTCATTTGCTGGAACTGCTGGTAATCTCATTGCTCTGCCCATGAGGATCTCGTGGAGTGACAGCCCTGTCTTCCTGTCAGGTGTATTTCTCATCAACATCAACACCAAAGGCAATGCATCTAACCATTTCAGATTCGTAGCTGCGCACATCTTAGCAATTCTTGATTTCAAGGTACCATTCATCTGTTCCACTAGTCCTCATGCTTCAGGGCAATAGCTACAATGCAACTTCTGCTCAATGATTAGTGCTGCATACAAGAGTTTAATCACCTCATTGTTAAAGTGAGTTAACCTAGTGGATTCTAAAGCGATCGGAAACCCGAAACGTGGTATCACTCCCTGAGCAACAACTTTGCTACTGTGAGACTGTCATTTCTTCTTGTGGGGTATGCTTCAATCCAGTGACTAAAAATGCACACAATCACCAACACATACTTCAAACCAACACCCACAGGCATTTCAATGAAATCCAATTGCCTTCTGCTGAATGGACCTCCTGATCTTCCAATGTGGCTCAAATTAACCCCTTCCCTTTTCCCACATTTAGCTTCTGACAGATTATACAGCGATGACATACTGCTTCTGCTGCCTGACTAAATTTAGGATTGAACCAGTCAATCTTGAACAACCGAACCATTGCATCCCTCCCAATGTGTGCCTGTCCATGATAATACCTGGCCAGTTGCGACAATAAACTATTTGGCAGGATCATCTGACCTTCCTCAGAAACCCATATTGCATCAGGCCTTTGAACACATTTTAGTTTAGCCGAAAGTCGTTTCTCCTCTTTGTCAACATCATTTTGCAGTGTTTTCAACTCTTCCAAAGTATCAATCACTTTCAATGCAAAACTTGTACATGTATTATCTTCTTCTGACATCAGTTCCCACTTGTCTTTGAACGATATACAGTTTAATGTGCAAAATCTTGCAACTTGATCTGCATATCCATTTCCTAGTGAGATGTAGTCTTGTGACTTTAGAAGTGCACTGCATTTCACCACGGCAATCTCTTCAGGTAACTGTATTGCATACAGCAACTCCTTTATTCTGTCTCCATGTCTTACAGGTTTTCCAGTAGAGGTTAGGAAACCTCTTTGCGACCACAGTTGACCAAAATCATGGACAATTCCAAATCCATATTGGCTATCTGTGTAGATGGTAACTCTCAGTCTTGCAGATTTGTGGCATGCTCTAGTAAGAGCTACCAATTCTGCTACTTGTGCAGAATATACACCTCAAAGCCAAGAAGCTTCTAAATGACCTGTAATTGTGTACACAGCATATCCTGCTCTCAATGTTCCTGTAGCATCTCCAAGACATGAGCCATCAACAAGGACAATTTGGTCATTTTCTTCCAATCGTGTATCTCTGATATCAGGTCTAGGTTTCGTTCAGAACTCAGTTACCTCAAGACAATCATGCTCAATGTCTTCCTCTTTTTCAATTTCAATTTTAACAGTACCACTTGAAAGTAATGTTGCCGGGTTCAGCACTGTACATCTTTTCAATGTTACATTTGGAGCACCTAAAATGCTCGTCTCATACCTTGTCAGTCTGGCACCAGTCAAATACTGCGTTTTTGTCCTTGTCAGTAAGATCTCAACAGAGTGAGGTACGATTACCGTCAGAGGGTATCCCATCACTACTCCCTCACACTGTGAAAGGCTTTGACCAACTGCAGCAACTGCACACAAACAACCTGGTAAGGCGCTGCAACTGGGTCCAAGGTAGCTGAAAAATAGGCTACTGGGCGATAAGCACCTCCATGGACCTGTGTCAAGGCAGACAAAGAACAAGCGTCACGTTCATGACAAAACAATATGAATGGCTTTGTGTAATCAGGCATTCCCAACGCTGGAGCCCTGCACAAACTCTCTCAACTCAGTGAACGCCTTCATCTGATCCTGATCTAAGGTAATGGGATCTGTAACATCCTTATGTGTCAGCTGCTGCAATGGTTTAGCATTCTCAGCAAAGTTTGGAATCCATTGACGGCAATAACCTACCATTCCCAGAAACATTCTGACATCTCTCTGTGAAGTCGGGGGACTTCTCTGCAATATCATTGTAATCCTTTCTATGAAAATCCTCCTTGACCCCTTCACAATTTGGTGTCCCAGATATTTCACTGACTTCTGACAATACTGCAATTTCAATGATGACACTTAATGTCCAAATTTTCCCAAATGATTTAACGGGGCAATCAAGTCGTACTTACACCTGTCCCTTGTTTTGGATGCAATCAGTAAGTCGTCAGTGTATTGCACCAGAGTCGATTGGTACAGTAGTTCCAATGACTCCAGATTATTTTTCAAAATCTGATTGAACAAGGACGGTGACTCCGTGTACCCTTGAGGAAGCCTGCACCAGCTGTAGACTCTGTCTAGGAATTTGACACTAAAAAGAAACCGACTATCCTCATGGAGAGGCACAGAAAAGAAAGCTTGTAACATATAAACCACTGTGAACCATTCTGCATTGCATGGAATCCCAAACAATATTACAGCTGGGTTTGGCACTACGGGACAACACTTGACCACCATGTCATTCACTTTTCGCAAATCTTGCACAATTCGTACTTTCCCACAAGGCTTCTTCAAGCCCATTATCGGTGAATTACATGGACTGCTCAACACTTCCTTCAAAACCCCTTGTTTCAGAAAATCTCTGATTATCTGCGCCACCTTCATCAGAACATCTTGTGCCATGTTATACTGTGGAAGCTGCGGGAACACTACATTCGGCTTCAAAGTGATCTTAATTAGCTCCACTCCCTTAATCAAACCCACTTCTTTACCTCTCAGGTCCCACACATTTTCCTGCACTGTTCCCTGCAAGTCTGCATGTAATTCTTTCACAGTAAACATCAGGAAAAACTTGATAAATGGGAAGTCTTCATTAGTGGTTTCATTCAGGAGTCTGTTCTTCCTCGTCATCACTATTCGTTCGAACCTCTATTCCAGCAGTTGAACAATTAATCAAACACCTAGTCTTGCACAACAAGCCCCGTCCCAGTAGGGATACTGGACTTGAATCACAGACTACAAATGTATGCAGTCCCTGAAAGTTGCCAATCTCAACCTGTCCTGGATCTGTGATCAGATTTATCAACTGTCTATTCACTACCCCTACAACCTGAACTGTCCTGCCTGAAAGAGGTAAGTTCAGAACTTCTGCACTTCTTACTGTAGAGTGCATAGCTCCTGTGTCCACCAGAAATGAGACCCTATGACCCATCACCTTCCCTCTCACAAATGGCCCTCTCTGATCTACCTCTAGGGATGCTGCAAGCATGCATGGCTCCTCATCCGAACTATCACACATCCATTTGTCGTTTATTTCATTCTCACTAAGAAATGGGAATTGGTGCACTGTGTTACTACTTCTGTCTTGTCTCTGACCTGTGGCCTGCTGAGTAAGCATCATCTGTTGCTGTTCCATCGGGGCTTGAGGTATTTGCATTTGCTGTCTAGGTACCATAGGAACCTGCTGCTGCATTGGTTGCAACTGCGTCATTTGTGCATGTGGCATTTGCATCTGCTGCATGGGTTGAAAATTCTGCATTAGATTCATATTATTCTGGAAATTTGGATTAAGTCCTCTCATTCTGGGAACTTTTACAGTTTGAAACGTATTGACATCACCACTTTGCTGAACAACACCATCCTGCACCATCATCGGACACTCCTGTTTTCAGTGTCCCACGTTTCCACAAAGATGACACAGTAACATCTTTTCCATCCCTTGCACATCATTTTGAACCACTACTGTATTCAAATCTGGACCACGATTCATATTAGCTCCACGACCTCTGCCTCTCACTTGGGGTTGGAACATAACAGTTCCTTGCTGCTGCGGCTTCTGCTGCACTAAAGCTCCCTGCACTCCTGTCTCAGCTGCCTTACTTTGCATCACCACTGCTTTCTCCTTCAGCTTTTTCTGCTTCAACTCAATCTCGTCACTAGAGTATTTTGCATACTGCAACACCTCATCAATTGGTTTTGCTTGCCAACAAATTAAATGACTCTTAATCATTTGACCTATTTCAGGTCTCAATCCTTCCACAAACCTGAACACAAAGTGTAGCATGTCTTTCCACTCAATCGCTTCCTTGCCACTGTACTCCTTGAACGCCTTCAACAACCGCTCATAGTACGCATGTATTGACTCTTTTACCTCCGGCACTGTCCTGTCAATTCTCTGCCAGTCAATATTTTTAGGCGAGATTCTTGTCTTCAGGAACTCAATCACCTTATAATAATGTTCCATCACTTCGGGTGATGGTGCACCTGTAACTCTATCTCTTTCCGGTTCACTCACTGGCCAATCCACTGCTCTCTTGCACTCAACCCACAAATCAGCTGGAACCACTATCTCCAACAGAGTATTCAGGTCTTTCCACAGACATTTTGAAAGTTTCACAAATCTATCTGTCTGCTGGTACCATTCAACCCGTTTCTCCCTCAACTTTGGATAATCATTTGTGAATGACAGAATATCACTTCTGTGCCAAGGAACATGAACAAACTGCCTTCCTGGAATTTCCCTCATTGATAAAAATGTTACTGGATCCTTTTCTTTCTGAGCACTTTCAGACCCTTCTTGTGAATCTCGTTTCTGTTTATCCTTCTTCTTTGCCCATCTGCCTTCCCACTTTTCTAATGCTCCCCAGATCTGAGCACTCTGCAATAGTTCTTTAAGATGCGCTTTCATCCCAGCTGACCTTATGTGTTCGAAATCTTTTGCCTCAAAATCGAATCTGTAACTTCATTTCAAGTGTTTTGTTTTCTCAATTTCTATGTCATGCTTCTCTGCCAAACTGCCAATTTCTGATGTATCTTGGCCACCTCTTTCGTGATTCTCAGACACAAGTATCTCAGTTCCTCTTCAGTATAGGATTCTAACCTATTCACTCCCATTGATCCCTCAACCAGTTCAGTCATTTCCGTAGCGAGCCTTACGCGATCAATTTGCTCTTTATCCTTAGACGTATTTTGTGGGGTATTCAGACTGTCTAACCACCCATTTAACTGCTGTGCTGTCAATCCCTGTAATGAAACATTACTTGCATTCGGCAATGGCACCTGTTGTACCTCTGTACCTGGAGTTTGCAGTGTCAAAAGCTTCAAGTTCTGGCTTACACTCGGGCCATTTACGGCATCTGGAAGCGCCACAAGTAGACTAAGGTCCATTATTGGCCTAGATTCATCAAAGGTCTGACCCATAGATGAAACCACCTGCACATGCTCTCTCGCCCCCCTCCTCACAAGGCTTTGGGACATTTCACCCTGTTCTCCTACAATTGGTGTTTTCTGCACAAATAATGGTACCGGTGGACCAACAATAATTGGCAGCGATATTGCATTTGGTACCGCTCTGACAACCGCATTTTGTGGAAGGGCTACTCCCATGCTCTGATTCATTACTGGTGTTACATCTGACTGTGTCCCTGTCATTGGTGTGAACTTCGGCAAACCCTGTGGCTGTGCCTGGGGCATCAACATTGGAGTAGGCTCGGTCTGAACTAACATCTGCCTCGGAACCACTTGCTTCGTAGGTACCACTAAGTTTGAGGTTGTCTCGAGTATAGGTATCTCTGGATAAATTCTCTGTATCGGTGGTGGGTGCACCTGCACCTGGACCACCGAAGTAGTCACTTTATTAGGAGTACTCTGCACTACCTCTTGTACCTGTCCATTATTTGTTTGCACTGGTCCCGCTGTCCCCGACACCTGAGCTGGGGCAGTTGGAGCAGAACTAGTACTGGGACCCCCTTCATGCACCACTTATGGTGGAGGTTGGTCTCTCAACACATGAGTAATAAGATCCTCAACATCTGAATCTTCCTCTTCTACGTTAGTCTTTTTCTTCTTCTTACTCCCTGACAAACTCTTATCACTCTTGCTAGTTTCCTCTTCCCCTTCAGACTCATCATCCTCTGTAGCAGGAAACAACATAACATCCCGCAATGTCGCTGTTCTCCACCTCTTCTGTTCCCAATCCCATCTTGCCTCTGCTAAAGACTTCTTTACCTTCCTTATTCTTCTCTGGAATTTGATTTCTTGCTGCTGTCTCGCTATGAGCTCCCAAACTGCTAATGCCTCAAACTGTGCTGGTCTCGGAAGAGGCTTTGTCACATACAGTGTCATCTGCAATTGATCCAAAATTCTCAAGCGTTCCATGC